>NC_140250.1:24607625-24610125 GCF_949987555.1 Borostomias antarcticus | reverse complement strand
GTTTATTCACATTAAGATGAGGGACTGAGTTTGCAAGTATACCATACTGTAAGTCCAAAGTGTGTGTGATAGTTTGTGTTAGTGTGTGTGATATGAGTTGTGTGTCGGTGTGTGTGACATGAGTTATGTGTTGGCGTGTGTGATATGAGTTGTGTGTTGGCGTGTGTGAGATGAGTTGTGTGTCGGTGTGTGTGACATGAGTTATGTGTTGGCGTGTGTGATATGATTTGTGTATTGGCGTGTGTGATACAGTATGAGCTGTGTGTCCGTGTGCCCCCTACAGGACGTAAGCTGTAATGAGATCACCGCTCTGCCCCGACACATCGGCCGACTGAAGGCGCTCCGAGAACTCAACGTTCGCCGGAATCTTCTCTGTGTCCTACCGGAGGGTGAGCAGCTACATATACAGAACTACAAAAATTATTATCCTCTTGACATTGTTTTATATATGACTTTCATAAGGGCCCATTCTGTTGTACCTGAAATATGTCTTGCAGTGATAAGAGACCTTTATTCGAATCTAACTCTACTTTATAGGGTCGTTATTCTAGAGATGAACAAGAACTCCCTTACCAAACAAAAATGAAAATAGGCCTTGTAATCTATCCCTACTTTCACACTCCCGAGCCGTATTTGAAGTGGTTTTCAGTCAATTGCCGAGCCCAGTAGTGACAGATATATGAGGTCACCCAGTCTCTGTGGACGCCTCCTGGGTATTGAATGATGGCGGTTGTGGTTTGAGCTGTCAAGTCTGGAACCAGACGTTTGTTCGACGTCTCCTGACTTTCTTTTTCAACTTTCTTTTTAAACTCCCCGTAGCCGTGGCGACAGTCCAGAGACACCCGTCAGTCAGAATCTGCTCTAGCTAGCAGATCAGATGGTCGGATGAGGGTGTTTTCTTTGACGTCTCTCCAACGTTCTCCCGACGTCGCGTCTCCCCAGATTTACTGTGGCTTCACTACTGTCTGATCGCATAGACGTCGGTTTATTATCATCAGCTCTGGGATTGATTGATAAGCCGGGATTGGCCCGGCAGCTTGACGCCGTGGGTGGAGAGACAGGGGATTGGACGACAGCCCTGGGGTGGGAGGAGAGACGGGGGATTGGACCACAGCCCTCGGCTGGGAGGAGAGACAGGGGATTGGACGACAGCCCTGAGGTGGGAGGACAGTGGAAGAGGAGTGAAGAATTGATGGCAGTTTAACTTTTAAGGGCGTCATTCTTCAAATACTTTGAGAGTTTAAGGAGGTATTCTTAGTGGACCACCGTGACAGTTAAATTTTGTCCAACCAAAAGGTCTGGACTTATTTGTTGCTAGATAGAAGTCTGTTATCTTTCTTAAAAATAATTTCTTAAAAAAAAAAAATCTATTAAATTTCCACTCTCCAATTTCTATGATTTCTAGACCTATTTTAAGGTTGCCTAAATGGTCGTAGAAATCCCTTATCACCATAGTTTGTTTCAAACAGTGACCTTCAATGAGGATATGGCAGCGTATGTAACAGACATCTCATTCCAGCTAATTACCAGAAGTCGTTTAGTACCAGCTGGTTTTAAAAATAGTGTTCAAGAGTTGTCCCTCATGGCTTGTCTGCCAGGATCACAGTAGTCTCCCAGTGCTTTTAATTATAAAAGGTTGTCAGGGACATAATGTAATAATTGTTTTTGTGTGAATTTATGACCTCTTGGGAAAAGTATTGCTGGCAGTGTGCTCTGGTCTGGAACTCTGATTCTGTGTATCTCTCTTTCTCTTTACCCCCCCCCCTCCTCTCTCTCTCTCCCTCTCTCTCTCTCTCTCTTTCTCCCCCTCTCTCTCTCTCCCACTCTCTCTCTCTCTCCCTCTCTCTCTCTCTCTCTCTCTCTCTCTTTCTCTGTATCTATCTGTATCTATCTCTCTTTCTCATCTCTCTCTCTCCACCCACTTCCCCTTCTCTCTCTCTCTCTCTCTTCATATCTGTCACTTTTGCTTTTTCTGTCTCTATTTATCTTACTGGTTTTAGGGCTATTTATCCTCCTCTGGGATAATAACCAGGGTCTGGCATTACAATATTATGGATTCTTATGCAACAACTTTTACATCACAGGTATCTTCCATGCAGAATAGTTGCGTGTGGCCGTTTGTATCTGGTAATTTAGAAGACACTTTTGTCCAAAAAGGCTCCTCCCACTGGTATCACACCCCACATGGTCCTAGTGGGAATTGAACGTACGACCCGGTACTACAGCCAAACCTCGACCGAAACTCATCCACCGGCTCCAGAACCACACTTTCCAATGTTGTGAACTTCAGCCCCCGGTGTCTCAGTCGTTAGCTATGTCTCGCCTCCCACACACTGGGTCTGGGTCTTAGCGGTCTGAGGCCTGTCGCCTAGAGAAACTTCTCCCCTCTATTTTTAGCATGTTGGCAGGGCTAGCGCTAGCGGAACTTTGGCTGTGAGGGGAGGGTGAGGTCTGGAGGCTGTTCCCGCTGGGATCTTCAGGGGGAAAAGATCTGCCTGCT
>NC_140250.1:24585125-24600125 GCF_949987555.1 Borostomias antarcticus | reverse complement strand
GCGTGTGTGTGTGCGTAGGGTCGGACGGCGGCAGACTACGACGAACCACTCAGGATAGAGGAGGACACACACTGGCCATCGGAACAGACGTGGGTATCTCTCCGTCCATCCTTCTACCTTTCATCCATCCCTGCGTCATCCTCCTTTTCTCTCCATCCCTCCATCCATCAGGCTTTCTCTCGTGTCCTCTCTCTTCTAACAGTGCCTGTCTGTGTCTCTATTCTGTGTAGCTGTGATTCACCTCTTTGCTCTATATACTCCTCTTCACTACTGTCACTGTCCCCACTGTTCCTTGACTGTGTCTCTGTTTGCGTTGTACTGCGATCAAATATTAGGTGTGTGTTCCATTTAAAATAATATGATTTCTGGTTCATACAGAGTAGTCTTGCTACATACAGTACAGTGTAGCCCATACATAATAGGTAATATGTGGGTTTAGCATTGTCGTGTGTGTTTGGTCTTAGACACCATTTAGTATTATTAATGTTACAAAAATATGCTTTGCTTGTAGACCATCACGAGATGGTAGAACTAAACTGACCTTAAAAAATGTATTTCTTTTCATGTAAACAAGATGGCTTACTTCCTGTTCTTGTTCCTGTATCCTGTTGTCTCAGGTCGAAGGTCAAGGGGGGCACAGAGCTCCACATTGACATGATCAACCAGCTGAAGGAGGCGGTGGAGCTGCTACAAGACCCCAACAGGTGGGCGTGGCTGAATGAAGCGAAGGGAGCCATTACACATTCAATTGAAAGTCATGCTACTTTTCTCCCCACCTAGTCAGAGGTTACAGCTCTGACACCAACACGCTACGGCACCAACACGCTCTGGCACCAACACGCTCTGGCACCAACACGCTCTGACACCAACACGCTCTGACACCAACACGCTCTGACACCAACACGCTCTGACACCAACACGCTCTGACACCAACACGCTCTGGCACCAACACGCTCTGACACCAACACACTCTGGCACCAACACACTCTGGCACCAACACGCTCTGACACCAACACGCTACGGCACCAACACGCTACGGCACCAAAACGCTCTGGCACCAACCCGCTCTGACACCAACACGCTCTGACACCAACACGCTCTGACACCAACACGCTCTGACACCAACACGCTCTGACACCAACACGCTCTGGCACCAACACGCTCTGACACCAACACACTCTGGCACCAACACACTCTGGCACCAACACACTCTGACACCAACACGCTCTGACACCAACACGCACATTTTCAAACTCTCCAGATGGCCCATTATGATATGCTTGCTATGATATTTTTTTGGTTTTGGATCCTGTGGTATTACATATAAATCATATCATACCTCTTTGCTTTTTTCTCTTCGTTACAATGAGTCAAATCAGCTTTAGAAAGATAGTTATCAACTTTATTTATTTGCTATTTAAGCAAACATCTTTCTATGCGTGTAAAAGAAAATAATATCTGATTCTCATTCACTATTAGGAAAAATGAAATTTTCTTAGTCTGGATCCTGTGGTAAGCTATTACATCCAAACTGAGGTGTGATTTTAACCATTTGAAGAGTCATCAACAAAATGCATTATGTACAGAGCCATGTGCTCTCTGAGCACCCTTTCTACTGTACAGTAGTTATACACTAAAATGCGCATACACACAAAAACACACACACACACCAAAAGTATCACAACCCATTGGCAGAGAGAAAAAGTTGGAGGACGTCAGTGCACCATAAATGAAATGATGTGAGATGTATTTTTAGCGGGTAATTTGGGTTGCTTCAATATAGGATAGAAAAGTGGACCATGTCTCAGAATATTCCCAGTGCTACGGGCGGTACTGTACTGTACGGTACCACCGCTGCGTGTGTGACTGTCCTCACTCGCTCTCTCCTAGAGTGAACAACATGGACGCCGAAGACATGTCTGGGGTGCAGCTCTACCCTGTGGAGATGGTCATGGTGGAGGAGTCACTCAAGTAAGTGTGTGTTTGTGTGTGTGTGTGTGTGTGTGTGTATGAGAGAGAGAGAGAGAGAGAGAGAGAGAGAGAGAAAGAGAGAGAGAGTGTGTGTGTACTGTATGTGTGTCCTTGTGTGGGTGTGTGTGTGGGTGTGAGAGAGAGAGAGAGAGAGAAAGAGAGAGAGAGTGAGTGTGTGTATGTGTGTGTGTGTGTGAGAGAGAGAGAGAGAGAGAGAGAGAGAGAGAGAGAGAGAGAGAGAGAGAGAGAAAGAGAGTGTGAGTGTGAGTGTGTGTGTGTGTGTGTGTGTGTGTGTGTGTGTGTGTGTGTGTGTGTGTTTCTTCCTTGTGTTTGGGTGGTGTGTCTTTCTTGCTGCTGTATATTTGTCTTTGTGACTCTCCGCCCCCCTGTCTCTCTCTAGTGGTCAGGACAGCGATGAAGGATCAACCACGCCCAAGGTGAGACCTCCCTCCCTGAACACGCGATGACCTCTCATAATGTTGACCTACTGCATATACTACTGTACAAGTATAACTCTGCCTTCACTTGAATAAGGCACTCAAGATATGACCTTTATTAATGTATTTGTCTGGTTGTGTGTGTTTGTGTGTGTGTGTGTGTGTGTGTGTGTGTGTGTGTGTGTGTGTGTGTGTGTGTGTGTACGTGTGTACGTGTGTGTTTGCTGCATGCTCTTTTGTACTTAACCAGCAGCATTGGTTGGATTAAATCAGATGTAGTATAAGTTTTTTGTGGTTAGAAACTCTCTTTTATGATTACAAAGTACATATGTGTGATGATAGTCATGATACTTTATATAGTGGTGGTTCTATCAGTGAGTAAGCATGTGTGTATGCTTAAGAGTTACATGATGCTAAGCTAAGTCTTAATCTTACTGTATTTGTATAGCATTGCACTTTCTAAAGTGTTTCTATAGACTGGGGTACTTTAGATAAGTGCTTTCTAGCAGAGTCCAGATAGCCTTGATACATGATCGCATCTGCTCCTAACAATGCTGACTTTGCACCTAGCCTAGCAATGACAAAACAGGCCAGATACAAACAGTAACGTTGTCCCCCATCCACGATGTGTGTTCCTTTGTTGTAATGAAGGGGTGGAAACGTTTTCTTCATGAATATGAATAATATTAAGTGTTAGTTAATTTTATGTGCCTAGTATTTAACTCCTGAAGCTATAAACTCAGAAGGCCCCTTCCAATTCTGGAAATCCTGAAAACTGCCTCTCCACACAAATAACTCTCCTCAACTGTCCAGCAAAGATGCAATGTGCACCAGTCAGTTTTTTTTTTGCTTGCGTCGTGGCATCACAAAGCAGATACTCTTATACTGTTCCTGCATGTTTGTGAAACGTCCGACCGTTTGCAGCTTTATCGAAGGATTCAGTGTGGCTTGACACAATGTAGCTTCCAGTGTAGCTTCCCACCATTGTGTTACTTTCACCTTGCTTCTCGTTCTGAGAGACTGTCCTTCCTCCTGGAGGGCATTGTTCAAAGCTTCGGTCAGTGAACCTGGACCTCCGGAGCACCCTGGGGCTTTGGGTACACCCAGGCTCTTCAGAGAGCCTTAACTTAGGGGCGCAGGCCTCTACACTCCCATCACAGAGTAGGAAATCCTGGCTCCATCCCACGGCCGGACCCTCCAGAGACTCCCGCCTAACGTCATGACTAAACGCGTCACGGTGGGACACAGATGATCTGGCCATGCTCTATGTCTGATCCATCCAACGTGATAAAACTACCTAAATAAGTCGTCTGTTCTATGGTGTGAAATATATCAATGATAATTCTACCCACAATGCACCCAACCTCGATACTAACCTATGACAATCCTAACATTGGAACCAATGCACCAAAAGAGTAACTAACCTCCTCAAGCTCTGAACTCTGAGGAGTTAGAAAGTAGACTATAGTTTTACTGAGACACCAAGCATAGTTTTTTTCTGTACAAAGCAAAATGTTGGCCTGTTTGGGAAAAATGAATTGTGGTGGGCTCTAGTACATGACTAATGGATGATCGAATTAACGAACTAACGTACTGTACGTGGGTCAATCTAATGTCCCTTCCCCCAGATTTCAGCGGGGGTTCTACTGTACCATAAAGCAAACACAGAAACAATCTCACACCCAGACTAGTATGATTAAGAGCACACTGGAGAACTTGAAATAGCACTGTAGAACTTGAAATAGCACTGTAGAGTACTAAGTTCTAAGGCCCTATGGATGGTAATGTATGTTCTAGAGGGACTATCCAGATGGAGGTTTTGAGTTCCAGAAGAAGCGGGAGTTGATTCTAGAGAGAGCCAGGCTTGAGGCCCAACTTGCATGGCAGCAATATGAAAGACTTATGTCAAACCAGGTAACCTATAGGAACAAGCCAGGGGTAGCCACGCCTCCCCTCCGGCTTCCCAGCCAATCCCATTCCATCCTCTGATGCCCTCATCTAGTGTGTGGTACTTTTTGGTCACTTTATGCCCTTTGGACAAATCTTGACTACCATTTAAATTCCATGAAAAATAGCTAAAATATCTCGTTCATATTCAAGATGGTAGTGCTTTAGTGGCATTCACATTGAGACCTATTTCTGTGGCAGGGCATACTATTTGACTGTGAGTGAAAGTTACAAGATTTAAGCTTTAATTATATGGTTCAGCTAGGTCTATTCTTGTTCAGACAACGTCTGCTTGTTTGGAAATATGACCAAGGGCATAACGTGTTTTTGTGTGTGAATCAATAAGACATCAGTGTGTCATTTCACCTTTCCATTCAACCAATTCTCTTTGGCCTTTGGGTCAGTCTGCTGTTTTTCACGTAGGCCCAACTTTAGCCTCCTCATGTCGCTACCATGCTTTTAAATGTTCTGTAGATGGTTTGAGTCGTCCAGGGAGCTTAATTGTCTGTAGCACTGAGTTTGTTGTCGCAGGTGTGTTGCTTCATGTTGCGCCTGTGTGTGTGTGTGTGTGTGTGTGTGTGTGTGTGTGTGTGTGTGTGTGTGTGTGCTGCTGTAGTGTCCGGTGTGTGAAGTCGTGCCATAGTTTACAAACATGAGGATCTGACCCCATGATCATCAGGGCGTTTAACCAAACGATATGATTGGAATTAATGCCGTGATAACAACAATTTCATAGATACAGACTGCTTACTGATCGGTTGTTGACTTTAACAAAGATAAGGATTGGCTTACTCCAAACACCCAAGGTTTTCAATCCAAATTGTGACCAATTCCTCGATAAAACTTCAGCCAGAGGGCAAAAAGAAGAAGAGTTTTGAAAAGAAAACAGAGCCAAGGACAAACAACAGTGCAGCCTTTGGAACGCAGAGAACAAGACATCATTGTTAGATTAGTTGTTTCTAGGCTAACAATGCACAAACACAGCAGATCAGAAACACGCACACACACACAAACACACACACACAATCACACACACACACACATGCCACAGACAGCTATTAAGGACATAGCATCCGGAGAACTCTGACCACGCTTAGGAAACACTATCAACACATAGTAACACACTGACCAATAACAGCTACGGAGCCATGGTAACAGTGACCTCAGCAGCCAAGGACAAACACCCAATTAGATTGACAGTATTTGTACTGCTATGTAACATCATCATTACATTTTATGAGGGAACTGGGCACACACTCTAGGCCAATTAAATGTATTGATCACGCCAATCCGATACTGCAGGATCAGAGGCCTTTCAGCTGGCTACCAATCAATCACAGACCGTAGTGTGAGTTCTCTGGCCAATCACAGACCGCAGCCTGAGTTCTCTGGCCAATCACAGACTGCAGTGAGAGTTCTATGGAAACAATAGTCCACAGCTCCCATGAACAAGGCCTTGTTCTGTTTGTGTGTGCGCGTGTGTGTGTGTGTGTCTGTGTGTCAGTGTGTATCATGTACTTGAAGTGGTCCTGACACATCCCTAACTGTCGTTATGTTCTGTCTCTCCTGTCCATCAATCAACCAGGTAGAGGACAAATCACCAGGCGGCGGCCACACGATAGCCACCCCTCCCTTCGGACTGAAGCCCCGCTCGGGTGAGTAGAGTCTGGCCTCGGTGGTCTCGGAGGGGTGGGTGAGACACACGGGACACATGGGGGCACACCGTTATCCACTCTTACAGGCATGTCCATCTCATCAACAAGGCACCGTGGCACAGGCATCCAGACTGTCACAAATACTACTACACGCACGAACAGCTGAGTTCCAATAGGGAGCAGTTATAGTGGAGACTCAACACTTGAGTGTTCAGTAACAGAGAGAGTCCTCATGAAGCTGTGCCTCCGCTACTCACCCCAAACCCAAAGCTTCCCGTATCCCTCATCACGCTCCGATATCCTCCCGAATGTGTCCAGTACAAGCCAAAGGTACAACCTTTAATTCGGGGTACGGGGTACTGCCGCTAAGTTATTAGGCTCCAGACAGACACAGAGGTTCCAACAGCAAGCAAGCTGGTTGGTGCTGCATCATACAAACTCCCAGCGCTGTGGCAACTAACACGCAAATGCCATCAGAACGCCGGCTGTATGGACACGGCCCCTAGACCGCCGCTTCGTGTTCACTATGCTTGTAGTGAGAGGCGTCCATGCTGCTAGGTGTTAGCGCTAGCATCCCATCCAGCTAACTGTATTTAGGCTAATTACTAGCGTGTGTAATGTAGCTCTAATACACTAACATTAACAGCATGACATGAATTCTGTACTGTGAAATGGCACTAATATTGTTTTTATTTTGTGTCGTCTTTCCTGTTTTTGTGCTGTTCTTTTTCTTATCCTTTGCTTTTTCTTTCGTTCCTCCTACTTTTCTGTCACTCTCCTTCAAATCATCGACCGTTGTATAACACCAATATCAAACCAAATTCTCACCCTTATTCAACTCACCCCCCCTCATGCATGTTTGCTTCTCAACTGCTGCTGCTTGTTTTTCCCCCCGCCCTATCCTCTTCTACCTAACCAACAATTATTTTTTTCCCGGAACTTTCTCTGGTGTCTCGTCTCGGGGTCTGCGGTGGTGGGTGTTTTGGAATGGACCTGGCTTGTTCTACTTGACCCTCCTCTCCCCCGTGCACCACGCCCCCCCCCCTGGCCCTTCGCCCTCCTCCTCTCTCTACCTTTAGCCACATCCTCGCTACCCTGCTCGCCCCCGCCCTGTCTCCGCCCCCTCCTCACACAGGCCCCGCCCGTCGATAGAGACACTCCCCCTAATCCCGACGACGGAGGCATGCACAGCAGTGGTAGGTTACTCCTTCTCCACCAGTCGGCAGATCAAAGGCCGCGCCAGACCCTCTGACGTTTGCGCAACGATGTGTATCTGTGTGCCTCTCTCGCTCTGCCTCTCTCTTTCCCTCTTTTCCTCGTTATCTATATTCTCTCTCTCTCCTCAGTCTCTCCTCTCATTCATTTCCTTTTATCACATTCTCCCCTAGCTCTCCCTCCCTTCCCTCCCTCATCCCTCCCTCATCTCTCCCTCATCCCTCCTGCTCTCAACACTGCCTCTGACCAAGCTAGGGTGTTTTTGATTACTGTGTGTGTGTGTGTGTGTGTGTGTGTGTGTGTGTGTGTGTGTGTGTGTGTGTGTGTGTGTGTGTGTGTGTGTGTGTGTGTGTGTGTGTGTGTGTGTGTGTGTGGGTGGGTGGGTGGGTGGGTGGGTGGGTGGGTGGGTGTGTGTGTGCGAGGCTGAGAGGATCAAAGGGGAGCTTCCACGCTCCACGCACTCCTCCTCTGCCTTGCATCTGTTTACATGCTGGCTGGTGTGTGTTGTAGCTATGGTGGTGTGTGTTGTGGCTATGCTGGTGTGTGTTGTGGCTATGGTGGTGTGTGTTGTGGCTATGCTGGTGTGTGTTGTGGCTATGCTGGTGTGTGTTGTGGCTATGGTAGTGTGTGTTGTGGCTATGCTGATGTGTATTGTGGCTATGGGGTGTGTGTTGTGGCTATGCTGGTGTGTATTGTGGCTATGGGGTGTGTGTTGTGGCTATGGGGGTGTGTGTTGTGGCTATGGGGGTGTGTGTTGTGGCTATGGGGGTGTGTGTTGTGGCTATGGGGGTGTGTGTTGTGGCTATGGGGGTGTGTGTTGTGGCTATGCTGATGTGTGTTGTGGCTATGGTGATGTGTGTTGTGGCTATGGGTGTGTGTGTTGTGGCTATGGGGGTGTGTGTTGTGGCTATGGGGTGTGTGTTGTGGCTATGCTGATGTGTGTTGTGTCTATGGCCGTGGCACATGGTAGGAGTTAAACTGTACGCGTCATTGCATGTGGTTGTGTTAACGGCAGGGGGCCTGCCACACAGAAGCTCTGAGACAACCCTTAAGAATATATACTGTACACACACATGCACACACACACACACATGCACACATACAGTACACACACATACTGTACAGTACACACACACACACATAGAGGTAGAAGTAATGCACATGCAATGTAAAATATGATGATCTGCACTCTTTCAGCTTCATGTCAACAGCAGGTTGCTACAGGCCAGCGTGGCTCATTTCTTTATGACACACGTTAGCGTCTGAGAATGTTGTCTAGAGCTTGACTGTGCCTGTGTGTGTGCGCGCCTGTGTGTGCATGTGTGTGTTTGTGTGTGTGTGTGTGTGTCTGGTAGGCAGCAGTCAAAGTAGTAAGTCTCTGGCCCAACTTGTGCATATTGGTGTATCCACTCACAACCATCTGAGAAAACAGACACACACACACACACACACACAGGCCTGTCACCGTCCATTGACCTCTTTGATATGGGTCTCTGTTTAAAAGGGTACGGTTGCCTTGTAAAACTCCCATTAAACACAGCCAAAGGGATCTTTGACCAGCCGACAGAGCCTCATCCTGGGCTGCCTGGTCCTGTTCCCCCCTGCTTCCTTTAACAGAGCCTCATACTGGGCTGCCTGATCCCGTTCCCCCCTGCTTCCTTTAAGAGCTCCAGGGTATTTATAGTCCTTATATTTTAAGTGTTAGATAATGGTCCCAATGGGAGTATTCGACTTCCACTGGAATGGAGACGCTTTTTAAGGCGGGAAGCTGCCGTCTTAGCGGACATTTTCCCGCGCGGGGTTTGTTGTAACAGAGTATTGATGTTCAAGTAGGGTCTTGTGTTCGGATATCGGCTCTGATTCAAAGTCAACATGAGCTTTTTTTACTAGTCAGCCACAGTGCTCATTTGATAATAGATTTGTAGTTTTTTTTATTCATAGAAACTAGCTAAATGATTGATGTGGTGCATACTAATGATTTATAAATTATGTACAACATACAAATAGAAGAACATAGAGATTTCTGGAGTGATGAAGTGTTTCCAGAATCTGACACTAGTTTCCATTCCTCTATGATGGGGTGGAGCCTTCGGAATGTGACATCACCAGTAACCAGCTGGACGCCAGATCACAAGTTGCTGACCTCAGGAAACTGTGTGTGTGTGTGTGTGTGTGTGTGTGTGTGTGTGTGTGTGTGTGTGTGTGTGTGTGTGTGTGAGCGTGCACGAGCGAGCGTGCATGCATCTGGTTGGCTAGAGGATGCTGTTATATTACAGAATGACAAAATTATGTTCATTCACTTGTTGTTAAACTGATCATCGGCGTTGCACTGTAAACAGCCGTGTCAGGTTAAAGCTTCACATGTCACAGGTCAGCGATGTCACAGGTCAGCGATGTCACAGGTCAGCGATGTCACAGGTCAGCGATGTCACAGGACAGCGATGTCAGTCATACAGTAGCCACTCTACCAGACAGGAAGCAGGATTTGACACTTCCTTTCAGATAAAAGACCTTTCTGGTCTTGACTGAGATTGACTGAGATTCATCAGAAATGTCTTTTACTGCACCCTACCTTTGATAATTGATTGTTTTTCAATTTACAGTAATGATCCAACATACACTGCTAAAGCCCTACCTGTGTACTGGAGGACAATACATGTGCAGAGTAGACACACACACACACACACACACACACACTCAGGCCTAACCTGTCGGCATTCAGCCAAGTCAGCTCTGCTAGGGAAGAGATGTTATCTGTCTACTGTACAATGAGACTGGAGAGGAAAGAGAGAGAGAGAGAGGGAGAGAGAGAGAGAGAGAGGGAGAGAGAGGGGGGGGGGGGAGAGAGAGAGAGAGAGAAACTCTTTTGCTTGACTAATATTAAATGGAGCTTGAGAGACTGGCCGAGGCCCTGATTCCACAGAGTAGGAATGCTGCCCTGCGCTGAACCCTCCAACTCAACCCCTTCAACTCCTCTCCTTCTCTCTCTCCTTCACCCTCTCCTTCTCTCTCTCCTTCACCCTCTCCTTCTCTCTCTCTCCTTCACCCTCTCCTTCTCTCTCTCTCCTTCACCTTCTCCTTCTCTCTCTCCTTCACCCTCTCCTTCTCTCTCTCTCCTTCACCCTCTCCTTCTCTCTCTCCTTCACCCTCTCCTTCTCTCTCTCTCCTTCACCCTCTCCTTCTCTCTCTCCTTCACCCTCTCCTTCTCTCTCTCTCCTTCACCCTCTCCTTCTCTCTCTCCTTCACCCTCTCCTTCTCTCTCTCTCCTTCACCTTCTCTCCTTCTCTCTCTCCTTCACCTTCTCTCCTTCTCTCTCTCCTTCACCCTCTCCTTCTCTCTCTCTCCTTCACCTTCTCTCCTTCTCTCTCTCCTTCTCTCTCTCCTTCACCCTCTCCTTCTCTCTCTCCTTCACCCTCTCCTTCTCTCTCTCCTTCACCCTCTCCTTCTCTCTCTCTCCTTCACCCTCTCCTTCTCTCTCTCCTTCACCCTCTCCTTCTCTCTCTCTCCTTCACCCTCTCCTTCTCTCTCTCTCCTTCACCCTCTCCTTCTCTCTCTCCTTCACCCTCTCCTTCTCTCTCTCCTTCACCCTCTCCTTCTCTCTCTCCTTCACCTTCTCTCCTTCTCTCTCTCCTTCACCCTCTCCTTCTCTCTCTCCTTCACCTTCTCTCCTTCTCTCTCTCCTTCACATTCACCTTCTTTCCTTCTCTCTCCCTCTCCTCTCTCCTTCACCCTCTCCTTCTCTCTCTCTCTCCTTCACCTTCTCTCCTTCTCTCTCTCCTTCACCCTCTCCTCTCTCTCTCTCCTTCACCTCTCCTTCTCTCTCTCCTTCACCCTCTCCTTCTCTCTCTCTCCTTCACCTTCTCTCTCTCTCCTTCACCTTCACCTTCTTTCCTTCTCTCTCTCCCTCTCCTTCTCTCAACAGGAACAGCCAGGAAACACAATATCCCTTGCATAATATTTATACTCTCATTTTCTTTTTCTCTCAAAACCTCCCCTCTCTCTCTCCCTCTCTCTCTATCTCTCCCCCTCTCTCTCTATCTCTCTCTCTCTCTCCCTCTCTATCTCTCTCTCTCTCCCTTTCTATCTCTCCATGCACACACGGGCGTATGAGCCATACAGTACAGCAAAATGAGACCCTCTCAGACGCAGCATGGACACCTGCCACACTTACTGTACAGAACTGTACAGCATGTGCAGCTTAGAGGTCTCATATAGAGCGTTTGGGGTCTGATATAAGTTGAATTAAACTCAAATGATCAAAGCTGCTTTGTTACTGTGCTAGAGAGTAACAGGTCAGACGTCAAACAGGCAACAACTTCCTGTTTTTCGGCACCTTTATTTACATCCGCACTGAGCCGGTCATGCAGGACCTTGTTTGTTGACTACAGGAAGTTCAGTTTGAATTCGAGTTTTCACACTTTCGAGTTTTCACACCTTTTTCTCCGCCCACTCGTTCTCTCCCATGTCACTGTGTTTGGGGCGACGCAGATCCTACCAAGATGGATGAATAATATCATTTGTTCAGTGTTCTCATTCTTCATACTGCATTTCTGTTTGACTGGGAGACTATTTTAACTACAGAGAGAGAGAGAGAGAGAGAGAGAAAGAAAGAGAGAGAGGGACACGGATAGAGAGAGGAAGAAGCAGACACACGAGAAAGGGAGGTAGAGAGGAAGCAGCACAGTACCAGGGACTATTTATATAACAAGTACGAGGTGAACGGTGACCGGGTCACGACTCTGGTCTGTTATTATTTGGTATCCCTCCACAGCTCTAGTTGTTTAGACTGGACTAAAACCGAAGCGGAATTTGCCAGAACTTCTGACTCAGACACTCTTGATTCTGCTTGACATAAAACACCTCCACATTGGCATCATGAACGCCCTTTCTGACTCCCTCGGTCATTCTATGTCAGGACTTGAAATTACAAATATATATGATTTTTAATTATGAATTGGAGGAGAGCAGAGTTGTTTAAGATGCTGGGGTCACCATGGCTACACACTGGCTGGACCAATGACAGCCTCCGGCTGCGGTTGGACTAGTTTTGTTTTGTCTGGGATTTTGAGGAGCGGGTGCTGTCGAGTAGCCTAAAACTGTCCAGATGGCCTGACTGCCTGCACATGGATGAGAGGAGAGAGAGAGGGAGAGGGAGAGAGAGAGAGAGAGAGAGAGAGAGAGAGTCATGCTGTGCTAAGAGAACGGGAGGAGAGGAGAAAAATCCTGTTAAAGAGATTGATTTACACCGTCCTGATACACTGTATCTCTCTCTCTCTCTATCTCTCTCTCTATCTCTCTCTCTCTCTATCGCTCTCTCTTTCTCACACACACACACACACTCTCTCTCTCTCTTTCTCCGTGCTGGGCGTTGTCCATTGTGGCTTCCTCTGAGCGCCACTCAGCATCAGCCTCAGATCACAACAAATACAAAACATCACCACATAGATCCAAAACATCACTACATCATTTGCATCTGTAGCGCGTGGACAATTGTGTGTGTATGTGTGTGTGTGTGTGTGTGTGTGTGTGTGTGTGTGTGTGCGCGTGCGTGCGTGCGTGCACGTACACACGCCTTGTAAAGCTGAAGGCCAGACACATTAGCAGCCTTTTCTGGGATTGCATTAGCATCTGTATAAACCCTGAAGGACAGTCTGTCGATAGGGGCCACCCATGGCCTCCGACAGAGAGATGGAGGGAGAGAGAGAGACGGATGGAGAGAAAGAGAGATGGAGGGAAAGAGAGAGATGGGGGAGGGAGGTGGAACCAATTATCTCAGTTAATTAACTCCTTCAGTGCTTGGTTTTTATCAGTGTAACCAGGTGTAATTTGAGATCGTTGACTCCTGGCAGCGGTCTGAGTGGCTGTTAGAGGTAGAGTGAGGTGAGCCCAGTTCAAGGTCAGGATACTGGACCGTTCAGCAATTAATGTCTTGGAAAAACCCCATTTAAGACCGGTCATTGGGGAGTCTGTCTGTGCCCTCCTCGGGCTTGAATGGTATGTGATGGGAATCTCATTGACAGTTCCTGCTATGGTAATCCAAGGGTATCGTCCTCGACCACGTTCACACCCTGTCTAACAGCCAACATCCTGCTTCCTCGGATCGCCCAGGGTGATAGGATAGAATGCGCGTGTGTGTTTGCATGTGAGTGTGTGTGTGTGTGTGTGTGTGTGTGTGTGTGTGTGTGTGTGTGTGTGTGTGTGTGTGTGTGTGTGCTCTCAGTGGTACTGCTCCTTGAGGAACCCTTAAGGTCTTTGTGATGGTCTCTTTGATTCAGCCCACATCAGGGCCTGTAGTTCAGCTACTTCCAACATTTGTTCCTCTTGCCCACCACCCTAACTGTAATTATTTAGTACAGAATTATATTTGACCCTGTATCAGTGTGTTTGTGTTTGGGAAATGTGTTACCTTTAACAGAGCACTTCCTCCTTTGCCGTTCAATAGCCGGCATACAGTACTCAGCGACTCTTGGGCTCCCCCATGTGGTCGGACTGTGTATGACAAGGTCCAGATGCGATCTATGCCATGTTCTGTAGTATTGGCACAGCAGGGAGAGTTTATGACATGTGCTGTGCTGTATGTAGGACGCTGGCCTGGTCGTCCTACAGAGGAGTGTGTAAATAGTGTTCGGTTTTATGGCTCACTGCGTCTGTGATCAGAGGCCAAGCCTGTTTCACACTCTCTCTTAATGCCGCCCCTCCCCCACACGCACACACGCACACACACACTTACTCCATTTTCTGTCAGCCATGTAAGCTTAGGCTGTAGGCTATAGGCATATCTGTTTTCATTTAAGGTGTGTGTATTTTGAACTAGGGTAGCACATTTTGTCCTAAATAATTTCATGCTACACACATTTTGATTTCACTTATATTATATATCTCCATTCAATTATAATGGCAAACTGGCATCTGAAGGAGCTTTATCCATCTGAGATTCTCTAAAGGGAGATGGTGATGATGATGATGATGACTATGATGATGATGATGATGATGATGCCTGAAGGAAACGCAGTCTCCCATATCCACTCACTCTCAGTGCACATTACCGCTCCTGTGATAATGAGTAGTGAATATACGCATGAGTGACTATGAATATAAAGTTATGTAAGCGTACGGTGCTTCAATTTGCGAGGGAAAGTGTGATTTACGCGTGGACCTATGGATGCAGCTGCACATAATGTGTGAGACCAGTATTGTGAATTATAAGTGGCAGAGATCTGAGCCTCACGCTGAGAGTGAGAGTCTGTCCATCAGGGTTCATGGATGACTGCGCGTACTGTATGGCTGTGAACATGAAGGCCCCATGTGTGATTGCATCCTTTTTTTTTACATTTCGGTTTCCGTCTCTTGTCATTCTCTCCTCCGGCCTGTTGGGGGCAGTGTTCCTGAGGACCCACAAGACCCTGGAGTCCATGGACCCTCAGTTCACCATGAGGAGGAAGATGGAACAGCTGAGAGAGGAACTGGAGCTGATGGATCAGCTGCGCGACGTGAGAACTCTTCCCCGTCTCCACGGCGACTGTGTCTGTCTGTGCTCGCACACGTCTGTATATGAATGAATCACACCGTGGAGCCAACAACGACACAACAATGGACCGGTGCAAGGACAGGACAGGACAGGACAGGACAGGACAGGACAGGACAGGGCAAAATACAAACATTCAAAACATTCATGCAAAACGTTCATGCAAAAACCAGCGCTGCATTTGGCCTACAAAAGAGACTGCGGTAATCACTATAGTGCAAGAATCGCAGGGGGCAGGGGAGAGAGTCAG
>NC_140250.1:24527625-24580125 GCF_949987555.1 Borostomias antarcticus | reverse complement strand
ATATTGATGGAGCTTGGTAGGAGTGTTTCTATGAACTGTGTATGTATGATGAGTGCACAGTATGATAGAGATTAATAAATGTATAGTTTGGGGTTGTTGGCCTCTCTTTTATTCCCGTCTCTGTCCCTGCCACAGAGGACAGTGTCTTTCTGTTCGGTTATACATTATTCTCAATGTTTCAAACTGATCAATAATGGGTAAGGGGTGTATTTGGGGTGGGCTGATATCTATTAAGTTGATGTAATTTTGATCAATCAAAATAATGATAAACTGTAAAGCTGCCATTTTGCCATGGGTATTGTATTGACACACTGCATATGTAATGAACATGTTATGTTGCATTTAAATGTATTATCTGGAGCTACATACAAGGTAAAGTATGACTCACAGATGATAGATGATCATAGATGATAATGTACAGTATGATATTGTCATTGTGCTCTTTTATGACTGTAAATTCACATTTGCCATTTTACTGCCCTCCTCTCCTCGTTTGTTCATCTCTCTCTCTCTCTCTCTCTCGCTCTCTCTCTGTGTCCCTCCATTCTCTTTCTCTCCGTCTGTGTGTGTGTGGTTTTGAACCTTTCCCAGGATAAGCTGTGTCTGCCCCACCACATCCTAGAGGAGAAGGGCCTGGTCAAGGTGAGCGTTACTGTCCAGGCGCTGGTGGACGAAACTTCGACCAAGCAGACTCTGTTCACCTGAGGACCTGAGGACCGACCGCTGCACCACAAACAGATACACCCCACCCCAGCCAGATACACACCACCCCAGCCAGATACACCCCACCCCAGCCAGATACACCCCACCCCCCAGCCAGATACACCCCACCCCAGCCAGATACACCCCACCCCAGCCAGATACACACCACCCCACAGCCAGATACACACCACCCCAGCCAGATACACCCCACCCCACAGCCAGATACACCCCACCCCAGCCAGATACACACCACCCCACAGCCAGATACACCCCACCCCAGCCAGGCCTCTGCGTGCTCAGAGTTAATAAACCCAGTTGCTATTGCACCTCCTGAAATGGCCGTTAGGGGGTATTTAATAGGGACTGTATTTCTCAGGCTTCATTTCGATATAAATACAAATAATGGGATGTCCTTGAAACAGTGGGCCAAACTAATATTCTATTGGGATATCCATGCGTTTTTCTTCACGGTTATGAAGATGTGTGGGTTTGTTCTGGGAATATTCAGCTAACCTGGACATACTGTAACTGGGATTTGAACGCTAAACTGCAGTGTGTACAGTAGCCTATATCTGACATGCATGTTGCCAACCCCTCATTAAAGGTCCCCTATTATGAAAAACTCCCTTTTCAGTGCTTGTGCACATCCGGGTCTCTGATGGGCCTACTGACGCACATCCGGGTCTGATGGGCCTACTGACGCACATCCGGGTCTGATGGGCCTACTGACGCACATCCGGGTCTCTGATGGGCCTACTGACGCACATCCGGGTCTCTGATGGGCCTACTGACGCACAAACTGAAATAAGACCCAGTCAGTTTTTTGTGGTCAGACAAATTCCAAAAACGTGATTCAACAAGCCATTCAGATTTGCATCCCTTTCTGACGTCAGAAGGCTCGCACTAGAATTATACCAACCTCCATCTGAAGTTAAAAGAATTTGTCAGTTAATTATTCACAAACGTCCTGCTGCATTTGCATTAATTAATCTGGAGGCGTGGCCAGATTGAGGGTGGAGAGCAGATGAATATTAGCATTAAAGCTACAGGCAGAAACGGCCTGTCCAGAACAGGACTGTAACAGAGGGGTATAGAGACGTGCTAGAATGCTTAATCTGAGTATTTTCAGACAAAAAAATATTCAGACGTGTTTTGGGGTCCCCAGAGACTTATATTAACTTGTTGAAAGGGAGCATAATAGGGTACCTTTAAAATAGGCCAATTATAACCCACAGTAATCTGAGGGAAACACACTACCAAGTACAGTCTTAAGTAGTGGACTACTTAGTCTGCTACAGCTTCCATATTTAAATGTATTTATAATACAAATAGCTAAGTGGTTCAGTTGTACTGTATACATTGCAAATAAACCCCACAGTCATTTTTTTCTTTAATATATATTTTAGATTTAGTTTTGTTTAAGGTATGAGGCAAGAGTTTATATGGAAATCTTCAAATGTCACTCACCACGTGTGTGCTGTTCTTGTGTTGAGGTGACGTTCTTGCGTTTCTAAATTGGGAGAGGCTGTGAGCATGTGACTCAGGGGGGGGTGGGCTTCATGGTGTTGCCTGCTATTTCTGTATTATTACTCGTAACATTTTGTGTGTGTGGGTTTGTTTGAGACAAAGACAGATTGAAGACCTGAACAAGAAAAGGGAGACGATGAGGGTTTTGACATCCCTGTGACCTTAGATTGAGGTTTGTGGTGATGCGACTAGCAAGCTAAAAGTTAAAATGATGCATTCACTGATAGAGACACTGATATAACTATATTTTTTGGAGCGCACAATATCATACTACACAAACTAGAGAACACTCTGTATGCCAGATGTGAGTGTTGGCAAGAGAGAGAGAATGTGTGTGTGTGTGTGCGTGAGCACTTTCTAATGTTCAGATATGAATATTAACATAGCTTGGTATCCAAAGCTTAAGCCACTTAAAGATTCAGCAGTAAAATTGAACCTGATCTTTCACTGGATAGATTTGACAGTTGCCAAAACAACTTTTGTTTTCCCCCCCTTGCAAGACAACAAAAGACTGTTGTAAATATTATTGGTACAGTAAAAAGCAATGATTTAAATGCTTTAGATACACGATAAACAGTCTGAGAGGTGGTTATTTGCAGTTGTACAGTACGTGACGATGGTTTGTGCAAGTTAAGTTTTGTATCAAGAAAGTATTTGTTAAAGGTTAAATGTCTGTGTGCTGTAACCACACACCACATTAACTATGTGTGATACGTGAATTTCAGATAACTCAGGCAGTTCACACTATTAAAACCAGGTTCCAGTGTAATCTTTTAGCTATAAATGGTATGTAGCCTAATAGTTGTGTAATTTTACCCCTACATTTGATCTAATATTTACACAGAATTACACTTGAGAATTTACAGCATTGAACAGCGTTTAGTATTCATCCAGAATGAATTGTCCATTCTCCATAACCACTGTGGTCAACGGTCTGTCTTGTCCTCTCAACTGACTAGAAACTACAGCTCACGTTTCTAACATGTCTTAATATGTCCTGTTGAACAGAACAGAGAGATGAAGATTGAAGGGAAATTTGATGTGGATGTTAACCTTAGTAGCAGGTGAAAGACAGTATTGTTACCAGGGACCTTTGGAGAGAATAAAACATTACATTTTTTCCTTCATTGATGATAGAAGCAAAGACATCAGTTAGCTTCAGTTTACCCTCAATTCTGAGTGGTTCAATCACAGTCCAAGAGGAGTAATGGCCGTGCCCATGGTCGACGGCAGAGGCAGTTGTCCTGAAACGATCTGCACTTTAAAGAAAAGTATTTATACTCTATTTGTTTTGGCAACTGACAAATCTCAGAGTTCTGTGTTAAATTGGTAATATGTGAATAGCATAATTTGAAATTAATTTGAACTGTATGTGAGGTTTTTGCCATAGTTAAAACTGTTGACTGATGAACTTTAAGCAGCATTGTTTTTCTACTTTACTTTTCTGTACTGTAAAAAGTCCTAAAAACTTGTACTCGCTTTTTTGTACTTTTATGATTGGGAAGTTTATTTTTATGTATGTTCATGTTTGTTGAAGTTCTGATGTATATTATACCTTTTTGTACCTCTTGTCATATTTGTTGTACAGCAATACAGATTTACATGCATGAAACACTCCCTTTATGTCGCCTTAACTGCTGTGAATACTGTACATATTTCTCAAATTTCAGTAAAGACCCCTATCGGAAAAATGGAAATTGTCATTGTTTGGTCAATGGTACACTCAGATCTTATTTTAAGTGGGTGAAATGTAGACCAACTGGCTAGTCCATACTTAAGAAAAGCTGATACCAATATCATACAGGTAACAGTATCATTAATGAAACGACAGTATGCACTAATTTGATTGTAAAAAGGACTTGGTCTAAAATAAAGACTTCATTCCCACGCATGACATACTAACAACCAATGTCTTTTATTTTGCAAAAATCCAGTGCGGACTGGCTCCTGGAGAATGATCTCTGCACCAACAGTTCTTGTTTGACACCAAACCAGTACAGTAACCACTTGAGTCAAGCCCAGCCTTCAAGCTGATGTTGGGCTGTTCCTATGTTGAATGGAGGTAAAAGGCACAGAAACACCTAGTGGAGAATCACGGCCCCGTGGTCATGGGCTTAAGCGTTCAGGTACTTGGCGTGGTGCTTGATGTGGTCGTTGATAAAGGAATAGATGAAGAAGTAGCTGTGATCATAACCCTGAAGAAGAAGAAAAAAAAAAAGAAACCTTGAATGAAATCCGCCATTACAATTTACAGCAATCACATACTTATCATAACTCGTCACTTATAGTTTAACAAGTACACACTTGCGCGTGACACTTTTATAACCAAATACTCTTAGTGAGAAATTGCCCCAAGTGCAGCCACCTAGCTAACCTGTTCCACATCCTGACTGTAACAACTGTCAAGGCAAAGTCTGTTTGAACATGGTTTTCCAATATCTGAGCCCCAATTCCTTGATGAGTTTCTGTTAGTTGCCATGTCTGGCCACAGGGCGGCGCCACCTACCGGCTGCAGCCTGAACACCACAGGGATCTTCTTCTCTGAGCAGGCGGCGATGAGGTTGTCGGGCAGGAGCTGGCTGGCCGTCAGGAACTGGTCGTCGCGGCCCTGGTCGATCAGGATGTCCAGCTGGGGGCCCGAGTAGGAGGCAGCCAACACGGTGGCATCGTACGCCTGGAGATGAGGAGGACAGGGCGGGGGAGGAGGTGAGGAGACAGGAGTGGAGGTGAGGGGACAGGAGTGGAGTGGAGGTGAGGGGACAGGGTGGAGTGGAGGTGAGGGGAAAGGAGTGGAGTGGAGGTGAGGGGACAGGGCGGAGTGGAGGTGAGGGGACAGGGCGGGGGAGGAGGTGAGGAGACAGGGTGGAGTGGAGGTGAGGGGACAGGAGTGGAGGTGAGGGGACAGGAGTGGAGGTGAGGGGGACAGGAGTGGAGGTGAGGGGACAGGAGTGGAGTGGAGGTGAGGGGACAGGACAGAGTGGAGGTGAGGGAGACAGGGTGGAGGTGAGGGGACAGGGTGGAGTGGAGGTGAGGGGGACAGGAGTGGAGTGGAGGTGAGGGGACAGGGTGGAGTGGAGGTGAGGGGACAGGGCAGAGTGGAGGTGAGGGGACAGGGCAGAGTGGAGGTGAGGGGACAGGGCAGAGTGGAGGTGAGGGGACAGGGTGGAGTGGAGGTGAGGGGACAGGGCAGAGTGGAGGTGAGGGGACAGGGCAGAGTGGAGGTGAGGGGACAGGGCAGAGTGGAGGTGAGGGGACAGGAGTGGAGTGGAGGTGAGGGGACAGGGCAGAGTGGAGGTGAGGGGACAGGGCAGAGTGGAGGTGAAGGGGACAGGGCAGAGTGGAGGTGAGGGGACAGGAGTGGAGTGGAGGTGAGGGGACAGGGTGGAGTGGAGGTGAGGGGACAGGGCAGAGTGGAGGTGAGGAGGGAGAAGGACATGGGGGTTGGAGTGGAGGTGAGGGCTGAGGTTATCCTCTTGCATCAGTAGTGGTAGGCTACTATCTTTAGATGGCTTATAAGTGATATTGTTCAAGGTAGTTAACAGATTAACCAATCGTCAGATTAGGCAAGGAAACCACAACCACTAAAACATGTACGCTTACTGAAGTGCATCAGATCAATAGTGACCTCAGGGCCAGAAGACTGATTCAGCATCAGGAAGCTACTAGTCAATGTTCTGATTTCACACAGTTATTTAACCAGGTCCAGTGCTTCAATGCACCTACCTCCCATGTGGATTTGTCAGGGCCCAGGTAGCCTGCGAAGGCCTTCTGACCCCAAGCGCACTGTATCGGGTTGCAGATCGGGGCGAACGCCGACACTGCCTGCACGAACAGGAAGGGAGTGCAAACATAATTCAGAAGTAAATTCAGAAGAGAAATGTTTCGTGACGGACATATGAGATACAATAAACCTCAAACAAAACCCATTTTTCCTCAGTGGTGGTTAAGAGTCCTCTAGACGTGCCTTGTATTTCCCAGGGTTCTTCAGGGCACAGATGAGCGCTCCGTGTCCACCCATGGAGTGGCCGGAGACGGACATCTTCTCTGGGTCAGCGGGGAAGTTGGCGTTGATCAGCT
Source organism: Borostomias antarcticus (assembly GCF_949987555.1). NCBI lineage: Eukaryota > Metazoa > Chordata > Actinopteri > Stomiiformes > Stomiidae > Borostomias > Borostomias antarcticus. The sequence goes on along the minus strand of NC_140250.1, from coordinate 24,573,819 downwards.
TTGGGAGCTGAGAGGCGGGTGGTGGACACATGGAGGGAGGGAGAGGAAGGGACAGAAAGAGAGAGTGGGTGGAGGTCAGAGACAGATGGTGGGGTAGAGAGAGAGGGATGGAGGGATATGATGAAAACAACAGGCAAACAAAGGACTTAACAAAAAGATCTGCCATGTGCTCAGGTTCTGTACCACAGGAAAACAAGAGATTCACACATCGTAAGAGATTCACACTACTACTACTACTACTACTACTACTACTACTACCACTACTACTACTACCACTACTACTACTACTACTACTACTACTACTACTACTACTGTCTCTGGACTCACACATCATAAGAGATTCATACTACTACTACTCTAGTATTACGACTACTACTCCTGTCTCTGGACTAGACACATCGTAAGAGATTCACACTACTACTACTACTACTACTCCTACTACACTACACTACTACTACTATCACTACTACTACTACTACTACTCCTACTACACTACACTACTACTACTATCACTACTACTACTACTACTACTACTCTACTACTACTGCACTACTACTACTACTACTACTACTACTACTACTACTACTATCACTACTACTACTACTCTACTATTACTACTACTACTGTCTCTGGATTCACACATCATAAGAGATTCATACTACTACTACTACTACTACTACTACTACTACTACTACTACTGCACTACTACTACTACTACTACTACTACAGTACTACTACTACTACTACTACTACTACTACTAGTAGTACTACTACCACTACTACTCTACTACTACTACTACCACTAATACTACTACTACTCTACTACTACTACTACCACTACTACTACCACTACTACTACTACTACTACTGTCTCTGGATTCACACATCATAAGAGATTCATACTACTACTACTACTACTACTACTGCACTACTACTACTACTACTACAGTACTACTACTACTACTACTACTACTACTAGTAGTACTACTACCACTACTACTCTACTACTACTACTACCACTAATACTACTACTACTACTACTACTCTACTACTACTACTACTACTACTACTACTACTACTACTACTACCACTACCACTACCACTACCACTACAACTACTACTACTACTACTACTACTACTACTACCACTACCACTACCACTACAACTACTACTACTACTACTATACTACTACTCTACTACTACTACTACTACTACTGTCTCTGGACTCACACCTCATCAGTGATGTAAGCGTTCATGCGGTAGTTGTAGCTTAGACTCACCTCGTCAGTGATGTAAGAGTACATGCGGTAGTTGGTCTTCCAGGGCTCCTGGGTGGTGTCGACATAGAAACCAGCCCCTGTGCCAAAATCCCAGCACTCATCTTCACCCTCGATGTTACACCCACCTGAGGAGCAAACGCAGGGTTAACAACTGTTAATGAGAGAGTAGGCGATGGCACGCAAGTGGGCGTGACTCTAAAATGTGTGTGTGCGTGTGTGTGTGTGCGTGTGTGTGTGTGTGTGTCCTACGTGGGCTGGTATCTGGGGCGACGATGATGATCCCGTGTTCAGAGGCTGCATGCTGACTGCCTGCCTTGGTGATGAAGTTCTGCTCTGTACAAGTCAACCCTGAAAAACACACATTCAAATCATGGCAAACTATAGTTCCAAGTGTATAATTATAGCAGGATTAATATGTATATTCACAACACACACTAACAAAATGCAATAAAAACACTAATACTGCATTATCATCATCAGGCTGGCTTTTAGTCCTGTCCTACACTAACACAGCTGATTCCACTAGCCTTCATTATTAGGTTAGCTGAATCAGGGGTGTCAATGCTGGACCGGAGCAAAAATCAGCACACCTTTTGGCTCCCCTCGAAGGACCAGTGTGTGTGACCACATTAACACATTTTAGTCATTGTAATACTGTTGGTGATCTACCTAGAATGTGCCAGCATGTTAACACAATCGCAAACATTCTTTTTTTAAGAACAGGTATTCAGTTCTGTTTATTGCATCCTAAATGTTGAGGAGGATTGTCCTGCCTCGTCAGCCTCGAGGCCTGTTTCAGTTACACAAAGTGTGTCATGAGTAGTGGCATGCCCCAGGCCGTCATTAACAGACTAACAGGCTTGGATGGGGCCAAGAAAACCAGCTTCAATATACGTTTATTATAAGTGGACCCAGTGGAATATGTTTTCCGGCATTCCTGCCGACGCCCCTGGCTATGCCATCCTAAGACCGCGGGCAATGTGTGAACTCACCAGAGAGCCAGTACATGACTGGACACTTCCCATTCTCGGCCTTTGGGGGGAGGTAGACGGCGAACTTCATTTTACACTTGAGCTCAGTGCTGTATTACACACACATACATGTAAATGACATGAGTGATTTCTTCAGGGCTTATTTGAATGTATAGCTGCATGTGTTCAAAGGCATTTGTTTGAAACCTCACCTGTCATGCTCAAAGACCTTCTGGTAGCCGCCAGAACACTTGTTGGATGAGACTTGAGTGAGGGCCATGATTCCGTTACTACTGTTGCACGAGGCAAAAGGTGTTACTGTATCGTTACATAATTGCAACCCCTGCAATATCAATCAATCAATCAATCAATCAATCAACCCCTGCAATATCAATCAATCAATCAATCAACCCCTGCAATATCAGTGAGAATCGATACATAGTAGCCTTACTAGATAAGCAAAGGCTCAGTTAAGCTAAGCTATTTAGTACTTAAGTCAATCAAGCTACTATGTAACTAGCTACAAAAGCTTGCTTCGGTAGCATACAAATAAAAATGAATAGTAGCGCTATATGAATTATTGAATTATATGAATAGCGTGCCGATAGCCAGTGGAGTCCAATTTGGACAAAGTGTGACAGCAGAGGGGGCCGTGCACAGCTGCGATTGTGTAGCAGATTTATGGATAACACTAGCTAAAAAGCTAACTACCCTCTCACCATATTTTCTAGCTGAGTAAGCAATAGGCAGCCTAACTACTGACCTTCCAGTAGTTATAGCTGCTTCCAATCATGCAAGTTCAAGAAAAGGAACGTGCCAGTGGTTATGTTGGCTTGTCTGCACTGACTGCTTGATAGCTGCTACTACGTCACGCTACTCTTTAACCTACCGACGACACCTTTGTATTTAGCATAAGGAAGCAGTATAATGTAAGACTTCAATGCACTCAACGTACCTTGTTTTAATCCGAAAGTTGATCCGAATATTTCACTTTGTCTCAAGCTAACTTCCCCGCAGCTAGCTGCTAGTAGGTGGCTGATCCAAGTCCAACGTGAGCGTCAACGTGAAACGTCATGAGGATCTAACCCAAGTGTGGAAAAAAACTTTGTAAGTGTGTGGCATTATTCAAACACAGGGTGGCGCTGTTGTTCCATAAAACGCAGCCTACTTTTGACCCGGGGTTCCGTCCAACTGATGCACGGACAGGTGGTTGACTACGACCTGGAACGTCGCTAAATATTGAACAGTAATTCGCTGTTTTGTTTTTGTATGACCTTTTCTCTCACCAAGCCTGCACTTGCCCGCCTGTTGTCTGTTTTCATTGCCTCTGTATCTACGTTTCATATTGGCCTAATCTCTCCTCTCATTCGGCCTTTTAAGTCATCAAATAATATACCTTTTCTGCATCTATAACCCCCCCCTCTCACACACACACACACACACACACGCACACACAGACACATCTATTTACTTCCTTGATTAAACCATGCAGCATTTTACACCACAAGTAACATTCCCTTCTGTAAATGCAGCACTTGAAAATAAGTAAGTGGTACCTCACATCCTTGAATGCAGTCTGACCTAGCAGCAGTTTAATAGCATATTGTGCGCGCCCCATCCGCAAACAAATTGAAACTCCTGGATACAACAAATAACAACGAGCTTGTCTGAGCAAGATGATTTCCTCACAAGAAGACTATTCAATCTCTCGTTCGGAAGTATATGCCTGTGTGATTTAAAATGTTAGGGTCTAATCAAAATGTAAATGACAGCCTGCTCTACGCACGTCTATTGAAAATGCTTTTCCATTTCCAAGCCCCTGCGTAGATGAGTGACAGATAATCGATCCATACCCTATAAAGATACCGCAAGGAGTCATTTGGACAGATTGTCTATCTTTCTATTTCCCTTGTTCATTGTTGACTGCTGGCATATTTGGTAGGCTATGTATTGGTACAGGTGGTGTAGGTGCACTGTCACGGTACTGAATGGCGGTTTCTTGGATGGAGATCTCAGATGATAGAGAATCTTCTTTTTTTTCAGCTTCGCTTCAAGCATTGCAGATGATGGGGAAGAAGGGGTGAGGAGTAGAGAGATGACAGGTGAAGAGAGGAAGACACGTTCTAATCTAAAAATTCCATTATTATTATTATTATTATATCATTGTAATTATTCCATGTTATTATAGTTGTCAGTGTAGGTATACAGGAGTAGAGACCACCCTTTCAATTTAAGTCAGGTCGAAGTCGGGAAGAGTCAATTCAAGCCAGCCTGACCTGGGCTGGGCTATTCTGGCCAAGCATCCTCCTTACACAAACTCAGTTTCTGGAACTGTGCTGTAAATGAGAGTGGGACAAATGTATGTGGGTCTTATGGCCACAGTATACCGATTCAGATAAGCACAACAGTGCAAGAAGGGAACAGAAGAGTTGGACCGTCCAAACATGCAAACATGATCATAGCTACGATGATAGCTTATGATGATCAAATTAACATATCAACAGTATATCAAGTTGTTCATTTTTACTGCAAACTAGTCAAGAGCTGGAGAAGTGTTGATTCACAGGTCTTCTTGGGTTAGTCTGGCCAAAACAAAATGGTGATGGTCATGGAAATGTTGTAGTCTGCTCCAAACCACTGGACATGAGTTATAGGAGAGAGAGAAAGGGCCATGGTTTTTAAATGAATGTGTTATTTTCTCCAGGATTTAGAGAGGCCTCAATACAAGAGTGGCTTCAAGTGTTGGGCTATCAAATCACCACCTGATAAACTAAACAATATAATCTAGCTGTAGACTTCAGCTTGAAGCCACCATAGCACTGGACTGTAGCAGTGAGCTACAATAGCCTAGAGAGCACGTTCAAGCCAGTTGAAAGAGGATTCTAGGTGAAAAGGTTCTATGGGAAATAACATGTCAAACCTATGCTGATAACTCACCATGTGGTTAGGTATAACCCATACCATACTGATAACTCACACCTCTACATACATTTAAGAGCCTAATTGGAATGTTCCGGGTGACTGAAGCTGCGAAAAGAAGGAGCACGGAGCTGAAGACAGCACTGCAAGATTTCTTCCAGCTCTATCACACACACACACATTCACACACACAGACACGCACACACACACTCACACATACACACACACACACACACACACTCACGAGCACGCACACAGACACACACAAAGTCACCAGTAACGTGTATGTGCAGAGCTAGCCAAAGTAAATGATTTATATCATATCAAGAGGCGCCTTATGTTTTATTAGATAAATATTGTGTTTATACTGGATATAATTTGTGTTTTTAAATGAAGAATGCATTATCTGTGTAAGTCCAAGCATGGATGTGTTAGCACGGCTTGCTTTCTGAATAGTATCCAGCATGGACTTGGGTGGAGGCTGAGAGGAAATCTCTTCTCTAACTGGCCATGTGAGGACATCTTAACCTATAAGCCCTTCACACAATCAAAGAGGAAATAATGTCATTTCTACTCCCCCAATGAACTCACAGACCAAATTACCAAACGGCTGGAACTGTGTGTGTGCGTGCGTGTGTGTGTGCGTGCGTGCGTGCGTGCGTGCGTGTGTGCGTGCAAACCGGCACCTCAGGACAGACTGTTATCTAGTACTACCTTTCCTATGACACACTCACACACATTTTAGAGTCAGAAATATTTGAGTAAACAAACTTGCAAGTCTGCCAACATTGAACGTTACATAACTGACATGTTTTTTTTTGTACAGTAGTCATTATAAGCTACTGTCCTGTCTCGTCCCTGCACCCTGTCCAATCTGACCTGTCTCATCCCTGCACCCTGTCCAATCTGTCCTGTCTCGTCCCTGCACCCTGTCCAATCTGACCTGTCTCGTCCCTGCACCCTGTCCAATCTGTCCTGTCTCATCCCTGCACCCTGTCCAATCTGTCCTGTCTCGTCCCTGCACCCTGTCCAATCTGTCCTGTCTCATCCCTGCCCCCTGTCCAATCTGACCTGTCTCGTCCCTGCACCCTGTCCAATCTGTCCTGTCTCATCCCTGCACCCTGTCCAATCTGTCCTGTCTCATCCTGCACCCTGTCCAATCTGTCCTGTCTCGTCCCTGCACCCTGTCCAATCTGTCCTGTCTCATCCCTGCACCCTGTCCAATCTGTCCTGTCTCGTCCCTGCACCCTGTCCAATCTGTCCTGTCTCATCCTGCACCCTGTCCAATCTGACCTGTCTCATCCCTGCACCCTGTCCAATCTGTCCTGTCTCGTCCCTGCACCCTGTCCAATCTGTCCTGTCTCGTCCCTGCACCCTGTCCAATCTGTCCTGTCTCGTCCCTGCACCCTGTCCAATCTGTCCTGTCTCATCCCTGCACCCTGTCCAATCTGTCCTGTCTCGTCCCTGCACGCTGTCCAATGTTGTCTCCGTGTTATGCACCATTGACCGAAACAAATTCCTAGTATGTTGTAAAACTACATACCTCAAAACTACATAAACGTGTCTGATTCTGAATTGTTTGTCATGTTTATGGCATGCTATGTTTGTAAATATCTTGATAGCTTAGCCTACGTTCAAGCACCACATACTAAAGTGATCTAATACCATTTTATGAGCTATTGCATATTGGGTGTTGGTGCTTATAGCAAGCATGGTTGTTATGCATCAAGAGAGGGAAGTGGCTGTGGAGAGAAGGAAGTGATCGGAATTGCTGCAGATACAGGTACTACATTACAATCATTTATCTGACACTTTTATCCAAAGCAACTTACAATAATTGCATTTTACTTCGGAAAAGCCAATGCACTACTACTTGCCAGAACACACAAGTGCATCTTCTTTCTAAAACAAGTGACTAAGAGCATAATCTAGTGCTGAAGGCAAAGTGCAAGAATAGCAGTCTAAAAATACAATAGGTGCTTAAGAGGGAGGATTGTGGTAGTACGTCTTGAAGAGGTGAGTTTTGAGCCTGTGGCGAAAGATGGGCAGTGACTTTGCTGTCCTGACTTCAGTGGGCAGTTCACTCCACCACTGTGGGGCCAGGACAGAGAAGAGCCATGACCAGGACAGAGAAGAGAGACCAGGACAGAGAAGAGCCCTGACCAGGACAGAGAAGAGAGACCAGGACAGAGAAGAGCCGTGACTCGACCACAGGGGCCTCGGAGTGATGGGGCAACCGTCTGTACTATACTATAAAAGTACTGTATCTGGACGGATGTTTAGAAATAGATTGGAAGGTCATGTTCAAGGGACAGTCATGTTCTTGTTGAGCTCGCAGTTTGGCCTTCGCTTGATCTTCTAATAAAACTTCTTAAGTTCTACAAAATAACGTTTTCTAACAAACTTAAATCACACGAGGCATGTGGCAGCCTCCATGTATGAATGTATCTATTATCTTCATGAGTGACAAACTGGCTGGGGTGTGAAATGATTTTTGTTGTGTCTTCCTAATTGCAGAGTAACTGCAGCTGTGCTCAATCAGGGGCCAATCAACCAATGTGGCTGGATGTACTGTAGTCCTAGGCAGGGTTGCCAAGTGGGGTTGCCAACAGCGACGTCTGATTGGTGGAGCTCGCACTGTTGCATTAGAGGATTGTGGGTAGTGTCATTTTTTTTCCATATGAGAGCAATAGTTTGAGGGGGACAGGATGAGGACAGAATTCAAATACTGTCAAAAACAGTGTGCACTATCTGGCACACCCCTGTTCCAACCATCTGTTTCCTACACATACATTAGAAATTGTATTTGAGATACTGTATAATTCTGATGAAAATGTCATTTGTCAGGCAGGAATAATTTTCAGTTCTATGTCTGTTAGTATTAACCTCTGTAATTAAAGGGCCCATCCAAAATTACTCTGGCCCATCCCAAATTACTCTGGCCCATCCAAAATTACTCTGGCCCATCCAAAATTACTCTGGCCCATCCAAAATTACTCTGGCACATCCAAAATTGAAATCCTGTTGCCGCGCCTGGGTCACACCAGCATCCCCACTGACAGCTTCTCATTCACCTGCTACTGTAGGGTTGGTACTGTCACTTGCACTTCCAGACAGTGGCTGTTGTGTATGATAGGTTCTAGAAGCAAGATAGTTAACTAACAAAGTTAACAAGTAGGCCTACCAAAACCAAACCAGAGATTTTGGTCTGGGAGCTGGGACTCAACCCTCCTCTCTGCTCAGGTTATAGCTCTCTCTCTCTCTCTCTCTTTCTCTCTCTCTCTCTCTCTCTCTCTCTCTTTCTCTCTCCCTCTCTCCCACTCACTCACTCACTCACTCACTCACTCACTCACTCCTCTCTCTCTCTCTTTCTCTCATTCACTCTACTCACTCACTAACCCTAACCTTAACCAGCTGTGGCATATCAACATAATTGCAGTTGGTAGTATATAGTTGATAGTATAATGTATGTACAGCAGTTGGTCGTATACTGTATGTAGTTGCTAGTATGCTGTAAAGTGGACTATCAAGTGTGACCTTATTATTTTGTCTATAGCACAACTTTCATATTTCTCTCACTTTGTATGGGTCCCCAATGTCTCACCTCTTTTCTCTGTCTAGTCTTTACCCTCTTCATCTTACTGTATGATAGTTTGACTAATAATACGTTTGATATTGAGATAGGAGCAGAAGGGCTCTTCCACATACTCTCCCTTATCTCCTCTGTCCCTAGCTCACTTTCTAATTAATCCCTCTTGTCCTCTGGCAAACTCCTAAAATAACTCCAGAGGGATTCTTTAATTAATCTGTCTGACCTATGCTGTATGAAACCCTTGAACGTTTATTCACCATAATAGTGTTGCCTCGGTGCCCCCGGCTGTCACCCTGGTGAAGAAGCCTCGGCAGAGGATGTACTTCCTGTGGCAGCTGAAGAAATTCAACCTGCCACCGAGCATGATGGTATAATTCTACACCTCCATCATTGAGTCCATCCTCACCTTCTCCATCACCACCTGGTTCACCGCCACTTCAGTCAAGGACAAGACTAATTTGCGGTGAGTGATACGTTCTGCGGAGAGGGTGATCGGCTGAGCCCTGCCCTCCTTCCAGGCCCTGCATGACTCCTGGGCGCTGAAACGGGCCAGAAATATCATAACCGACCCCTCCCACCCGGGCTATGACCTCTTCACACTGCTCCCCTCTGGCAGGAGGCTGCGGTCATTAAAGCTCAACGAGATAACTTTTTTATAGTTCAGTATTCACCTTTACTTGCTATAAGTTTATGAATAGGCCTTAGCAAGACCCCAAAAATCGTGACATGAGACTGCATGAGACCCTGTGAATTTATTATTTTAGAATTTCGGTGTACTGGCTAGTACACTGGCGGGAAATCTTGTGGTGGAAGCGGAAGTGACGCGTTTTGCGTGTCACAATATCAGGAAGACAACAAACACTTCGCCCCGCAAATTTATCTACATGCACATATAAGAAAGAAGACCGGTATTTACCTGCATTGGAGCCATCCTTCCAGAAAGTACATTGAAGTAGCTACAATCTTCCAATCCAGTCTGCTCCATGCACGTTTGTTATCATATTTTTTTCCCCATAATTACAGCGAGTGAGTGGGGAATTGTGGGAAGTGTGGTTCTTAAAACGCAGTGCCGATTTTATCACGAGGGACCGCTAAAGTGCCGAGATATCTCATGTAGCTTTAAAGACTAAAACTGTTCGACACAGGAACAGTTTTTTCCCCACGGCCATCAACCTTAGAGACATGGCTCCCCTCTGACTCTCTCCCCACTCCCTGCAACTTTTGCACAAAACTGACTTTACATTGACTCTTTGTAGTCCAATTGCACTACTACTCTTTGCACTATATTTCTATCACTGCACTTTACAAGCCCTGTCATGCACTGTCCTGTCCTGTCCTGTCCTGTCCTGTCCTGTCCTGTCCTGTCCTGTCCTGTCCTGTCCTGTCCTGTCCTGTCCTGTCCTGTCCTGTCCTGTCTTGTCCTGTCCTGTCCTGTCCTGTCCTGCCCTGCCCTGTCCTGTCCTGTCCTGCCCTGCCCTGTCCTGTCCTGCCCTGCCCTGCCCTGTCCTGTCCTTGCACCTGTCCATTGTTGTTTCGTTGTAAGCACCACCATGTCGGAAATAAATCCTATGTATGTAAAAGCACAATGGCAATAAACGTATTCTGATTCTGAATCTGATTCTGATTCATAGCGACCATGGGGAAGAATCAGGTTGCTCAGGTTTTCCATCTCAAAATCATAAAAGGTTTGGTGATGCAATTTGGTTTGAGAGGTCCCTAGGATAAGTACTATAGATTAATTTCTGTCTGCATTGTGGTTTATAATGAAGTAACTTGTATTCTTAGTCTGATATCAGACAGAATGATCAACTCCTTACACTCCGTTGAGAACTTGAGCTTCAAGAATCAGTCAACTTTGGAGTGGGCGGATTCAAACGTCTGGACTCAGGCTTTTGTATTCTTGCTCTTTATGAATAAGTTATAGAGATAGAGTCATGTTCTGAGGGTCACCCACAGAAATCGAGACAATGGAAAATGCATTCCATCTGATAGATAGATGAATGTGACTGGAATAGGGATTAAAGATTAGGGGTCAAAGGGAATACACACTGGCAGTTTCCCCTGAGGACAGAAAGAGTTGAGTTAGTGAGTTTGCATTTGTGTGTGTGTGTGTGTGTGTGTGTGTGTGTGTGTGTGTGTGTGTGTGTGTGTGTGTGTGTGTGTGTGTGTGTGAGTGTGTGTGTGTGTGTGTGTGTGTGTGTGTGTGGCCGCACTTGCTTTGGTTTTAAAAATCTTAAAGTCAAATTCCACACCTTAAAATTAAATACTTTTGAATTACAGCCTTCATCTCCATGTAAAGGTCCCTATGAGTATTGTGTAGCAGCCTGACAAAGTCTTGGTCCAGGACATGAGTTCTGGTTTGTGGAACAGCCAGGGAGGCTGCTGTCCCTGCTGGGGTATAAAAGGGACTGGTCTGTGGGTTGTTCTCTCTCCCTGTGCCTCGTTCCTCTTCCCTCCGTGTGTCTCTACCCCAGAGCAGTCTGCATGTCGTGTTTTATACATGTGTGTGTAACCCATGGATGTATTAATAGTGTAATCCCAAGACAGGAGGATCTGACTGCTGCGTTCTCATACTGAAAGCCTCTAAGTAATGATGATGTAATCCATAGCAAATCCACTATCAAATTCTAACCTCAAAAACAAGTCAGTGTGAATTCTGACACACCATCACACACACATCTTTAAACAAGACTCACTCTCGTGATTAAGGCTTCATCTCAATTTTACTTTGATCAAAAACAGAAAAATCATTCAATATGAGTCGACATTTAAGACGGAACTACATCAATGCCAAAAGAGACATCATTCAAAAACACCAAAATTCGCCGCCAGTTTTTAAGTGCGTCTCAGGTAACAGGTAACATTGACGTTTTCTCAGTGAACGAACCTAAGCGTCGTTGCAGCAAAATCACCGAAACGGCGTAAAAGTCATGATTGTTGGATCCTTGCAGTAAGATCGTAATGGTTCACCACGACAGGAAAGGGTTAACGTGTCACGCCAATCATCAGTACAACACTTAGTGCAAAGACTCTCATAACTTACCTTTTCAAATAACACACTCTCGCCCCCTGAGCTCAGCCTGGGCCCCCCCTCTATATATTAGTCTTCATTACATCCCATAATACACGTCTTGGTAACTGTGTAGCCTACCGTGTCAACCTAATGTCAAAAGATAGTTCTGTCTGTCATAACAAAACTAGAACGTACACTTATTTACGACTGTGTGCACAATCAATGTACTGTTACTGTACATACAAATATATATTTGTATAAGATATCTTCTCAAGTCCCATTGCAGTGACTGATTACTTAGCATTAGCATGAAGTCAATAACGGTTAAAAGCAAAATATTTGTGAGAGTCAGACTTTGGACTTTCAGTGTCTCCTGCCTGTCTTGCACTTTCCCTGGGATTCTGGAAATCCTCAACAGCCATTATGGGAGATTGAGTCCATACGGCATATAGGCTCACACACAACTGACGTTTTCATCTTTGTCTCTGTCTCTCAGATCTTTGCCCGGATTCGACTCGGCCTTCCCCTCATATGGCGGGTGCGCCCCGTTCCTTAACAACCCCAGGTCCCCCAGTTGCAGCTGGGTAGAGCTGTAGGCCAATGGGGGGATAGTATTGACCAGTATGAGCTGCAGCGGCTTCCTCTCTGGCTGATAGCGGCAGCGTACGTAGCGCGAGAACGCAGCGCGGTACGTCTTGTTGAAGAGCGTGTACACCAGCGGGTTGACGGTCGACGACAGGTAGCCCACCCACACGAACACGTTGAGGAGCCCGCCCATGAGGGCGGGGTCGCAGTTCACGGGGTCGCACACCACCGCCAGGACGTTGGTGATGAAGAACGGGCACCACATGACCACGAACAGGAAGAAGACCACCCCCAGGACTTTGGAGGCCTTCTGCTCGTTGCTGATGGACTGCATGGTGCGCCGGCCTCTGGCCGTGCTGCCTGCTGACTCCCCCGCGACCCCCTCGCGGCTTATGGAGCGCCTGAAGAGTTTCTCTGAGGAGAAGGAGGGTTGGGGGAGGAACCCCAGGGCGAAGGGGGTGGTCCACTTGGGGCGTGGCACCAGCTGGTCCAGGCAGAGGGTGGCCTCGTTCTGAAGGGCGTTGATGGTCAGAAAGTAGGTGACCACCATGATGGTTAGGGGCACGAAGAAGGCCACGAAAGAGCCCACCAGGACAAAGCTGTCATCAGTCAGTAGGCAGCTGCCTTCCTTGAAGACCTTGGAGTGGTCCCTCAGGCCCAGTACTGGGATTGGCATAGAGATACCTGTAGAGAGAGAGCAAGAGAGAGAGAGAGAGAGAGAAGAAGGGTCAAAGAGAGAGAATGGGGGAAGAGGGAGTTGGGAGGGGAGGGGCAGAGATCAGTTAAGGCAAATATAAGAAGTGTCGTATTTAAGAACACGTCTTACTCAAAAATACCATAAGTCAGACACTTTTTTAATGTGGGATTGGGATGTCGCAGACCTCTCTTGCACCTACTGAATTGGATTGGTTTAAAAAACCGCCTTTCTCACAGAACATAACCTAGTTACCATAGAGATGCATAGTGACCAGAATGATGATGCAAAGTGCCTGGCTAGGCTTAGTGCTGAATGCAGAAAGTTGATGTAATTTTTGGATCAAATGTGTTGTACAACACCTGTCTTACCGATAAATTGGCTGATTTGCAGTTATCACATCTGCAAAATGTATTAGACACACTCTAACAGTGCATGTGATCGTGTGCAACCCAGTTTAGAAACCTCAACTGCCAGGTAAAACTGATTCCAGATGAGCCTTGTGTATCAGTGTAGAACTATTACCAACATGTTGCTCATTCCCATCATAAATCACTTGGCACCAGTAATGCAATGGGCCTCATATCTCTTCTGGCCGCTTGTGAGTACAGATAAACCCAGCAATTTCCCCTGACAGACCTTGCATTAGAGGCATCGTCACTGCCCAGTAACTGGGTTTGTGAGAACAGGGAGAGGGACAGATGCATCTGTGGCCCTCACATCCTCCATTGCTCTTGGAGAAGCCATAGGGGCTTGTGTGCCAGGGGAGATAAATATGGCGAAGACGGTTGCTGGATTCTTAAACTCACAAGTCGCTCTCTAAACGTTACACTCAACTAGAGACTGAGGGCATTCATCCTGATTTCGATACTAGAAGTGAGTGGAAACAGTTTGAGAGATTGAAAAAAAGAACTGCATCGAAGAACTGATCCAACGTCTTTAGGGACGCCCTTCCTAATGGGGCAGTGACATGCAGGAGTCGTGCATTTTCAGTGTTTTGATTCTCCACTCAAGTCCTTCACCCTATTGGAGATGTAGGCAGTGGCTCTGATTGGTAGCGTCAGTTTTTGCTGCTGTTCTAGTGACGATTTCCAACTGAAATGTCTCCCGACTTGAATTCATAGACAGACCCCGAGGCTTGAGGACAAGCGTTCTGATGCAGAACCTTTGTGATATTAAATCACCATGCTGGCAAAATTCCGAGACTGTGGTGTGTGTGTGTGTGTGTGTGTGTGTGTGTGTGTGTGTGTGTGTGTGTGTGTGTGTGTGTGTATGTGTACTGTATGTATGCTGGACTTGCTGTTTTAGTGAGGACAAAGTGGCAGACAGGATGATGAGGTGGCTCCCTTATTCATGGGAAACTGGTAGTATCTGTGGGCTTGTCTTGGTTTCCCAGTTCTGTGTACCTCCGATAAGGCCCCAGTCTGTCTTCTCTCGTTGCACCGCTGTCAAATTTAGGGGCTCAAGCATCCATCATCTGGTCCCGCTCAGAGAATTCAGAAATCAAAGGCAGATTTAGTCTTTCCCTTCCCCCTCCTACCTGCAACATACAGTCTCCTCTCACCCAAAGAAGAAAGGTGACAAAAGAGCGCAGTGGGAGTTATAGAGTGGAAGATGGCGGTTGGTGTTGAAGGGGAAGATATTCCATAGAGAAGCTCTTAAGCCGGAGGGGCTTCAACTGCAAATCAAACGTTTCCTCATGGAATCCTTCATTTACGCGTCTCCATTTTCCTTTTCCCCCCGGGCTGCATGCCTTCGCTCCTAATCATTTTGAGCACAGAAATAGTTAATGGACCAGACGATCCAAATCAAAGAAACACGCTGAAGGAGCCAAACAGACATATTTGAGTTGTCATTTATGGGCTGAGGGACATTATTCATTCTACTCAGTCTAAAGCTGTGTTTTTACAAGCTTGACTTTGTATTGCCTCAGAGGAGGTTCTAATCCAAACACCTTCAAACCAATATTTGGAAAACGGTGTTTCAGGCCAATAGTAGCCCTGCTACTGTACTTACATTGGAACAGAACAAGCTGAAAGTGTCACTGTTTAATTCATGGACAGAAATGTGAAATTCACGGGCAGCGCTACAACGTGGTTGCGTGACAATTAGCTAGCTAGTTCTGAACTGAACAGTCATACAAGTCCACACGGCTTAATGTGGATGTTACAGTATCTTTTTCCTCTACAGGCAATGAGCGTGATGCCTCTACAGGCAAAAAGCGCGATGTGTCCCTCACTGGACTAGAGAATCAAGACTATGGTAATAGCCCAATTAGGAGGCTTTCACAATGTAGCTGACATTTGTCTGTGTCCATGGGGAGAGACATGGGGGAACTGGGGGAAGCCTCCAGCACCTGTCGGTCTGAATAACACAGAACACTGCATCACAGCTCCTAAATGATTGTGCCAGAGAGAGACAGATTTAATATTTTATTGCAATAAAAACAAACTTTTTAAACTATTACTTTTTTCTTGTGTCTTATCCTGTATGAAACGTTTTCAACTCAAACACTCCCTCTGGCAGTTTTCCCCTGTGGACAGAAAGCTGTTTATTTCACCACGTTGAGTAAGTGAGTTTGCAAGATAGTGAGTGCTGTTTGCCAGCTGTTTGTAATTACACCCAAGTCTTTAATTTAAATCCCAAACTGTTTTGATGCCATGTGTGTGTGTGTGTGTGTGTGTGTGTGTGTGTGTGTGTGTGTGTGTGTGTGTGTGTGTGTGTGCGTGTGCGTGCGTACGTGTGTGACAACATGACAGCAATGGAATTATATTTGGGCCCCTGAAATGTATTTTGAAAATGCTGATCTAAATAAAGACTTAAATAGTATGAGAGAGAGAGAGAGACAGAGAGAGAGAGAGAGAGAGAAAGACAGAGACAGACAGACAGACAGGCAGACAGGCAGACAGACAGACAGACAGACAGACAGACAGACAGACAGACAGACAGACAGACAGACAGACAGACAGACAGACAGACAGAGAATGGGAGGGGTGCATACTGTATGCATGTTTATATTCCCCCAAGTGTGACAGTGTGTAAGTCAGTGTGCTAGCTCTAATCAGATGAGATACTTGTGTAACAGCATCGGACAGCACAAACCCAGACCTCATACATCAGCTCTGTGCTGGGACTCATCCACTCTCATTCAGCAAGAGGACAGGGGAGGAGGCAGACACAATTTACATGGAGATAAGGAGCATAATCTTAGTCCATTCACAGGCAGGCATACTTTATCATATTAAATCTTAAAGGAGTAGTAAAGGAAAAATCATGTTTAGCCCTGTTTTAAGGTTACTTATGATCATATACAATGGTTCAGATCAAAACATTGACAAAACTAGCACTTTTGAGAAAGTCTGATAATTGCTCTACCACCGTTTTGGTCATACAATGGATGTGGGTGGGCACCGTGAAAATCATTAAAAAAACATGTTAAACACTAAATTTCAAAGACAAGAAACTCACCGAGGTGTTAGTTGGCGTTCTGACATATAATTCGCCATAAAGTAAGATTCTAGTTCATCTGGAAAGGCTTTTTTAAATATTTAGCATAGAACTATTTAGTCGCAGCACATACGTGTGTAAACTTCCGCAAACTAGGTAGCCTAGCAACAACAATAACAATAGCTACCGTAAGTAGTTCCGCTTCCTGAATCCCCTCTGCGGATTGATCTACACATCTACAACGGTCGCTTCAATACAAGTCAATGGATTTCATAAAATGATCAATAAAACCCTACAGGATTCATACTTTGCGGCGAATTTGATGTCAGAACACCAACGGACACCAATAACCCCCTCTGTGAGCTTCTTGTCTTTGAAATCGAGAGTTTAACATGTTTTTGAAAGATTTTTCAAGGTGCCCACCCACATCCATTGTATGACCAACGTTTTGATCTGAACCATTGTATATGATCATAAGTAACCTTAAAACAGGGCTAAACATGCATTTTCCCTTTATTACTCCTTTAACATAATGTACTGTAGTATAGCCTTTTGCAATCGTTCCCGGATTTACCCTAACGCCCTGTAACGGCCTAGCCTAGCCCAGGGCCTGGAACCTGTGCAATGACTCATTTTGACTCATGAATTCATTTTTCCTCATGATGCCATCCGGAGTCCCAACATGACTGGATCCATTAACAGGCACACTGACAAATGAGTGGTCTAATGAGGTGTGGGGTACAGGAAGCACACAGACCTCCGGCTGCAAGACAGACTCAAATTAGAGTTTGTGGATGTGTCCGAATACCCATGATACATATGACTAATAGTATATACTGCATACTAAACATACTACAGTGCATACTGTTTAGTAGGTACCATTCCATGAAAACGTTATTATGTGAGATCATTCTATTATGCTATCCAACATCATGCAGCGAAAGTGACGGAAAATATGGCTCACATACAGTATGGATCTTGTTTACAACAAAATTGAACTACTGTAGCCGGGCAGTCGCACTCGCCTACTGCCACTCTGTAGCTTGGGCTTCTTCTTATTATTATTATTATTATTATTGGGGGGTTGTGAGAGGCTTGTGCAGTGGAGGGATTCTTTTTTGGAAATAAGTTCCCACCATGGAATAAAACATCCTCCTCTCCCATGATGGAATAAAACATCCTCCTCTCCCATGATGGAATAAAACATCCTCCTCTCCCATGATGGAATAAAACATCCTCCTCTCCCATGATGGAATAAAACATCCTCCTCTCCCACCCAGAATAAAACATCCTCCTCTCCCATGATGGAATAAAACATCCTCCCTTCCCACCAGCCTGGGTGGAGAGGGCAAACCAACCTTACCCACACGACGAAGAAGAAGCAGGCAGCATTTTTGTGAATATTCGATTGGGACATGACTTGATGCCTCCCTGCCTCCGAATGCTGCCTAAATAGGCAACATTTTAGCTGTTTGGGACACAGCCGTTGACTCTGTTGACTTTCCTGACTGGGAAGTGCACAGTGACATACCACAATATTTGCCTCATATCGCCATCTTGTTTCTGGAATAGTCCTCTCAACACTTACTGGATTTTGGAGCGAAAATTAGTAGCCTATGGTTCCGAGGATTTACAGTATACTAGATTTCTTCATGCTATGACAATTTTGATGTAGTATACTAGAACTATGTAAAATATAGTACGTACTTCAAACTTTTTGTCTTTTTCAACAAATTGAGCTGTTGTTGTGTGGGTCCACACGTTTGGGTGTGATCCAAGGCATGAGGAGCAGGACTTCAGTATGACGTTGTTTCCTTTCTTCACTGCTCTCACTTGTGCCCCATCACTTTTGTGCAGCAACTTCCATTGGCAGGCCAGCCAATCGTTTCCTCACGTTCACGGTTGACCTCTGCGGTCAGCTGGATATCAAGCAGAAAACAGCCAATTATCAGCTCTTGATTGTACCCTAGCCTCGCCCCCATCGAGTGATACAGAGTCGTACCCCATCCCTGAAGGGCTCACATCGCAGAAACACCTGAGGCGCTCTTTCCCTCACTCCCTCTCAGTCCTTCTTCTTCTTCTTCTTTTTCTTTTTCTTCTTCTTCTTCTTCTTCTTCTTCTTCTTCTTCTTCTTCTTCTTCTTCTTCTTCTTCTTCTTCTCAGTCCTTCTTTGTAGCTAAACTCTTCACACATTCATCACAATTACAATCCAAGATGGTAGCTTGGCATTGTGTCTCTGTTTAGTGTTTGTTTGTTACTTGTTATTTATTTTTTCTTGTTTTTACCATGATTTGGACCATCTTATATCTTTATACTCTTTGCTAAGGTTGCATTTTAAACAGAGTAGCTGATATTTTTAACTTCTGGTAAATCTGAACACTGCAACACTTGATATTTCATCCGAGCTACCAGACCTAACTTCTGAGCTAAGCCCAAGTGAGCTAAGCCCAAGCCCAGGCTCCAGCAGCAGCTTAGCTGTGAGAGGCCGGCTAGTACCGCCAAGCTGAGCCCAGGACCCAGCAGCTGGCTAGTACCACCAGACCTAGGACCCAGCAGCTGGCTAGTACCACCAAGCTGAGCCCAGGACCCAGCAGCCGGCTAGTACCACCAGACCTAGGACCCAGCAGGCGGCTAGTACCACCAGGCTGAGCCCAGGACCCAGCAGCTGGCTAGCACCACCAGACCTAGGACCCAGCAGGTGGCTAGCACCACCAGACCTAGGACCCAGCAGGTGGCTAGCACCACCAGACCTAGGACCCAGCAGCCGGCTAGCACCACCAGACCTAGGACCCAGCAGGTGGCTAGCACCACCAGACCTAGGACCCAGCAGGTGGCTAGCACCACCAGACCTAGGACCCAGCAGCCGGCTAGCACCACCAGACCTAGGACCCAGCAGCCGGCTAGCACCACCAGGCCGAGCCCACAATGTCGCTAATCATTGCATTGTGCTTCATTTCTTTATGTGGGTCAGCTGGATGGCCCCATATGTGTGCCATTCCTCCTGTAACACCGTCTCAGGAGGATGTGTCTTTTCGGGTAGGCCACAAAACTATCTATGATTACTTGACTTTCCCCCACAATGACTGTTGCCGAATGACTCTTATATTTTCCCTTGAGCAACGGGTAAGGGTGTCTTTGGATATTTCCAAGTGGTTGCTTAAAACTGATATGTCTCTTCAGTCTTGCTGTCTTCTTGTTTTAAATGAGCATTTTTGTAGTCCTACAACCTCTTCTATTGTTAACATATACCCCCCCAGCCAAGTGACTGATGTAAAAGGTTATAGCACCAGGCTTAAACATTTATACTATTGTTATTGCTTTCGGGAGATGTTGAGTTTAATCCAGGCCCTGATACACCAGCACATTGCCACATACCAGCAGATTTTAAATCTAGAACTGTTCTTGGAATAATTCATATAAATGTAAGGAGTCTACTTAACAAGATGGACATGATAAAGGTCTGGATAAACTCAACGAATGCTGATGTTATTGTTTTATCCGAAACTTGGGTTGGAACCGGTATGATGTTTAGCAAGAAGGAGGAGGTTGAGGCCAGGATCTAGAGGATAGAAGCTGAGGTACTGTATTTGAGACATTATTGGGACTTGCTCGAGTGGATGCCACAATCCAGGAGCAACCAACCATGAGAGGATTTGGACCCAGGGGGAGCCCAGGCCATTGCCTGTAGAAGCTCAACAAACTGCTCCAATCCAGTGCTGCCTACTGGTGAAGAACTAGCTACTAGCTGGCTGAGGACAATCTAACCATCGGTTGAGAGTTGTTGGAGTTGTCAGGACAGGACTGAACAGGGTGCTAGAACTGGCCAATTTAGTCACTCTCCTTCTAATAGGGATTTTTATTTTAATGTTGTGGATTATATTTTATAATTTCATGATTCGGTACGATGCCCAGTTAATCACATTTTATTCAAGTTAATAAATTGAAATTCAGCATTTAAAGATAATAGTCTACTGTCACCTCTCACTTATCTTCCAGGGGGGCAAGTATTACTGCTTCACTGTAATTGTAAAAGGTTAGGTACAGTACTCATTACAGTATGCATGCTGAATACTGTAGGTTCTAAATGGTTACTCTAGAGTCTAGACTCACATTATAACACCTTACAGTAAAAGTATAGTTATTATGAAATTTAAATCTAGCAACCCCACCAACAGTAGTCTTACAGAGTTGAACTGTCGTGAACCTACTGTAAGTGACTCATAACCTGTCTGACTGACTCAATGTTACAGTCAGAGGGTAATTATGAGTAAGAGCAGGGGGGCATGGGGATGAAGACATGAACCCTAACCCTTAAATAATTATTCTTTAGAATCTAAGTGAGGAGTAATACTCTTTGAGCTTTAGGATAGAGAAATCCTTAGTGATTAGCTGGAGCTGGGCCTTTGTACCGAGGCACCGGGAGACAGCACGCACACACACACTCACAGGAGCACATAATCACACACCTGTACTCTGTGGTAGAGTTCAGAATGATTCACACAGACAGAATCTTGCAGAATGGATATGCCTTTCCCCTTTCTTTCTTTCTTTCTTTCTTTCTTTCTTTCTTTCTTTCTTTCTTTCTTTCTTTCTTTCTTTCTTTCTTTCTTTCTTTCTCTCCCTCTCTGTGAATTCACCATCCAAATCAACAAGGTCAAATCTGTCTGATGCCATTGTCACCAGTAATGGTCAACAAATAGAGCTTGTATCCACTTTTAAATACCTTGGGTCTTGTATTGATGATCACTTGTCTTTTAAGGCAAACAATTCTGTCCACTGTTAAAAAGCTGAAGCTTTTATTATGATTTTATTTCCGAAA
This sequence comes from Borostomias antarcticus, assembly GCF_949987555.1. Lineage (NCBI taxonomy): Eukaryota > Metazoa > Chordata > Actinopteri > Stomiiformes > Stomiidae > Borostomias > Borostomias antarcticus. The sequence continues at coordinate 24,552,499 of NC_140250.1, read as the reverse complement.
CAAGTCTTGTTTTTCTTTTGGGGTAAGAAAGAAACTGGTTGAGTCGACATTTTTCTTCTTTCATTTGACCTTGTTCATGTTGATGTTGTAATGCATCCGGTGATTTATTTGTATTGTATACTGTAGGACACGATCACACGATACAGCTCAAAGCACTTACTGTCCTTAGTTCTAAAGCTGATTACCACAGCAGACAGCATAATTTGTTCTTTTATCAGGATCAATGTGTTTTCCCAAACCATTCCTCTCTCTACCCCCCCCCCCCCCCTCCCTCCCCCCAGACACACACACACCTTCCTCTCTGTTTGGTTTTAATGATATGTCATCTTGCCTTAGCCTACCCATATTTCAGTGAAGGTGACTCACACAATTTGTAACCTCACAGCATTATTCACAGTCTGTGGTCTCCTTACCCACAGAGATGGTCCACACAGCCATGATCTTGAGGCGGGCCTTGGTGTGCGAGTTGAAGCGACTGTGGTGGAGGGGGTTCCGGATGGCGATGTAGCGGTCCAATGAGATTGCACAGAGGTGCATGATTGACGCGGTGGAGAAGAGAACGTCCAGGTAGATCCAGATTGGGCAGAGGTCGGTGGGGAGGGGCCACCAGTAGTCTAGGAAACAGAAGGAAGGGATGAAGTGAATTCTGGGGAATGTAGGCTACAGTAGTTGATGTATAGTAGTTCTTCCATCCACGATTCTAATTACAAAATCAGCTAGAGATGTGGGAAGTTATTGAATGTCAAGACTGAAATGTGGATAGGTATTTAATGATATAAAGTCAACTTGATTGTCAACACTGACAGTTATGAATATCATACCACCTATTGGACTGAAAGCAAGACTGTTAACCAAGACTGGTACTGAAGAAGTCCAGACTGTAGCTGCTCACACAGTCTACAGTCTAATGGGTGAGCCAGGGCACAAGAGGAACATTTATATGGACGTTTTAACACCCGCCACATTTGTTTTAATGATATTGGTATTGGCAGTAAAAACCATTTGCGGAGACATCATTATGTTTTTCATGGTCTTGTTGGGTAGTTATATCCACTAAAAAGCATATAATTGGGTGACCAAAAGACATAAAATGGAATGACTCATGGAGAGGGAAGTCATCCAGAGGCTCCAAACCTTAAATCAAAACACACTGGAAATAAATACACAGACATGTATTGTGCATACACACTCTCTCTGTTTCTATCTACACATACTGTATATCTCACTCACACAGACACACACAGACACACACAGACACACACACACACACAAACAAACGCACACACTGCAAAACAGCCTTCTCAGAATGCACAGCCTCCTATAACTCCATGCTAATCCCCCACACGGACAGTTGGGGCGTTAATACTAATTCCCAAATCAAATACAGTAAACTGTCACATCTTAGACTGAACAGGATAAACCCAGTTTATACACACCTCCACAAATACAGCATCTTGCTATTTCCACACAGAGCCAACAATAATAATGAAGGCTTGGCAGATTGACTGGAGATAGGAGAATGTCATTCTTGGCACGAATTGAACATTGAGACGTGGCCGTTCCATTTTTCCCTCTCCTCATAACATTATCCCCTGGATTTCTTCTTCCGATCAGGAGGTCACACAGACTCTCTCACTCCGCCAGGTGGAAGTAAACTTTTATTTGGGCTGGGTGAGTCATCCAAGGGGCATCCTTTAGTTTGAGGAGTGTGTGGGGGGACACACACAATCAGCTCAATTTTTGAGTGTGAACATTTTGAGGTATTTTTTTACCACCACTAGTCAAAAAACTCACATTTCCATTCTATCTTTTCATGCCATCTCTGAAAAACAGACATTAAATTTAACTGCCGTTGCCGTTTCATGTTTATGAACTGTTGAGCTGCTTGCTGGTTGTTTGAATAGGTTTGAAATGAGAGTGTGAGAGAAGTGAGGGGGGTGGTTGAAAGTTTGACAGGGAGTGTGATCGGGCGCTGTTTCCATGGGGGTGCTAGTGCATGCCTTCTTCTCCTTATTTTTAAGACTGTAAAAAGTGAAGGGTATACTAATGGGATTTTGAGAAAGGGAAGGGGCATGTCCCCATCCCCAGTGGAAATTACACCCCTGGAGTCATCATCAGCGTCATGGTCACAGACTCTCTCTATCTCCCTCTCTTTCTTGGTCTGTTTCCTCCTCCCTTTCTCTGCTGTCTATTTATCTATCTCTTTCTGTCACTCTCTTTCGCTCAGTTTCTTCCTTTCTTTCTCTCTTCCTTTTCCCTTTCCTTCCCATTTTTCTCTGCCTCCCTGTCTGTCTCCTTCTCTCTTCACCTCCTTTCCAATGGGACAAGTTATGGCTTAGGATCTCACTTTAGATACTGTGCAGTGTCTTTCTAAACCTTGACCCCCCCCCTCCAACATGCTTACCTCTCACTCTGACTCAGACACAGAGAGATGGCAGAGCTGCTGTAGCCTGCTCCTCGGTTAACTCTAACCTCATCTCCAAGCTCCGTCCCTCCCTCACCCTGCCAGATGCAGAGAAGCTCGTCCATGCCTTCATCTCCTCAAGACTGGACTACTGCAACGATCTCTTCATCTGTATTCCTGGTAAGAGCATCCAGAAGCTGCAATACACCCAGAATAGCGCTGCCAGGGTCCTGATGAGAGTCTGTGAATATGAGCACATAACCCCGATTCTACACGCACTGCACTTCATTCAAATTCACTGTCTCATCCCGGATCAACTACAAAATCCTGCTTCTCATCCACAAATGCATCAACGGATATGCACCTCGACAAGAACTCATCACTCCACAATCCTCCACCCGTACCCTCAGACCCTCAGACAGTCTGCTGCTCCTCCTCCCGTACCCTCAGGCCCTCAGACAGTCTGCTGCTCCTCCTCCCGTACCCTCAGGCCCTCAGACAGTCTGCTCCTCCGGGTCCCCAGCGCCAGGCTATGCACTTTGGGGGACCGAGTCTTCTGCTCGGCCGCACTGCGGCTTTGGAACAGCCTCCCCACCCAGCTGAGGGCAGCTCAGAGCCTGGACTCTTTTAAAGCAGGCCTAAAAACCTACCTTTTTTAAAAAGGCATTTGACTGTTAAAATTGTGTTCTTTTTGTTCAGTTGTGTTGTGTTATGCTATGCTTTTAAACCTGTAGCACTCTGAGATTTTTAAATGAAAAGTGTGTTACAAATAAAATGTATTATTATTATTATTATTATTATTATTCCCCTCTGAAGCCCCACATGGAGCAAGAGAACAGTAAAAAAAAAAAAAAAAGGCAGAAAGAAAAGCAAATGGGGAATAAAATTATCTGGCCCATGTTTTCAGAGTAGGTTCCTTTCATGGAATGTCATCAGTGGCTCCCGCGGGGCCTCCCCCCCCCCTTCCTTAAAATCGAATGAATGCTAACAGGGTTAGCGTTAGCTCCCATCTAGCTCCCCAGTGTAGGCCTACCCATAGGAGTAGGAGCCGTACGTGTGGCAAGAGAAGCACTGAGCCTGATGAATGCTGGTCTCCTGGCCAGCCAGACTAGCCACAATCATTGACCCGTCCTGAGGCTTTCACAGAGATCCGCGAGCGTCCGTAATGAAAAGGACCCGCTGTGTCACTATTTTGAGTCCTGTTGTTTAGACACTGTGCGGAGACACACATGCGCACGCAAGCGCTTGACACTGCGGCCACTAAACTGGCCTTTTTCACGGCTGTCTGGTCACCCTGTTTAAGGCAAGACGGAAGGCAACAAAACGGTGGTATTGACAGAGCGAAGGAGAGAGAGAGAGAGAGAGAGAGAGAGAGAGAGAGAGAGAGAGAGAGAGAGATTGGGGCCATTGCCACCAAGGCTGTGTATTGTCATGCAGATATTGACAGGCACTGGCAGGGGCTTCAAACTGAGCCCTGGAGACTAATGAAAGAGCTTTTCTCGCTCAGCCTTCTCCAAGTTGCTGACAGCTCAAGGCTTGTTCTCTGCTTCTGACCAAAGCTGGGTTTGCACATCATTAAAACCAAACAGAGTGCCAGGGGGGGGGGGGGTGAAAGTGAGAGGGAGAGAGGCAGAGAGAAAGACAGAGAGAGAGATGGAGGAATGGTTGGGGATAGAGAGAGAGGGAGGAATGGTTGAGGATTGAAAGAGAGAGAGAGAGAGAGAGAGAGAGAGAGAGAGAGAAAGATATGCATGGCTACACAGAGTAGATTAACCTTTTCATCAACACCTCAAACACTACAAGACACTCTCCAGAGCTTGTGAAAGAATTTGTTGAGTTTGTGACTTCAAACCAAGTCATGCTCTCTCTGGAACTCCATCTTGTTTACCTCATCACAAACGTATTCACGCCTGTCGTGTCTAAAATGATTAACAGAACGTGTACAGCTATTATCCCAGCAAGATCACAGACTGCTGTGCTAGCGTGGCGTTCACCTTAGGAAAGTAGCTCTTTTTGGCTTTTTGCTTTTTGTCAGGCCGCCTTTGTAAATAAGAACTTGTTCTTAAACGCCTGCCTGGTTAAATAAAGGCAAAATAAATAAATTTAAAAAATGTAAAAAGTACTGTGGAAGCTCCAACTGTTAACACGTAGAATGACGAAATCATATCACTCAATGAATGCATTAAATAAATAGAGAGCCTGGAAGCTTGTGAAATGTAAGCACACCATTTTGAGGTGTTAAGTAGGCTAATAATGTCAGCTCATGTTACTTACTGTATTTTTGGACAATAATCTAAGTTTGCCACTATCAGATAAAACAGTTGTTTTTTTTAGGAATTGACCCATTTTTGTATTTAGGCCTGTAAAAATGTAAGAGAGATTTTATGAGATATATGCCAAGCCTACTCCTTTGAAATGTGTGACTGTTTGAGCAAAAGCCTTCATCCTTTGATATGAACAGCATCCAACTTATTACCACCCGCATATCTTGTTGAAACACTCATCTGCGGCCGAGGCAGCTGGAGAAAGTGTTTGTGATGATAATGAAATGGATGTATTCATCATCAGCAAGTGCAGGAGGACAAGGTGGAGACCCTGAGATCGAGCGAGGTGCAGGGAAAGAGAAAGAAGTGAGTGGGAGGCCGTTTACCAATTGGCCAATCTGTCATCTTCAACCACAAATAGTGGCTGTTTAATTTATAGAGCACAGTGAGGGAGGAACATACTGTAGACGCAAAAGCAAACAAGTAATTAAAGCTGCTGCGCACCAGTGAGTCGCGCCAGGAACCAAGAGGAAGAAGAAGGAAGGAGGAAGAAGAAGGAAGGAGGAAGAAGAAGGAAGGAGTAAGAAGAGGAAGAGGAGGAGACAATTGACAAATACATGAGGGCTGCCCAGACTCTAGTTATTTTAACTGTCTTACATTACATGAAAATTAGGTAGAATATCCACATCACTTATTGGCGTGCTGGGTTAAGAAATAGAAAATGAAAAGAAATAGAAGCCGCATAGTCGTACGCTCCAAACTAAACTTTATTTTGAGCCTCTGCTCGTCAGGTCAAATTTGATCTGATGAGGAGCAGATGCTCGAAATGGTGTCAGAATAGAAAAGTTCTGTTTGAAACTTCATTTGTGTCTCAAATCCACACAGTACAATGCTTGAGTAGGCATTAGAAAGTTTATTTTGCATCACCCAGAGCTTGAACTCACAACCTTAGACAACAAGGGAAAGTCAAGCTCAATCTTGTTGTGCTACCTGCCAAGTGAGAAGCTGGCAGATTGGCCTTTGCTTGGCCTTCTCATAAACAAACAAACTTGAGGGATGTGTCAGCCTCCACATAGCACAATGCCTGAGTAGGCATTAGTATAGATCTATGGATCTACTGATCTATCTATCTATCTAATCTATATAATGGTATTTTTGGCTTGTTGTAGTTGCCGGTTGTAGTCCTACAGTCGGCCATTTTGGGTGGGGTTGCCAACAGTGATGCCACTGTTGCACTATATGATTGTGGTTAGTGTATTTCTTCTCCACCAACAGCAATAGCTTTCATGAGGAAGAATTCAGAATTTACTGTCAAAAATTCCGTTTTTGAGATAAGATTCTGAAATTTCCCATTACATCTACTATGACATGAAAGTGTCAGTTTTTTAATGAACATTGGAGATTTATTGACTGAGTATTTGGAGTAGCAGCATACAGTACTGTTTACAGTAAAACATTACACTGTTGGCTCAATTTTTGATTCATGAATCCTGAATGGAGAGTTTGTGGAGGACAGTCTGAAGATACAGTGCAAATGTGTCAATTGAAAAAATAAAATGTGTTTAATTTTAGTTTTATAGTTTTTGAGAAAAACAGTGATGGACCTCATAATTCCTGCCAGCTCGAAGTACACATTTCTGCTCACCTGGGCCTACATTTTGGCGGTATTTGCAAAGTGATAGCACGTACCGCTGATTTGTTATGTATTTTCGAAGTTTTAAACTTAGACGGTTGCTGTAGCGCCACCATCAGGACTATTGGTCCACAATGCCAGTTAAGGACTTTTGGCACATGACTGGACTGTTTGGTGATTTTTCATGTATGGGAAGTCAGACTTCCTAAGAAGAAGAAGAAAAGAGGCAATAACAAGAGGGACCAGCAGTGGAGCTAATTAGGAAGAGAGAGGGGAGGGGGAGAGAGGGGAGGGAGAGAGATGGGAGGGAGAGAGAGGGGAGGGGGAGAGAGGGGAGGGAGAGAGAGCAAGAGTGTGAGAGGAGGAGGATGGGGTGGCAGTGGGCAGAGAACAAGAGCATAAGAGTGACTTAGATGTGTGAGAGAGAGACAGACAGATAAATCATATCACATGAACCTACAGTTGATCACATAAACCTAGAGGTGATCACATGAACCTACAGATGATCACATGAACCTACAGATGATCACATTAACCTACAGATGATCACATGAACCTACAGATGATCACATTAACCTACAGATGATCACATTAACCTACAGATGATCACATTAACCTACAGATGATCACAGGAACCTACAGATGATCACATGAACCTACAAGTGATCACATGAACCTACAGATGATCACAGGAACCTACGATCACATCAACCTACAGATTATCACATGAACCTACAGGTGATCACATGAACCTACAGGTGATCACATGGACCTACAAATGATCACATTAACCTATAGTTGATCACATTAACCTACAGATGATCACAGGAACCTACAGATGATCACATGAACCTACAAGTGATCACATGAACCTACAGATGATCACATGAACCTACTGGTGATCACATGAACCTACAGATGATCACATGAACCTACAGATGACCACATTAACCTACAGGTGATCACATGAACCTACAGGTGATCACATGAACCTACAGATCACATGAACCTACAGATGATCACATGGACCTACAGGTGATCACATGAGCCTACAGGTGATCACATGAACCTACAGATGATCACATGAACCTATGATCACCGTCTAACTAACCAGTCTGACCAGCCAGCTGCCCCTCAGACGGCTGTCGCCATGGGAACGTGAGTCCTGCGTATCCTACTGCAGCTACAGCTATCTGTAGCTACAGTATCTCTGTTATTTGCCCATTCATAATAATCCTACAGTATATCCAGACCTAATCATTTAAAAAAAAAAAAACTACATCTAGTAGTAGTACAATGACTGCACTAACTTTGCATAATATTGTTCTTCTCTCTTAGCTGATCCCTTTCTTGTTTTTTTGCACTCGCATTTTGTACTCACCCTTTGCACTGTCCTGTCTTTGCACTGTCCTGTCTTTGCACTGTCCTGTCTTTGCAATGTCCTGTCTCAAATGCTGTCTCAATGTTATGCATCACATCCAAAAGCAAATTCCTAGTATGTTGAAAAACTACAATGGCAATAAACAAACTCTGATCCTCTGATTCTGATTCTATATCCAAACGGTAGGTATGGAATCATATAATTTGCCTTATTCACCTCAGCTGCCATATTGGTCAGTCTGACGTAATTAGGGGTGCAGATGCGGAAGTGCCCGTTGACTTCAATGTTAAAAGTTCACTGTAAAAAAATTTTCACTGCCGTTGTTTCTGCATTTGGAAATACATGGAGGTGATGCAACTATGGCCCATTCACCTCCATGTATTTCCAAACACGAAAACAACACAGTGAAAAACAATCTGTCTGGTAATGATGAGACTATTTTGGTTCTTGAAGTGATGTTTTTACAGTGAACTTTTAACATTGAAGTCAAAGGGTACTTCTGCATCCGCACCCCTAATTACGTCAGACTGACCTGGTAGCTGAGGTAAATAAGGCGAATTGGATGAATCTAGCACTGACACCAGAGTGAAACTGGAAGAAACACATGCACCTTGCAGATTAGAAGAGGAGCCTGATAAGCCCTCATAGAGCCCCTGCTGGGTAAGATCAGACCTTCTACTGTACCAGATCACACTGTCCAAATATGTGAAGTGAAAAAAAACTTTTTTTCAGAAAAAACAGATATTTTGGATATTTATTCTTCATATCTCTTGACAACACTGACTGCAGAATCATCTTTCAACATTCCCTTTAAATATATTATTCTGCCGTGTCTCTTATATTGTAGCTATGTTTGTTCTGGCAGTCTGCCTGTGGGTTTGATCGAATCGCAAATGGTTGCTTGGGAACAGAGGGCCAGACGTTGAGCGGTTCTCATTATCCATAACTCTGTACTCTGCATCAGATGAACAAATAAACTTTGAAACTTTGTCAGCATTCGACATTACTGCAAGGATCACTTATCCCTTTTCCTATCGATGTGGATCTGGATGCTCAGGAGGTAGAGCTGCACGATTTGTGCACCTAACAAATATGAGACAAATCTCAAAGTATCCTATTGAAGCATGCCAAGGTGAGAACCCCTTTGGGCGGAGGCAATGAAAAACTTTTCTGAACAGCTTAGTCTCACTTCTCAAACCTACCGAGTGTTATAGTAGGCTAGTTGTTTGAAAATTAAACCATAAAATCCTCTGCCGGGCCTCACGGAGCTTACTGTAAGCTCCCGTCAGATCTAATCTGAGGTGGCTGGATTGGTCAGCCTTGGAGTTTCACTGCAACCTGTCCCCTGTGTTCTTTATTAGTGGGAGAGATGAGACGCTGAGATACAGAAAAGACTTTTCCAGCGTCTGGAAGCAGTGGCACAGAGCGCTTGAGTTAACTTCTAAGAGCTTTGAGTGAGGGTGGAAGAGAGTGAGGTGTGTAACCTGATTGCCATCCATGGAGAGGCAGAGTTTATCAGACAATTTCAGGTTTGTCTTTCATGTGTGTTTTGGAGCGTGCGTGTGTGTGTGTGTGTGTGTGTGTGTGTGTGTGTGTGTGTGTGTGTGTGTGTGTGCACCTGTGTGTTTTCATGCACGCGTGCAGTACTTTACATCATTCAGTGCATCAGTCTGATGGCTGTGATCAAAACATTAAAATAAATGAATGGGAACAGTCCATCATTTGCTCCAGTGTGAGGATTCTGCTTGTTGTTTTTTTGTTTTAGTTTTTTCTCATTCGCATACAGGAGCCTACTTTACTTAATGGCACGTGTGCATGCCTAATGCTGAAACCTGGAGGATGTGTGTTTAGTTTTGTCATTTAAATAATGGGGTGCTATCCTCTGAGCATGTTTGGCATTTCACATTCAAGTCACACTCATGCCATAACCCCTCAGAATCACAAGCTCATGTTCCACCTCGTTAATCCTGAGAAGCTAATTAAGTAAAGGATACAGTATCTTTGGCAGTCCATGGTCCAGCTACAGTATCCTCATTAAACTTATACTGTTGCTCTGTTGCTATGCTACACAACGCAGGACTCCGTAAAACAGCTTTTTGGGTTAGCAACTAAGATCCAATGTTAGCTCCAATTTGCCGATCGTCTACTTTTCTCTTTGAATCCACAGTCACCATTTATTTTCTCAATTCATGTCCCAACTTCATCTTGCTTATCATGCTGGTCATGTCAACAAACAAGTTGGAGACAAAAAGGTATTGTATTCTGTGAGGTCGTTGACTGATATAATAGAATGATATGGACAAAAAACAGAAACAGCTAACTGAAATGATAAATTATCTGTCAGCAGAAAGGCAGATTATAATAAATTAGCTGTCAAAACAAAGGCAGAATATAGCTGTTGTGGAGGAAGAGGAGGAAGAGACGAATGACAAATACACAACTCTGCCTGGACCCTAATTAAATTAATCTATCTATCTATCTATCTATCTATCTATCTATCTATCTATCTATCTATCTATCTATCTATCTATCTATCTATCTATCTATCTATCTATCTATCTATCTATCTATCTAATCTACAGGTATTTATCTATCTATCTATCTCTCTATCTATCTATCTATCTATCTATCTATCTATCTATCTATCTATCTATCGAACATTTTGTCATTTTTTTCATGAACATTGGATATTTATTGAGTGAGAATTTGTAGTAGCTGCATACAGTATTGCTTACATTAAAACATGTTGATAGACTGTGGGCTCAATTTTTGATATTTCAAAGGTATTTGTAGATCGTTTGTGGAGGACAGTCTGAAGATGCAGTGTAGCAATTGTGTCAATTGACCGAAAATGTGGGAGGATATAGGTTTAATAGGTTTTACAGTTTTTGAGAAAAACGGAGTGATGGACTTCCTGCCAACTTGAAGCATACTGACGTTTCTACTCACGTGAGCCTATATTTTGGTAGTGGTTGCAAAGTTACCTCGTATAGCTAATTTGTTATAAATTTTAAACTTAAGACGGTTGCTGTAGTGCAACCATTAAGACTATTAGCCCACAATGCCAGTTGAGGACTTCTGGCACGTTGTAAGACTGGACCTCTGTGCAAAGTTTGGTGATTTATCATGTATGGGAAGTCAGATATAATAATATTCAAAATCAGAATATTGGCAACAACAAGAGGTTCCAGCAGCTGAGCTTCCTGGCCCATAATAACAGTAGTCAGAAATAAACTAGCAGTGTAAAAAAATAAAAAATAAAAACAGCAAACAAACTCTCTCTCTCTTTCTCTTCCACTTCACACTATACTGTCAGTCTTATTGACTTTCACATACTCTCTCTCTTACACACACACACACACACACACACACACTCAGTGGAGGTGATTCATATGGCTTGCCAATTAGATACACATCAGACGTCGCTATCGCCCTGGTAACGGCATTTACGCCTGACAGGCTATCACCGTGGATACAGCGTTCATTTCAGACCGTGCAGTTAGCTCTGTCCTTGACTGTCCAGCCATGTCTACTCGAGGCTTGAATGTACATTTTGAGGGTTGTTTTTGTACAGGGTGTGTGTGTGTGTGTGTGTGTGTGTGTGTGTGTGTGTGTGTGTGTGTGCGTGTGTGTATCTGCATGTTTTCAGATGTTTGGACTACCTAAACAGAAAGCAGCAGAATTACAGCGTGTTCATCTTGCAGTCTCTGCTGTAACAGGTAGTTTGTTTATTCTTGTGGAAAGTGTTTTATGAGGCCAGATGTCACACATCTTTTATGACCTGTGCATGATTTGGGACTTTGGGACTCTGGAATGTTTTAGACCCCGTGTGCATGTGTGTGTGTGTGTGTGTGTGCTCCCTTACGTTTATAAGTCAGCTACAGCGAATTATGTATGTAGGCTATAACGTATGCGTGTGTGCATGTGTGTGTGTGTTTGCGTGTGTGTGTTTGTGTTTGTGCGTGTGTTTGTGATGGTGTCCGTGACATAAATAGTCACAGTTAGAGGACTGGGGGACAGATAAATAAACACCAGCCAGGGTAAACAAACACATTCACGTCATCCTCCAACTGTTACATTCATAGAGTACCACAGCCGGCCGAATACGAACCCCCACTGTCTCCAGCCATTACACAGACGTATAAACACCATGTCCCCGTAGGAAACTATCCCCGGCGTCAGGACTTTTGAAATCACACACCAAAAAAACAAAGCAGCTAAGTAGCTCAAATGACATAACAACCTCCTTCCCTTATGCCAGGGCGGTCTTTCAACTCTACCCCCCTCTGTTTTGTATCCTGAAATTCACTCTGGTCCTCTGTGCCTTGTTGTTTTTTTGGAGGGGTAGGGGGGGTTGCTGAAAATGAATGTGCCTCTCTTGTGACTTCAATCTGCCAGTTTCCTTCTGCCTCACTTTCTTTTAACTGTATATTCTTTCTTTTTACTGTATATTCTTTCTTTTTACTGTACATTACCCCCCCCCCCCCATCTCTCCGCTTCTCCCCCCTCACCGTTCTCATCCATTCATCATCCGTTCTCATCCCTTCATCTCTCTTTCCACTCTGTTAGTCTTCCTGTTGTTCTCTCCTCCCTCTTGCTGACCTGTTGCCACGCGTCCGGTCCTCAGGAGCGAAAACTAAACAAACATCTTTATTCATCACACAGCGAAACACACACACACACGGCTGGAGCGTCCACCGATGTATTTTTTCTCCTGCTCTTAACCCCTCCTGTCTTCCTTTCCCCAGAGGCAGCCAGGAGCAGCCAGTAGGCAACCTGCAGGGGGACGCGCCCGGGGACCAAAGTGCTCCTGTCCGTCTTCGTCAGGGCCAGACAGTGACAGCGATCTGTTCTTCTGCATGTTTTTTCATATCGGGTTCGTTATGGGGGAAACCCATAGGACAGAGCTGGAATCGAACCAGGGACATTCCGATCCCCAGCCGGCAAGCCAGTCAGCTCTACCTCTCGAGCTACATGCCGCCCAGCAGATAGTGATAGTGTTGTTTGGGTTTGATTTGGTTTTGTCGTGCGGTCGTGTTCCTGAGGAGATGCTGAGGAAATGCTGCTTGATCAATAGAGAACTAGCTGCTCTTTTGTTTTCTGCCTTTTGTCTGCTGATCTGAGAAAAACGTGATAATGCCCCCCCCCATCTCATACTTTACTTTCTCATCTTAAAACAATCTGATCTTGTTTATGATTTATTTATTTATTTATTTATTTATTTATTTTTATTATTTTTTTTAAATAATTTTTCTTTATGGTGTTCACATTTTGATTAGCTTTACTTATTTTATTATTATCATTGCCAATATTTTTGGGGTTATGTTTTGCTTACGTCTTGGTTCTTAGTGTTATATCTGTAGTTGTGGGATGTGGGGGGTGGTCTGGTGTTGCCATCCGGACCATGTTGGCTCACTCTTTGCTCTATGGGCTGGCATGGGCCTCAGTGGTGTGAATGGGACACCAGGCTATGTGGATGGGTGGGAGTGGGCGAGCTTTGTGTGTATTGGTGTGTTACAGTTTGTCTTGTATAGTGTGTGATATTTTGTTTTCTTTTTGTATGTACTTTGTATTTGTGTTCTGGACCCCCTCGAAAATGAGACGATGCATCTCAAGGGGCTATCCTCAATAAAATTCAATTGAAATTCAAATTCAATTCATACAATCTACAGTACAATCACCAGGGAATGTAGACGGGTCTCTACGGGCACACAGACTCATGCCTACAGTACAGGTCACTCATTAGCTCGGTTTGTGCCTTAGCAATGTTTAAAATAAATACATTACAATGTTGATTTTAGGCTACTCGCTACATTAGTTAATTAAATAACTTTGCTAAGAGCTACTGTAGAGTAGATGCTGCTCTTTGATTGGCTCAAAGACTGAACGATGATCCATGGAAGATTCAACATGCTCGCCAAGTTGAGTAAAGAGAAGGTTAACTGTTGCTAGACCACCATTGTAACAAAAGGACTCCCCTCTCCTAACATTAATATGCTCTCTCTCTCTCTCTCTCTCTCTCTCCCTCTCTCTCTCTCTCTCTCTCTCTATCTATCTATTTATCTATCTCTAAGAGTACAACCGTTCAGCTCTCTCAAGCTCTCTCCATCCGTACCTCTTTCCATCTCACATATCTCTCTCACTCACTCTCTCTTTCTCTCTATCTCTCTTTTAGAGTACATCATTTCAGCTCTCTCTCAAGCTGTCTCTCTCCATCCCTCCATCCCTCTTCCTTTCTCTCTCCTCACAGTCAAGCCGCCTCTCCTCTTATTCTAAATACAGCCAGTCCTTCCTCTCCGGGGATTACAGTAGGCACTATTTTTACTTCAGGGAAATCGACTCACGTGAAGAAAACCTGTCTGAGGAATGTACTGTATGTATACATAAAACATCTGTCCTAGTTGAACCGGGATCTCTGGATAACAGGGGAAATTATTAGCCTGGCGTCACCATCCTGATCTCATGAGCCCACACTCAGCTCTCCACGGATCGCAATGTTTCGCAAAACTGATTCTTTTTTTTTGCGAGGAAGTCTGGCTTCCAGGCTAGAATATTATAGGACGGAGGAAAACACTTCCATGTTTTTGTATCAAAGTAAAAGTTTCCTTTGGGCTGCAATGGTTTGATGTTGTGTCGCTCATCAAATCTATTGATCCTCAGAAAAGCACATTTATCATAGCTTTTCAAAGCATTTACGTATGCCCCATTGACTTCCATTGTAGCTCAGTGAGAGCCTGCAGAAAAACTGCAGCTAGCTCAATACTGGATCAATCAGTTATTATTATGGTCTCTATGGTATCTATGTTTCAGGTTCATGGTAGACAGACCACAAATAGGGCTAAATGTCCAAAATAGCACACTAGCCCGTCAGCCTGATAAAATATTCTCTGAAAGTAGATCCTTCAAAAACCCGATGTCAGCTGGCCAAATATTTCAGCTGCAAACCAGAAGTTTTTGAAACCCTCGTTGTTTGTTTTTCTCTGTCAAACAGCCTTCGGAGAGGGAGAGACGACAAGCAAGCAAGAAAGGAAAGAAGTGGAAAATTAAGGAGGGAAGCAGCCATCAAAGCGACAGGAGGGAGACGCGGACCTGTTAGCAGGATGGGAGAAGGTGCGGGGGAAGAGCTACAGGGGAGAAATGAAAAGGGAGATCGATAGAGAGATTATAGTAATTTCCTCAGTCTTGGAGAATACGGGAAACTGGCTGTGGCCCATAAGAACATCTGTCTTCACTGGCCTCCACAGCTGATGACCAACAGCTCAGTTTAAAATTTATTTCAGTCTTTGAAGAACCATTGATTATTTTCAGCCAGTGAGGTCTGATATCTACTCATTTTGACCGTGCCTTGGCTTTAATGAATGGCTCACTGGCCTGTCATGCAGTAGGGTGTCATTATACTGTATAATCTGATAGGATAGGATGAATAAGATGGCATAGAGGGGTCATATCACCTTCTCACCTACCTTCAATACAGTAGTAATTTCTGCAAAGACTTTTATTATCCATTTGATTGACATTTATAATACCTTTCCTGGTGTCAACAAACAACTGAGGTCTCTTGCCGACGAGCACTAAGGGCCCAGAGCACTATGTCCAACCAATGAGAAACAACTCTGGGTTTGCTCCATAATGTGGCACAAATGAACACAATTGACTGTGACAGTGTAGCAACACGAGCAAATAATTACAGATGGTTCATAGAGTTTCTGTCGGCATCAAATGATTAATGAGTTCTTTTGTCTTCTCACTAAAGGGAGAACGTCTAATACTGTAAGCACCAGAGGTCGGCTTTTTTCTTCTTCTCTTTCCTTAAGACCAATTAAGACACGGTTGTTCTTATGCCAATGAGTTGTCTACTTAGGGCTTAAAACCCCCTATGAAGGCAATGAATAATGACTTTTACTTTTCCTCATTTACACACCGAACAGAGAGATGTGGGGGAAAACTGAGGGAGCAAATGACCAAGGGAATAAATGACCAAGGGGTAAAGACAGGCAGAGAGAGAGAGAGAGAGAGAGAGAGGTGAGGGATTATCGACTCTCACTCATCTCCAAAGTACTTCTTAACTCCCATACAAAGGGTTGCTTAAGAAGAGTTCCTTAAGGTTATTTATCGGGAAACGTGGACCTTTTCAATTAGAAATGGTGTAATGGGAAAATAACTATCTACAGTGATTGCATCGTAATTGTTTACATGTACTTATTATGTTTTGCAAATATCTGTACAGTAGATCAAGAGGGACCTTTGGTAAATGGACCATAAATCATTAAGCTGAAGTAATGAATCCACACCCTGGCAGGTCAGGCAGCTTCTAACTTTCTAGCGGGCTCCAGATGCAGCCTATGCTCTGCCTGGAAGCAATTCCACAGATGAATACATGCCATACGGATGATGAATGGTACTGTGCTGTTAATCAAACCACAAATCAACATTCATTTTGATGAAGCATTTGTTCTAATAACCAGCGTTTGCTATCGCAGCATCTCAAAACTAGGCAGCGACAAAAAATAGGACATGAGATCTGAAGCACACAGCTCAAAGCCCAGTCAGCCATGAAATTGGACATGTTAATCCACAGTGATCCTGATAATTTAATAGCTCATTTAAAACTGCTCAGAGGCCCTGTTGCAGTGGTACTGTCGTACAGCCACAATTAGATTGAACTGCACTCTGAAACTTCTCTAAAAGACAGAAGAACATCAAATGTGTATTGCAACAACAATAACATCAAAAACAACAATAACATAAACACCCCTCATTACAGCACATAATCTGGCACGTACACGCGCGCACACACAAACGCGCATACACACACACACACACACACACATACGATTACCGTAAATGATGGTCAGCATAGAGACAGGCATGACCAGGATCCCCAGGAGCATGTCGGCGACGGCAAGGGACATCAGGAAGTAGTTGGTGGCATTCTGCAGCTTCTTCTCCAGCGAGACCGCCATGATGACCAGGATGTTCCCTGTCACCGTGACGACAATCACCGCCAGGATCAACAGCGCCGCCCAGTTCTTCTCCGCCGACGCCTGCCTGGCGGCGCACCTCGACGGTAGGATCCTCGCCCCCTCGCCGTAACCCTCGTCCCCGCGAGACATGTTCCAGAACGCCGCGTCGCTCCCACCGCACCCCGCCGCCGAAACGTTGCCGCCCGCGTTTCCCAGGACTCCGTCGGCGGCAGTGCCGCCGGGAGGCCAAGGCGACGGGTCAAAGGGCAAAAGCGCGGTGGCTCCGACGGCGGAGGTGAGCCACTCTGAGATGTTTCCGGCTCGCTCGTTCATGGTGTCGACTCCGTTTTTAGGCGTTTGCTGCTTTTTCACACGTCCTTAACCAAGATAGACCAGCTCTGGTCGATTACCTGGTGAGATGGGACGGCAAATAAGCACAACTGGTCCTCCTAGATATCATATCCCTCATGGCGTCTAGAGCCCAACATCAGTACACTTTACGAATCACGACGTGGAATGAGAAGAAATGAACTTGGAGAATGAACAGTACCCATGGAAGCAGAACAGAACTCCTCTATGATTAAAACGACGACTGTTACGTAGTCACCAAAGAGTCGTGCCAAGGAAAGTGCCACAGCAGAGACAGTAGTAGTGCAGCAAAAAAACTAACAAAGTTTATGTTTGTTTTCATAAACTGACAAGGAGGGTTCACTCTGAAATCTCTTTCACATTCAAGACTTAAGCTCCTTATTCTTGGCTTCTCATCTTCTGATTACAGGATCCATTTGAAGATATCGTTCCTTTATCCCTGTTGTGGCCAAGCTGGCCAGTCCCCATAGTCTACTTAAAAGTTAAAATCCATTTGAAGTTAGTTCTCTTTCCTTTCAGCGTCAGTTCAATCTCATTCACATCCTCTGAATATAAAGAATCCTCAGGTGTTTTTGCTGTGCTCAATTAAGACAGCCCCTCTGTGTGTGTGTGTACGATCCACAGAGATGGATCAAGAGCATGATGACGAGTAATGACAGGTGTCCAAACACACTTTCTCTCTCTCTCTCTCTCTCTCTCTCTCTCTCTCTCTCTCTCTCTCTCTCTCTCTCTCACTCTCTCTCACTCTCTCTCACACACACACACACACACACACACACAGCACACTCCTCTGGGAAGATCCTTCTTCCAGACTGCGATGTGAGTGAAATGGAAAATCCTGATTTGGAAAGAAAAAAAATCCTTTAAAAGATTAATCTATGTTGTTTTCTTATTCCTCTATGTCGTTTTCTTCTGTTGTTTTTTCACCAGTCCTGCTTCTCTCTTTTGTTCAATTTCTCTTTCTTCTGTGATGAGTGACAGGCTACCCAAGTCTCCCAAAAAGTACCGTTCAAATCAATATCAATCTTCAAACTCAGTCACAGTCACGGTCACAACCGAGCCATGTACTGTACCATCTTCTCTCGTACACTCTCTCTCTCTCTCTCTCTCTCTCTCTCTCTCTCTCTCTCACACACACACACACGCTCCCCCTCTGTCTCACACACCTCTTGTCGCTTACTCTTTACCTCTCTGTTTCGCTCCCTTCCTCCCTCTCTCCCTCCCTCTGGAACTGCTCCCTCCTCCCTCTTCCCTCATCCCTCATTTCCACTGCTCATGGACCTGTTCTTTTCTCTGTCTCTCTCTCTCTCTCTCTCTCTCTCTCTGTTTCCTTGCTCTTTTTCATAGTAGATCTCGCTCTATCCCTCCCTCCATTCTTCTTTTTCCTTATTCTTTCCTTCACTTTTATTCATCCTCCATCGCTCTTCCCCCCTCCCTCCCTCACTCCCTCCCTCCCTCTCTCTCTCTCTCTCTCTCTCCCTACAGACTCTCTACTGTATCATCTCCAGTTATTTCACACAACAACACTCACTCTCTCATACTATACTTCACACAGTTCCTCTGCCACAGTCCAATGGCTAAGGGCTTCAATGTGTGACACACACACACACACACACACACACACACACACACACACACACACACACACACACACACATAGGGTTCATCCATAAAAAGAGGGCTCCCAAAAGTATGCTTCACCTTTCATGAATCAGCTTACCCTGACAGGTGACAACAGAGACCACCTCTTTCCTCTTTACACACACACACAAAGACAGTCACACACACACATAGACACAGACACACACACACACACACACACACACTACTGCTGGCAGCTGACTACACAACAGTGAGAGGGATATGGATGACAGGTACAGTATGTACTGTACGGTAGATGACAGAGATGAATGATTAATGCCCATCTGTAAAGAAAAGATGGGAGAGATTGAAAACAGAGCGAATAAGTTACAAAATCTTTCTGTCTCTCTCACAAACACACACTCAGACACACAGACACACACACACAGACACACACATGCCATGCCAGCTTTTTCTAGCTGGAAACAAGATCAAATGTCTCTTTAGATTAACTGAAGTTAGTTGCTCATGCTCACCTACAGTATCTGATTGTTCTTGTCTGTATGTGTGTGCGTGCGCTTGTGTGTGGGCGTGTGTGTGTGTGGGGGGGGGCATGTGTGCGTGTGTGTGTGTGTGTGTGTGTATGGGGGGGGGGGCATGTGTGTGTGTCTGTGTGTGTGTGTGTGTGTGTGTGTGTGTGTGTGTGTGTGTGTGTGTGTGTGTGTGTGTGTGGGTGTGGGTGTGGGTGTGTTTTTGTGTTTATGTGTTTGCCCACGCACACTTTGTGCTTCTGTCAATGTGTCCCTTTGCCCGACTCTCTCCCTCATTAGTAAAGTCAATCGTATTTGTCTGAGTCGCAGGAGAGAATGCAAGGTGACAGGCCACACAGTGATGACTGTTCCACTTCGTTTGCCCTCTCAATTAACCACAGGCTAATTAAGCAGCAATGCCTTACACTGGGTGTCGACTAAATAAGTCTGTGCCAATTAGCCGTGAGGAAAACCTGACACTGGTTGGTTGCAGCCTGGCCAAGATCACTAGTCGATATTCGTTACACTTTCTGAAGATGCCATGTCCAGGCGCTAACGAGGAAACAAACACACATTCAGAAACACATGTACACACAAGTACTGCCTATTAGCCACGCACACACTTACATAAGCTCCGATAAACACCTCTGCAGAGGAAATACTATGAATTAATGCATTGCTCATATTGTATCTCAATACTGAGACAGTCTTTTGGTGCCCTGTACTTCATGACCACTAAATAATGTGTGTGTGTGTGTGCGCGTGCGTGTGTGTGTGTGTGTGTGTGTATGTAGTAGACCATTCAATTTCTCTTTAATTCCAGCCCAGATCATTAGTGTAGGCTATAGGGTGATCCATTCATTTATGAGCAGAGAACTCCAATAAAATCAAGCACCCGTGAGCATTTATTGTGGTGGAGCGGAATGATTGGGTCCCATTCTTTGTCAGGGAGTACAAAAGAAAAAGGGCACTTTGTTGGAATGTATGACACATTACTTTCCTCTCTCTCTCTCTCTCTCTCTCTCTCTCTCTCTCTCCCTCTCTCTCTCTCCCTCTCTCTCTCTCTCTCTCTCTCTCTCTCCCTCTCTCTCTCTTTCTCTCTCTCTCTCAAATGGAGTTGCCAACCAAGCATTTAGCAAATAACAGCTTTAATGGTTCCTAGAGCCAGGACTAAGAGGCATGGGGGAGGCAGCCTTCAGTTCGTATGCCCCCTGCCTTTGGAACACCCTGCCAGGTGTGAGAATGTCTGAGCAAGATCTTAAAACATACCTTTTGAACATTGCTTTTACCACATAGCTTTACTTGTATTAATATCATAGTGTTTCTAAATGAGCTTTCTCTGTTTTTATAGTTTTTATTCTATTTTACACTTACGTCTTTAAGTTTAAATTATTTTACTTTGTTTCTTTTAAATCTGTTCTCAATGTGTTTTTATGATTCATGTTTTTATCCATCAATCTTTTTATGGAAAGCACGATGTGCTACATTGATTTGTATGAATGGTGCTATATAAATAAGACTATTATTTCTAATAAGACTGCAAATGTAAATCATTTCCACTACTCGTGTGACATTTCATTAGTTAATCTACTTGCATTTGTTATTGCATTTGTGTGCAGTAGGGTGTTTTGTGACCTTGTTTAAACAGGGAGAAAGATCCTTACTCAGGGTCAAAGGTCTCTTAAATTATTCATTCAGTTTTTAGGGAGGCTGAACTCCTTAAAGTCAAAAGGTGACTCTTCCTTAAGTGTCACACACATACACGCACGGACACCCGCACGCACACACACACGCATGCACCCACCCACACACACACACACACACACACACACACACACACACACACCCCTTGCACAGTAGTTGGCAGGTTCTGATGCAGAAATCCTCCCACTTGAACAATATTTAAAACATCTTATGTTATTTAAGCTGCCATGTACGGCTCAGCCATTTTGAAAAGGTCAGCCATCCCCACTTCCACCACATGTTCTCTCAGAGGTGGACGGCTTAGATGTCCAGATAAATACAGTACATACTTCTCTTCCTTCTCTCTAGAGTATCTCATGCTTCAGTCACATTACTCTGGGTGTACAGTTACATGAGCTCTAGTAAGCTACTGATACACCGATAGCCAGGACATTGTCCCAGATAATATGGCCGCATTCCCTCACGGCATGAATAGAACATGATGACAGTCTAATGTTAGACATAGCAGGTGTGCTGTCCTACTGTTCTGTGATTTGGGGGGAGGAGGGGGGGTGTACTGGATCAATGTAGATACAATAGGGCAATATGGATTGTACAATAAGTCCATTTGTATAGAGTTAGTGAAC
This sequence comes from Borostomias antarcticus, assembly GCF_949987555.1. NCBI lineage: Eukaryota > Metazoa > Chordata > Actinopteri > Stomiiformes > Stomiidae > Borostomias > Borostomias antarcticus. The sequence continues at coordinate 24,531,044 of NC_140250.1, read as the reverse complement.
AAACTACATCCCAGTCATCATCAGTAAAGTCTTCTATAAGATCAAGTGGCCTCAGCAGTCATAGTGCTAGAGTATAGGGTATTCCTGTGCCATGGATCTAAGGCACCATTTAAAGCAGTTGGGGGGGGAAAGGTAGTTGGTAGTAATTGTTTTAACAGATCGTCATACTATGAACTATTATTGATTTTGCACTTTGAGCTAGTCTTGTTAACATTTGTTGTCATTGTTGTTGCGGTTGTTATTGTTGTTTTTTGTTGTCTAAACCTTTATGTTTAGTTGTGTGTCGTAACCTTGTTTTCAGGAAACTGTGTTGCTGCCTTTCTTGGCCAGGATTCTCTTGTAAAAGAGATTTTAATCTCAATGAGTCTTTTAACATGGTTAAATAAAGGTATCATAAAAAAAAAGGTAAAGTATATAACACACTACAGTTCATGGTCAGGGTCAAAACCATAAGCATGATAAACACCAGAAGCGCTCACGGTTCTGTGAATATTCCATGACTCACGAACGAGTCAGCAGCCAAGACAACGAGTGGAGGGGCATCTTTAAACTATGTCAACCATCTCTCCCACCCCTTTCTCCACCACACGGCCTCATACTGACAAAAAGCGCGTCCTCCCCGCCGGTCACAAAGACAGATAAGGACCTCGCCCTTCCACCCTCCCTCCGCCCTCCCCCTGCACCGTCGGCGAAAGTGAGCGAGATCCAGGTGTGATGAGAGGAGGGCAGGATGAGCCGCTGTCAGAGTGCAGAGGTCACCTGATCCATCAGATCTTCACTGTCGGAGACGACATCCAGGTCGTACTGACGCAGAATACTAAAACGAGAGAGCAGCCACCTCACAGAAAGAGAGAGAAAGTGAGAGAATGAGAGAGTGAGAGAATGAGAGAAAGAGAGAGAGAGTGGGACAGAAATGCAAGGGCATTATAATTGACACTTCAATTAAAAGTTTGTTAGATGCACTGTGTGGCTATGTGGCAGTGAATTGCAGTTGATTACAATTAGGAGACATGAGCTTTGTGAGTGTCCAATCAAATATACGTTCTATAAGAGTAATATACTACTCCATCATTGACCACTGGCCATATCCCAAACTTGATCCAAACCATACGTGTCCTTTGTGTAACAATGGCCAGTCTTCTTGGGGCTTTTAGACACAGTTGCATTGTGTCTCATGCGAAGTGTGACAGGAAGCTCAGCTCTACCTACATAATGCTGCTTCTTTTGGCATTCAAGTGTCGTCATGTAAGACCTTGGTCTGTGGCTTGCTCACAGATGGCCAATAAAAAATCAATGGAGATGTGAGATGGAAACATAATTGCGGCCTTGGATGCCCTTTGGTTGCCTTTGTAGAGAAAGATGGCAATAAGAAAGCCATATAGTCAATACTTTAATATAATAATTGACCTTTTGATAGAATGCGTTTTCATGGCCAGTTTTAAATGACCTTTGCAATGACGTAGACAGCTACCGTACGTTCATACTGTAGCTCTAAATAATGATTACCTCTAGCTATAGAATGACAATATCATCTATTGTCAACTTGATCTTTTAAGCCTAGCCTGGAAATTCACTGGAAGTGAATGTCAAACACAGAAACCCTCTCCTCTAATCCTCCCCTTCCATGTCTTCTATACTCCTTCAGCTCTCTCTCTCTCTCTCTCTCGATCTCTCTCTCTCTCTCTCTCTCTCTCTCTCTCTCTCTCTCTCGTCAGTCTGTCACACCCCTCCTCTGTCTCCAGTGTCTCCAAGAAGGGCCACGTCTCTCATCTGTAAGACCCTGGTAGGCTGTCGTACCTGCCAGGCGCCTGAGCTGGGTGACAGGAAGCCTCTGCCCGTGTCATCAAAGGGACTTCTGAGATGTACCGTAATCTCCACTGAGAGCTGGACAGGAAGTTGTGTACGGATCATTTCTCTCTCTCTTTCTCTCTCTGTGGTTGAAATTCACACACACCTCTCTCACTATCCACACCTCCCTCCCTCTCCACGCCTCATCCTCTCTTCCCTCACTACACCTCCTATCTCTTACTCTGCCCATCCCTTTCTCTCTCACTCCCCTGTTCTCTCCATCCCCGCGTTCTCCCCCCTCCTCTCTCCCGGGTCCAGATAAGGCTGCTAATGTGTTTGTCTCCGTCAGCAGGAGCAGAGGTACATTAGGGAGCATTAACCCCCCCCCCCCCCCCCCCCCAGCCCGACCGCCTCTCTCTCTCTCTCTCTCTCTCTCTCTCTTTCTCTTATACGACACACACACAGTCTCTTTTCATCACTCATTCTCTCCCCCCTTTTCAATATTTTTCTGTTCCTCTCTCCTGATGATCCCCCTCTCTTTCTCTCTCACCCTTTCCCTTGCTCTCGCTCCCTCTCTCTCTATCTCATACAACAGTCTCTTTGTTTCTCTCTGCCACCCTCTCTTTCAATATATATTTCTCTCTGTTCCTGTCTGTTTCTCTCTTTCTCACTCATCCTTTGTGTCTCTCTTGCTGTTGCCAAACACGAATCTCGCTGCTGAAAGTAATTAATCATACTGCCTTCATACCCCTGAGTATTTCTCTGTTTCCATTTGTGCTGTGAGTTATATGCTGGCACACTGTGTTGCTATTCGGGTTTATTCAGCCATGGTCGAACTGGGCTGGGCATTTGACATTATGCTGGGTAAGTATGGATAAGGCATTATGACTGCGCAATTAGATATGCCTGTGTTGAACCAGTAAACCAACCCTCAGCTGAAATATGGCTTGTAGAGTGTTAGGTGATTGTTTCTTTCAGGGGTCAATTGGCAGCAGGTGTGCGTGCGTGTGTGTGTGTGTGTGTGTGTGTGTGTGTGTGTATGTGTGTGTGTGTGTGTGTGTGTGTGTGTGTGTGTGTGTGCGTGTGCGTGTGTGTGTTTGTCCTTCAACTACAGGATATGTTATGGAAATTGGCAAAACCTCATCTCTTTCCTCTGAGCTCTACCCTTCTAAATGTCAACTGTTAATTTGTCACATTCCATCATGAACTGCACCTTTCAGAAGGCAATACTGTAGCTATCTAGCCCTGAGAGAGGTGAGTTTTGATGGGAGTAATTGAAAAAAAATGACATTGATTATGAAAATGATCACCGACAGAGCTGGGATACTTCCAAGAGAAAAAAAATAATTAGTCTCCTTGGGCAGATTAAAAAATATGATACAGTAAATGAAATAGTGGTTGAGTTCTGTGCATGTTTCTAAATAATGTTGCCATAATTGTTTATCTGTTTTACAGTATCAGTTGTTTATCAATTTATCAGTGTATGCTATTTTTGTATTTATTATGTATTGATATATAATGTTTTTGTATATGCTTTGCTTTGTAACCAGGGAACCATTGAAAATGAGACATTGGTCTCAATGGGCTCCTCTGGTGAAATAAATGTTAAAGAATAAAAAAAACATAGGAAG
>NC_140250.1:24170125-24522625 GCF_949987555.1 Borostomias antarcticus | reverse complement strand
AAAAAGACGAAAAAGAAAACGTCTTTTAGACGTGTCTTTGCTCAGTGGGTCCTTCACACACAGACAAGGAAACCACAAAAGCTTGGTTTGACATGTGGTACGGTAACTATTCCCACTAAACTCTCTATAAGGACACATTTGGTGGTAGGTATCTGCGTAGGCATGGTATCCATGATTATCTCGACAGCCGGCCATTTTATGAAGTTGACATTCAGCAGGTGTATTTCTCAGGACCCTTGGACATGCAGTGTCACCTGTGAAGTTGTTTGGACCAGTGCTACAGTCAACCCAAGATCCATGATATCAAGGGACGGTGTACACCGCTACCAGCTAGCTAGCTACAGATAGTCCACCTTTAGCATTCTAGTGAAATAATAACTAATAATTCCCAGGGTCGGTGCACGACAGCTACATTTTTTGGAACAGCAGTCTGTATGGAATGATGTAAGACATGGATGACAATCCCTAGTTACTGGGTAAGAAAGTTGGGTAAGAAAACGTTTGTGCTGTAATATTCATTGCAAATGTGTGGCGAAAGAGTATGTAGGGCAGACATGTCAGACAAAACATCTCGCACATTATTTCACATTTTTTCCTTTGCTGTCTCTGCAACCAAATAAAGTTGTCGAATTACACCTTTGTGACCAAAAATACAAAAAAACGTCGGCCTAAACATTCAGCACCATGGACAGCTCTGCTCAAACTAATTTATTTTGGGATGACATGACAAACAAATGCAATGACAAAAGATACAGTGACAAAAACAGTTGTTTTGCCTGGGAGTTGTTGAATGATATTTTCTCCCCTGTTCTCTTTTTCAAATCATTCCACCTCCGTTTGCAGTCCATACTAGTCTATTGTGTTTGGAAACACCAACTGCGCTCACAGACTGAGATTTAAAACCCCAAATATTGTTTTTAACTGTGAGTATGATGTTTTTTGCTTGTAATTGTGAGGCATACCTGTGGACCTCATCCGTCAGGAATTCCAGTTTGCGCTCGGAAAATTCAATCTTTTTTTTCTATTTCTCCATTCATTCTCTATGGTGACCGGTTTGTAGCTCGGTGACTGGAGGGATGTAATAGAATGGAGGACAGAACTGTGTCATAGCTAGCAAGGCATACGTCTTAAATCTAAATCTTATCTACAGTCAGATGAATAGCTGGTTGTTCAACTGTTGAAACAGAGTTGTAAAAGTTTCTTTGGGTGCATTTCTTTCAGTTTCTGGCATGAAAGAAAAATTGTTTCGGTTTGTGGTGTCTGCGTCTGCATTCATCGGGTAAAATGTCCGCCTGCGTCCCATCTGGCATGGAAGAAAGCAGCAAGCATTCTACTGTAGCACTAATTAAATTCAACATGAGAAGCTAATACAATTTTCTAGCACTAATTAGCCAGTTCTGTCATTAGTGTGGGAGTGTGTTTCAGCGTGAGGCTGAAACAAGACTGGAGGAGGAGGACAAAGCTGATGACACAAGGAGGAAGGACACAGAATGACCACCTGCCCCCAGGGACCTCCTGCCAGCTATCCTGGTAGAAGCTGCCTTTAGCTGGCATCTGTGATTCCATTCCACGTCACCATTGGAGGAGATGTAACTATAAACTCTTTTACTCTGGTTTGCACCACTTGTGCAACATGGTTTTCCATAGCAGTTTGTGTTAGTGTGAAAGCATGTTTGCAGCTAGCAGGTCTGTTAACTTACTGTAGCAGAGAAATGCGGCTGGTCAAACATGGGTACTTTGTTACTGTAAATCCTTTACTTGGAAGGGGAAAAATCCCTTTAAAGACGAGCAATATTTTTAAAACCCTCTATTCAGCCCACAAATAATCCTATTTTGGGGTCACCCCAGTGTTCAAAGGGTGTTCCATCAGATTACATCCCTACTAGGTGGGCTGGAATAGGAGATACCGCTGAATGAGGGTTTGATGATGCGGAACTTGGATGGATGTTGGAGGTGCTGCTCATGAATTACCCCTCTTTCCCTGTGTCAGATTTACAGAGCAGTTAGATGCTCAGAGGTGCTCTTCATGTTAAATGTACAGTATTCACTCTGCGATCTTATGGAAGGGGGAGACAGTGGGTGTGTTAAGTAGCTGAGCGCTCAGTGAGCGATCAGTGATCAGAATTCACTTAACGGGTTGCTCAGTTACGCTCAGACTGATCTGCTCAGAGCACAAGTGAGCAGTTTTGAACTATGATCTGTTTGAGCCAAACACCACGTCACCACGCGTTTTGGCTTGGGAATTGTTGGGACGCTGCTCGCTAATCACACATGATTGACAACAGGTGAAAGGTTCTCGTCTCCTAGCAACTCAGCGCTCGGTTAGAGCAGACCGTTAAGTGGTTTTAACAACCGCTCAGCGCTCAACGTGAGCATTCGCTCACTGAGCGCTCAGCTACTTAACGCACCCAGTGACAGAGTTTGTGAGGCTTTCTTGTTCCCCTTCAGTTACATTCAGCACACATACAGTATCCATACTGTGGTTGGCAGGCATCTAGGAATGAGTTCATGTACACACACCACCATGCCAAAAAATATAGGCACAGCACACAAGCCTTCTGTGCCACAGGCCAAAATAAAAAGGCCCATACAATACACCCAGATGGACTCACATGTGCATGACTAATACACACACACACACACACACACACACGGCAAACACATTCTAGAACACGGCAAACACATTCTAGCTCTTCAACTTACCACACACACAGACCTTCCTCTCAGACAAGCACATCGGTCATGCATCCTCACTGGCAGGAGACAGTCTCACGGATTCCCAGCACGTGGCTAGGCTGCTTTCTTCTATCTGAAAGACACCCTGAAGAAGATATATTCCGGATGTCTCAAGATGTCTAGGTTTGGTAGGTACTCCTGTATGTGATTTTAATACAAGCTTGCAGGAAGTCCGATCCCCAGAGATACGGGGGATCAAAATACAAAGATACACGCAGGAAACATCAAAAAGGACATCAAAAATGCACGGTAGCACTCACCAATAAAAGATACATGGACAGATCCTCTATTTCACCGGTTTATTTTTGGCATCTCAGAAACAGTTTCCTTTATAGTAGCAAATAAAAAAAGTTGTGTGCTCATGCATTGCTTTATCTGGGTGAATAAGCATCCTTTATTTCTATGCCTTTCTGTTCATTAAATGTACTGAATCTGTGATACTGCTCTCCCACATCAAGCATGGCTTCCTGTCTGACGCATCTTTTATTTATGGGTCCTGGCCTTTCCCTGATTGCACCTGCACACACACGCCCCCTCACATTCACATAAACCCTTTACTATTATTTAACTGTTTTAGGCACACAGGCCTCTAACAATTCTATGCACCAAAACATAAGAGTTACAGATACATGTGTAGCCCCAATCTTCAACTCTTATTCTCCTTCCAACAGACCCCCCCCCACACACACACACACACACACACACACACACACACACACACTTGAAAAATCAGTGTTGTGTAGCATTCTAAGCCAATGTTCCTAAAGGCCACTCATGACACATACATGTCTATACTCACATACACACTTACAGTAACAGTGCACACACACTCACACACACAACTCCCTTCATTATGCATCCACAGAGAAATTGCCCTTGAGTGGCAAGAATGTTGACAGTGTGGAAAATATTCTGCTCGATGGATTAAAATCAATACTGTACAACCAGTACACCTTTGGGAGGGAAAATTGATTCACACAATATACAGCTGGTACACTGAAAAGATTTTGATGTGACACCGAGTGGATTTCATTCTCCACAATGGCTAACGGCAAATTCAAAACATAAGTTGCGATCAATACTGTATGAAAGTACTGACATAGAGTGCAATTTGCATTCTAAAATGCTAATGGATTAGTAGCAAATTGGTTGATCGAAAGATAAACAATTGAAAAGGTAGTTAGAGGGAATATGGACTGGGATGGGACTGTAGTTATTCAAGATTCAAGGTCAGTTTATTGCTGTGCATTTGGTTTACACATCCTGGTACTAGGAACTTGTTCAGGTTGATGGTGCATGCAGTACATAGATGGAGACAACATTAGACAGGGTGCAGGATAGGACAGGACAGAGCAAAGACAAGACAGTGCAAATACAAAATACAATATATCCTACTTTTATCCCAGAGTCCAAAATCCAACCACTTCTCTAGCTCATCGTTTCTAGTTCATCAACTTGGTAGACACTGGGAATTATAGCCTACTGTTGTGGTGAACCAGTTCGGTGTGTGTGTGTGTGTGTGTGTGTGTGTGTGTGTGTGTGTGTGTGTGTGTGTGTGTGTGTGTGTGTGTGTGTGTGTGTGTGCGGGTGTGAGTATGTGTGTGTGGTTTTCTGACTGCCAATCTTCCTGTGGACCCAGAAATGCCAGCAGGCCTGTTTTGATTCATTCCGGGGCATCAATGGGGGATATGAAATTCCAGGCTGCTTCACTGCTCAATTTTCCAATCGGGGCTGGAAAGAAAAACCTTTAAAATTCTATTCAGAACCAAGGTCCCTCGAAGAACTTGACATAGCTGAACTCACTTCCTTATTGCTGCTACAGTAGCCTCCTGACATTTCCCTCTAAAATCTACTTGGAACCAGGCCAGGTCCAGCCTGGCTTATGTGCGCGGCTGGCTTGTTTCTGTTCAGGACTGGTGGGACGGAAGCTAGTCATGCCACTGAAATAGTTGTGAATTGAAATGACATGAAATTATGTCTGATAAACTAAGATAGGTCTTGTCGCCTGGACACATCAGTTCCAAAGCTTCCAATGCTAATACTGCACAATAAGAGCGAGATAGCCAGTTAGCTCATGAGCTCACAACAACTAGCAGCAGCTTCCCTAACATTAATGGTAGCGGTCAGTGACTAAAGCAGTTACACTGATGATTCCTGTAATGTTAGCTATTTTGCTGCAATTGGTTCAACTTCTGTTTTTGGACAAAGGCTAGCGGACCTACAGCGGGTCCCCGATGGACGAGCTGGTGGACCTCCGGCCGAATCCGCTTATGGGTTCCTGACCATTTGCACATCGAAGGGCAAGCGGACCTCTGGCGGATTATTAGCGTCAGGGACAGCGGTCCGCTAGTAATCCGAAATGCTGCCGCTATTGCTCCACCACCATTCCACCGGTAGTTTATTGTCTATATCCTAGGCCCATTGGCCCTAGGCTTATGGATTTCTATTGCTAAATTAACTTACTCTGAACATTTTATGGGTAACCCTTCCTTTCATAGTCCCCCAATTACTAAACATTTACCTTGTAAATTCATGCATTATTCAAGTATATATATATATATATATATATGTGTGTGCTCGCCTGGAATATTCGTAGAAACTTTCCCAGAAATCCGTCATGGCACCATGTGCACTAGTGTGTTTTCACACCAATGGCTCATAAAGCACCGGAATAATATATCATTTAATGTGGAATCTAGAGGGCCTCCGCCTGTATTTTCCTCTGATGTGTTAAAAATCACACCCTACTGTGTGCCTAATACAGTATGTGTATTGTAACCAGCAAGTATATATAATGGGTAATTACTAAGACATCTATACTGTAGGTATTTCAAATGTTCAATTACTGCACATAAATTCAATAACTGACATAGCACCACCAGGTAACCACATTTTACATAGCTTCTATAACATCCAGTGACAAAAAATCTCACACATCGGGGCTTGAACCCTTGACCTTTGGCATGGAAGGCAGCACCCTATCCACTATACGGTACTACCAGGGAACTTAACACTGAAAGATGTCATAGTCTTTTTATTTTGGTGTGCTGGGACCACTGCCTCTTGAGGTGGCAACATAGGTCAACAACACGACGGAGGGATTGACAACCCGACATTTGCTATCTTTGGTGTGTGTCTCCACGCACAAAAATGGAAGACTGTTCCGAAAGGATTAGGCGTCATTAGCTACTCAATTGTGACAATTTCAGTGGATCTCAAGGATTTTAGACATCTGTGGTTCTCTTGAGATAGTAATAAACAAGCAAAATGCTACTGTATTTTGAGAAATGTGATTGTTCTATACCGTATATGATTCATTATAAGATGAGTACACCAAAAGAACATCAATGCATAAGCTTATGGCAATATGCATGTGCAAACATACTCTCACACACACACATACACTCTCACACACACACACACACACACACACACACACACACACACACACACACACACACACACACACACAATAAGTTGTGTGACCTTTTCCCTATCTTGTACACTGAGCAGTTACTTCACAAGCCATCTGACGGACGGACGGACAGACTTACTGTCTGACTGACTGTTGGAGAGGGAAGCTTTTCATAACCAATCAGTGTCTGTCAGATCCAGACACACCACAGCTGTCTACACTGTATACAGTACACCCATATGGACACACATGTGCATGACTAATACACACACACACACACACACACACATACACACACAGCAAACACACATTCTAGCTCTTAAATTTACCACACACACAGATCTTCCTCTGAGGCAAACACATCACTCATGCATCCTTGCTGGAGGGAGACAGACTTTCCGATTTCAAACACATGTCCAAGCTGCTGTTCTATAAATGATTTATTATAAGATGAGTACACTAAAAGAACATCAATGCATAAGCTTATGGCAATATGCATGTGCACACATACACTCACACACACACATACACTCACACACACACACATACACACACACACACACACACACACACACACACACACACACAATAAGTTGTGTGACCTTTTCCCTAGCTTGTACACTGAGCAGTTATTTCACAAGCCATCTGACGGACGAATGGACGGACAGACTTACTGCCTGACTGATTGTTGGACAGGGAAGCCTCTCATAACCAATCAGTGCCTGTCAGATCCAAACACACCACAGCTGTTACCATAGCAGCTACAGGACATGCTCCATCCACTCCATCGTCTTCACTGGCAGAACTCTAAAGAGCCCTACTGTCAACCCCTATGTTCACCTCTGTCTGTGGGGACATTTAACAACTGCTTTGTGTGTGTGTGTGTGTGTGTGTGTGTGTGTGTGTGTGTGTGTGTGTGTGTGTGTGTGTGTGTGTGTGTGTGTGTGTGTGTGTGTGTGTGCGCGCGTGCTGTACGACCCCTATGTTCACCTCTGTCTGTGGGGACGTATAACAACTGCTTTGTGTGTGTGTGTGTGTGTGTGTGTGTGTGTGTGTGTGTGTGTGTGTGTGTGTGTGTGTGTGCGTGAGTGTTTGTGTGTGTGTGATATTTAACTCTGTCATTATAAAACCTGTCTATAACTACTGCTGTATAACAAGTTTAATTGGCATATCCCTCCAAAGCTGCAGTACAGCTTTCAACAGTGTCCACTGTCAGCAAGTCTGCAGAAATCATTTGAAATATTGATGGTGTTTTTTTCTCGTTATTCTGCACGTGTATAGGAGCATAGTTCTACCACACCTCTGTGGGTACCTTAGTGTTCATAGAGAAATGTTCTTCAGAGTGAAATCCTGGAGATAACTGACTCCAAATAATTTAGTTTATTGTAAAATATGGGCTTTGAAAGGGTAAACTACTTTGTGAAACGGCATAATAAGATTATTCCATGGTCATATTGAGGTTATTCATCACCTACAGGACATTGAGAAGACACAGATTTAACAAGTCTCGGAAGACTTAAGAAACACCTTGCCTCCTCTCATTATAGGACACTGTTAAGGTTCTTTGAAGGTGTTACGTCCAGTATGTGTTTTATGGTAATGAATATGTAGGCCTACATTTTTGGTTGTGTTTGGGTTAATGTTTTGGTGTCTTGTTATTGGTTTTTGTCTCCCCCTTGTGTTCTCCATTTAACATTTCTTTTCAGCTGAAGAGCTCACCTGGTTCAAATCCCCATTCATCAGCAGTCATCACCAATCAACCAATCATCATCCATTTCCTTCCCAATAAAAGCCTTCCTGTTTTTTTTTTTAGTTCTGCTCTCGCTCGCTCTCTCTCGCCTGTGCTGTGGCAGGGCCAGGTGTTTTGGGTGGGTAGTTTTGTGCTTTGTCTTGTTTTAGAGTCTTCTAGTTATGTTAAGTTGTTTATTGGTTCTCTTAGTTACACTCTGTTTAGTTTGACCAGCTTATTTTTGTATTTTGTAGTTTTGGCTCCTAGGGAAACGTTTAGGTTAAGTTTAGATACCCATGGGTTTACATTTTCACATTCATGTAGTTGTATTTTGTTTACTTCCTCAGTTTAGTGGTGGCACCACCCCATGTATTTAGGGGTGCTCTTTGAGCACCTGTTAAATTGGTGGTGGGTTTTCAGTTTGTATTATGTATTTAATTTGGTGCCACCCTTAGTAACCTTTTCGTTCCCTATGTTGCCGTAATTTTGAGTTGGTGTAAATTAAATATCTGGTTTTACACCTAAAACTGTGTTTGTGTGTCTGTGCCCTCACTTGACCGGTCTGTTTTAATGTTGGTTGCCCTGGTCCTCCGACCCTTAGGGGGCGCCGTAACATTAAATGGGGGCTCGTCCGGGATCTTTTGATCCCTGTTTGTGACAACAGACTGGGGCTGCGTTCCGAATCGCATACTTCTACTTCTTACTACCAGTACCTACTACAGCTGCCCTTAGAAAGTACGTACTTTGCAAGCAGTAGGCATCCAATTGGGACATACTACCTTGTCATAACATTGCGCCTTGAAATTAGCCCACATCCGTCGCTGTCCATAACGCGACATTCGTCTACAGCTGTCAACTCGCGCATGTGACGCACATTACCGCTGCGCAAAGGATTGTGGGTCAGAATAGCCAGAAAAGCCTGCTGGCGTGCATACTGCAAAATACGACCGGATGTAGTAGGTCATCCTGGTACTTTTGCCATACTGCATGTGGCATACTATGTATTGGGACATACTACATTCTGTTTTGGCATACTATATAGTAGGGTAGTAGGCGATTCGGAACGCAGCCTGGGTCAATTGTTGGTGTACAGGTCACACGTAGTATAGGCTGGTCAGGTAGTGCTGGTGGTTAACATTTTGGTTTTTCCTTGGGTTCAAGATGAGTGAGTTTGATATTGAGGAGTTTCTTCTCAGTCCCTCTTGGGAGAAGATTGACCTCTGCAGGAAGCAGGATTTAATTGATGTTGCTGCTCATCTTGGTGTCACTCTGTCCAGAGGCTTGAAGCTGTCTGAGCTGCAGGAGGCAGTGATTCATGTACTGGTTGAGCAGAAGTACTTGAGTGCACCTGAAGGGGCATCTGTGGTTGTTACCTCCCATTCTTTGTCTGAGTCTGACGTTTAAATTTAAAATTTAAATCTGACGTTCCAAACGGCACAATGGCAATTATTTCTTAAATCTCGACGACCTCCTCACCGGACCAGGGAATTTGGCCGGACTCTCCACCCGGAAGAACCCTCCATTGAACACCACCGTGTCCGACGCCTGGCCCTGGGGGTCCTGAGGGGCTGGGTCTTCCGCTGCGCTGCCCGTAGCCTGGGCCGCCTTCTCGGCCTCGGCAGCCTGCTGCTTGGCCTTCATGGCGGCCTTGATGGCCGCCAGGCAGGACTTGGCCGCAGCGTTTGTCCCCGGGCCGCCGCCGGGCTTCGATGCTGCCGCCACCGCCGCCGGCTTCTTGACCCCCTTCCTCTGTCGGGGCGGGTGCTTCACTTGTTCTTCCTGCCAGCCTCGAGTTACCGCCTCTTTCAGAGCCGCGAACTTCCTCTTTACATCCTCGACCTGGTAGTAGACCATCTCCCAGAAGCCCTGGAGGTCGGTGCAGGTGGTGAGCGTCTCGTGGGGCTGGGAGGGCAGGCCGTCCTCTCTGCCTCTCCAGACTCCTGTGTGTCCATCTCTCTGCCCGAAGGGGGCGCAGCAGACTGCTTTATGTTTGATCTGGTCCTGGAGGCGCAGGCTTCTGCGGCAGGCTGGTTCTCCATGGCAGATGCCTCCGCCGCCTGATGAAGTCTAGCTGACCTGGTGCTGGGGGTTCTGGGCACTGGTTCAACTATGGCGACCCTGGTCCTGCTGGTAGTGGGGGCTGGGGAGGGCGCTTTGACCGCTGTAGCTCTGCTCCTGGTCGTCCTCGCAACAGCTGGCGCCGCTTTCCTGGCGGCGGCAGCAGCGGCTGCGTCTCTCTCCGTCGGAGGCGGCGGTGCCTTGTTCTGAACCGGTTGTTGCTTCATGGAGTGGGTCACTGGTGCCTTTGTCTTGCTCATGGCAGCTGGGACCTGGAAGACGTGTGGGGGATGATACAGGCCCACCTTGAACACCGCTTTCCTCTCCTTCTCCCTCTTGGCTTTCTCCTTCTGGAGCTCCTTGTTCTCTTTGTAGCGGGCGAGCATCTTCACCCTCTCCTCTACCGCAGAGCGTTTTACATTCTGCGCCCTTTCCTGAACTGAAGACGGGTTCGCCATGACGGACGCTTCCAGGGTAGAGGACTCCAGCTCGGGAAGCTTGTCCAGCTGCCTGCGGCTGTTCAGGGCGCGGTGGCGGTTCTCCTTCTGCGTCTGGGACCGTCTCCTGGACATCTTGACCCGGAGCATGTCCACAGTGCTGTCCCGCTGACGGAGGTGGGCGAAGCGAGACTCCATCCTGTTGGAAATGTAAAAACTACTTGGTGATAGCCGTTAATCCTCCACACTATCGACTAACCTCGTCGTCTTGACTCAAAGCAACTTAAAAACGTGGCGCGTCAGGTTTGTGATGGTCAGTGAGACGGACGGACTGACAGGGCTGTCCAAGCAGTGGGACCCGAGAGTGGATGAGGGCGAGGGGGGGTATTGTTTCTTTGGGAAGGTGGTTGGTTGTGTCGTCAGCTAGGCTGACTTCTTTTTGGGGGGAGGTGTTACGTCCAGTATGTGTTTTATGGTAATGGGTATGTAGGCCTACATTTTTGGTTGTGTTTGGGTTAATGTTTTGGTGTCTTGTTATTGGTTTTTGTCTCCCCCTTGTGTTCTCCATTTAACATTTCTTTTCAGCTGAAGAGCTCACCTGGTTCAAATCCCCATTCATCAGCAGTCATCACCAATCAACCAATCATCATCCATTTCCTTCCCAATAAAAGCCTTCCTGTTTTTTAGTTCTGCTCTCTCTCGCCTGGGCTGTGGCAGGGCCAGGTGTTTTGGGTGGGTAGTTTTGTTCTGTTTGTGCTTTGTCTTGTTTAAGAGTCTTCTAGTTATGTTAAGTTGTTTATTGGTTCTCTTAGTTACACTCTGTTTAGTTTGACCAGCTTATTTTTGTAGTTTTGGCTCCTAGGGAAACGTTTAGGTTAAGTTTAGATGCCCATGGGTTTACATTTTCACATTCATGTAGTTGTATTTTGTTTACTTCCTCAGTTTAGTGGTGGCACCACCCCATGTATTTAGGGGTGCTCTTTGAGCACCTGTTAAATTGGTGGTGGGTTTTCAGTTTGTATTATGTATTTAATTTGGTGCCACCCTTAGTAACCTTTTCGTTCCCTATGTTGCCGTAATTTTGAGTTGGTGTAAATAAATATCTGGTTTTACACCTAAAACTGTGTTTGTGTGTCTGTGCCCTCACTTGACCGGTCTGTTTTAATGTTGGTTGCCCTGGTCCTCCGACCCTTAGGGGGCGCCGTAACAGAAGGTCTTCAGAAGATACAGCTCTTGGGGTGTGTGTGTGTGTGTGTTTGTGTGCGTGCGTGCGTGCGTGCGTGCGTGCGTACGTGTGTGTGTGTGCTCGTCTGGAATATTCGTAGAAACTTTCCCAGAAATCCGTCATGGCACCATGTGCACTAGTGTGTTTTCACACCAATGGCTCATAAAGCACCGGAATAATATATCATTTAATGTGGAATCTAGAGGGCCTCCGCCTGTATTTTCCTCTGATGTGTTAAAAATCACACCCTACTGTATGCCTAATACAGTATGTGTATTGTAACCAGCGAGGATGTCATTCATCAAAGATTATTATTCATCAAAGAATGTTGGATGCAACTCTACCGTAGTTGAGCCGAGGGACATTTCAGAAATGTTCTGTTATTTTTAGAAGAAGCAGAAGAAGAAGAGAATAATCTTTATCTGTCATAAACCAACACCAACACATGTGCATGACAGATGATACAGTACACGCACACACAAGCTTAGAGTGTGTGAGGCAAAGTGCACGTGTGTGAGGGCGGTTGCGGTTCTTCTCAATCTAATCATAGTCAGGGCCCCGTAGAGAGCCCGGTAGCTGCGGGCTAGAAACGTAATATAAATGAGCCTGGCCATCTTCCCAAGGAAGCCTCCTCCGGATCCACAACGCCAGCCGTAATCAGAACTGACAGAGGTCTTTCTTCCCCTTCCTTAACCTTCATACTGCTTCCTGTCAGGCGTGTGTGTGTGTGTGTGTGCGTGTGTGTGTGTGTGTGTGTGTGTGTGTGTGTGTGTTGACAGAGAGAGAGAGAGAGAGGGAACATCAAACTAAGGGTAACAGGAGTCAAACCTGCAAACAGGAAGGTGTCTTGATCTGCAAATTAGATCAAATCTCTTCTGTATATTTTTCCCTTTTAGTCAACTTGACATTTTATTAAGTCTGAGAAGTTCCAATAGGCTTTCCAGTCAAGTTATATTATGATATTAACCATTTTAGATAGATAGATAGATTTTATTTAGGCACTACAACAGCATAAACAAGACTGAACAGATGGTACAAACACAATAAAAACAATAGCAATAGACAAATGATACATTACATTACCCAAAGCGACTTACTGTACAGTAATTGCATTTAACATAGGTAGTCAGTGTACTACTACTCACCAGAACTGAAGAAGAATTGAGAAGAAGTGCATCTCCTTTCTAAACAAGTGACTAAGAGGATAATCTAGTGCTGAAGCCAAAGTGCAAGAGTAGAAAAATATAACTACAATAGGTGCTTTAAGAGGTAGGATCCTGGTAGTACTTCTTGAAGAGGTGGGTTTTGAGCCTGTGGCAAAAGATGGTCAGGGACTCTGCTGTCAGCGGGCAGTTCACTCCACCACTGTGGGGCCAACAACGACCGTGTCGATCGACCGCAGGGGCCTCAGAGTGACGGGGCAACCCATCCCCCTGAGGTAGCAGAGCGTAATGGTTGGGAGGGGGTGTAGGGCTTCACCATGGCCTGGAGGGAGGAGGGAGCTGTTCCTTTCATTGCCCTGTAGGCTAGCACCAGAGTTTCCAACTGGCAGCCACAGGGAGCCAGTGTAGAGAACGGAGAAGGAAAGCTGTGGTGGTTGAACACCAGGCGAGCAGCAGCTTTCTGGACAAGTTCCAGGGGTGTAATGTCTGACCCTGGGGCCCCACCAAGGAGGGACTGGCAGTAGTCCAGGTGGGAGAGGATAAGAGCCTGGATGAGCACCTGCACTGTTTCGTCAGTGAGGAAAGGGTGAATCCTTCTGGTGCTGTAGAGCAGGAATCTACAATAACGTGTAATGGATGGATATGTGGCAAGAACGACAGTTGGTCATTCAGGGTCACACCCAGATTCTTCGCATTCCGAGTTGGCGTCACCACTGTGTTGTCAATGGTGATGGCCAGGTCCAGGCCAGAGGCTGCCCTGCCTAACAGATTTGGATTGAATCAAAATATCAGGGTGGAAAATAATTTGATACTTCCAGGCGATTGCCCTACCTACCCTCTCTCTTGTTTTCCTAGTTACCGTAGCGCGCGCACTTGAGCGAAACAAACATACCCGCACATGACACAAACGCACCTGCAAACGCACCTGCACACGCACGCGATAGGCACTCGATAGTTTTGAGAGTCAGTCAGTCGAGTAAATGTCTTTTTGAGGCAGACACAAGTATGTTACAGGTATGTGGCCACTGGCTAAAATTAGTAAACATGTTGATTTTCATTTTATAGTGATATTGATGTGCTTTACCGTTTACTAGCCCTAACACGAGAATCACTCTCTCTCTCTCTTTGTCTCTCCCTCATGAGTTTTAATGTTGTCTTATTGTGTCTGTAGCTAGTTAATGTAGAATAATACTGGCTAGGTAACGTCAGCTCTCTCTCTCTCTCTCTCTCTCTCTCTCTCTCTCTCTCTCTTTCTCTCTCTATCTCTGCCCAATAAAAAAAAAAATAGGGCAAATGTTCTCTAATATCACCGTTAAACAGTGCAATTTTGATTGTAGGCTACTAACTCAACCAGTCATCATTCTACTGGATTGCTATGCATCTTCATCACAGTGGCAAGCTGCAGCCCCCCCCCCCTCTACTGTGACGACTCTGTGACAGGAAAGCAGGTACAGTTATCACAAATGAACAGCCTATCTAATATAAGTAGGCCTACTTGTTACCATCAGCTAATGTTTTATAATGAGTGGGCATACAGGCTAATGTACTTAAACAGTAACTGCTCAGTGGCCTTGTGGTTAGAGTGTCCGCCCAGAGACTGGGAGGTCGGGAGTTCGATCCCCGGCCGAGTCATACCAAAGACCAAGGTACCCACTGCCTCCCTGCTTGGCACTCAGCATCAAGGGTTGGAATTGGGGGGTTACATCACCAAATGATTCCCAAGTGCAGCACTGCTGCTGCTCACAGCTCCCCCAGAGAACACATTTCATACACTCAGGTGTGACAATCATTGGGACTTAGACAGTGTAATTGTAGGCTTCTAACTTTTGCTATAGCTCCTAGTAACTTGTTTAAAAAGGAGATGCACTTGTGAATTCTGGCAAGTAGTAGTACCGACCTACATTAAAGTCACTGGATAAAGCGTCTGCTAAATGACTGTAATGTAGGCTAATATCACACATAGCAACAAATTATATGCAGCTAGGTAGTTTGCTAGCTATTTATGGCTAGTAGTAGCCTACTTTGTTTATTATATTACATATTTTGCTAATTAAGGTAAAAATGTGCCGCACAACCTAAGTGCCCTTTTTTTAACTTTCGACCCTGCCCCTTTAACATCCAGTGGACGTTCCTGGCTGGAAGGGATGAGGATGAAGGTGCTCCTCATCAGCCTCAGCTCATCATGGAGGGGACGGGATGAGCCTGAGGCTGAAGGTGCTCCTCATCAGCCTCAGCTCATCATGGAGGGGACGGGAGACGACTTCAGTTTGTCCATCTTCGTCCTCTTCACCTCGGCCTCCAGACTGTCCAGTTTTGGCCCTACAACAGAGCTGGCCTTCCTAACCAATTCAGTTCAGTTCAATGGCTTTATTGGCATGAAAGTTTCAATAACAATTTTGCCAAGTAATGAAGCAATAACTCATGAGAGGGTGTGGTACGGTATATGGCTGAGTGCTGTCGAGCAGCACAACCCGTGGGACATGATATTGGCCATATACCACAACCCTTGAGTGAGTTATTGCTTTGATACAACAGTTACATCATCTGAGAAAATTATGGGATTAAAAACCTACTATTTCAGTGCCTTAATATCAATTTTAGTGAACTCCGGAAGTTCAGGAATTTCAAAATCAGGAATTTCAAAACGACGAACAATGAGCCGAACAAATAGCAACCAAAACTAATACTCCTGACCAACCTACTGTAGCTAGCCATGAACGAAGTGAAGCTTACCTTTGATGTTTGATGTCACTGGATGGTGATAGGGGCTGGGGGGCTGGGGGGCTGGGGGGCTCCTGCTCCGCCAGAGGTGCACCACCGGCTGCTTGGTCTTACTTATCTACAAAGTCCTCCCGAGAGCCTTAGTTAACAGCTTTGTTCAAAGCCT
Organism: Borostomias antarcticus; assembly: GCF_949987555.1. Taxonomy (NCBI): domain Eukaryota; kingdom Metazoa; phylum Chordata; class Actinopteri; order Stomiiformes; family Stomiidae; genus Borostomias; species Borostomias antarcticus. The sequence continues at coordinate 24,506,975 of NC_140250.1, read as the reverse complement.
CATTATTCTGGATCCATCATGTTGGCTATAGTTATTACTGTATACAACACCTCAGATAGCTTTCTTTCTTTGTTCCTTTTGTTTTAGAAATTAAAGCTTTGCTCAGTAGTGCCAGGAATCGGTAGAATGGTAAGTGACACCAAAGTCAAAGACTATACTTCAGTTACACAGTAAATACTGTAGATCCTTCCTTTTGATCTAGCTTGGGATCTTATTTAGTTTAATTTCTCTGACAATGCATTATTTATTATCAATAATCATTTTAGCTACAGCTCAAGCAATGGTTTAATGACATCATTTTCAAATCATCTTAATTTGAATTTTACTGGGAATATGCATCATGCATATACAATATGGGTATCTGCATGTAATAAAATAATTCATAAGTGATATACTGTAGGCTATAACGGGATACCACTTGCAATATAGAAATTCATGTATTATGCATGTTACTGCTTGTTGGGGCGTGAAATGAATACTGTATGTTACAGATGATGGCCATATCATGTGTGTTTGTGTTTGTGTGTGTGTGTGTGTGTGTGTGTGTGTGTGTGTGTGATTGGTTTGACGGTTTCACGCCTATCCTTAAGTATGTATGCAATCTAAATCATATACTGTACTGTATGCTCTACCAATCCCCTTTGCCACCTGTGCGTAAAAATGGCCCTTGCCTGCATACAGTAAAAAAAAAAGCTAATGAAAACCATTAGCAAACTGTCAGGTAGTATGTGGGATTCTTGGCATGTCACTCACAAGTTAGGTCTAAATTAGAACACTGAAGAATTAGAACACTGATGAATTATTGATGAGTGTTCCATGTACTTCCGTTCTTTAAATAATGATCCATGCATTATTTACATTACATTAAAGTCATTTAGCAGATGCTTTTATCCAAAGTGACTTTAAATAATTGCATTTAACATAGGTAGTCAAGTGTACTACTACTCACCAGAACTCACAAGTGCATCTTCTTTCTAAGCAAGGGACTAAGAGCTTTGTCTAGTGCTGAAGTTAAAATGCAAGAACACTTGAATACAAATACGCTGCTAATACGAAGGGTCTGGGTAGCATTTCTTGAAGAGGTGAGTTTTGAGCGAAAGATGGGCAGCAACGCCCGTCAGTGGCAAGTTCGTTCCACCACTGCGAGGGCAGGACAGGAAAAATCCACGGCCAGGTCCCTCGACTGCAATGTCCTCAGAGCAACCGGGCAACCAGTCATGTCAAGTTAGCAGAAGGTAGTGTTCGGGCAGGGGTGTAGGGCTTGACCATGGCCTGGAGGTAGGAGGGAGCTGTTCCTTTCATTGCCCTGTAGGCTAGTACCAGAGCTTTAAACTGGATGCGAGCTGCTACTGGGAGCTAGGGTAGAGAAAGGAGAAGGGAAGTTGTGTGGGAAAACTTGGAAAGATTGAGCTGCAGCTTTCTGGACAAGCTACAGAGGCTTACTGGCCACCACTTAGAACAATGGGATATTCTTCAGTATTATTATGTATTATCAGATCCTATTAGGATGAATTGCGTAACTGTTTGAGTATTATGGATCCTGCCGGTAAAGAGATAAGGTGTTATTTAATTAACATGGGGGAACACGTAATCAGCAGCTCTCAGTAAGTACAAAGACAGGACCTCAATCAAGTTACCATTCTATTCAATTTGATTAGCAGGCAAAATACAGCTTCAAAGGGATCGCCATATACACGTCATAATCTGGCGACAGCACATTGCTAGTCTGGGACACTTGTTCTTGTACTGTACACACACACAAGTACAAACACAAACCAATATACATGTGGGCATGCACACACACATACACACACACACACACACACACCAGAGAGAGCACCAAAAGCAATTTGGGGCTTATTGGATTCTGATGTAGTCTGATTGGGGTCTCCACATCCTGACATGTGTAGAGGGGCCTGTAAACCACTAATATGGACTAATGGTTGAGATCCGCTATAATATTCAACATTATTATTATCATCACGATCACCAGAAGAGTGTCAGGACTGCACAGTTCACCTCTTTAAATTTCCTCTATTAATCTATTAAATAGAGTTTTCTCCTATTATACACAAAACAAAACCGTATTGTATTCATTTTATAGCTCAACGCATGACCTTGGTCAGAGTAAGAAAGTGTTTTTTGGAGTTGGATTAAACTCTGGATTAATGACTGGACAAGTCTGCTCTTGAAGCTCCTCCTCTCATTTCTACCAGAGAACACAGTAGGGTCACTTGACTAAGGGGCACAAGGTGTGTGTGTGTGTGTGTGTGTGTGTGTGTGTGTGTGTGTGTGTGTGTGTGTGTGTGTGTGTGTGTGTGTGTGTGTGTGTGTGTGTGTGTGTGTGTGTGTGTGTGCGTGTGTGTGTGTGTGTGTACCTATGTGCTTCAGAGAGAGAGGGAGAGAAGAGAGGTCAGAGAAGATTTTGGAATTGCTAAGTTTCTTTCTTTGACAAGATGCAAGCAATCAAGAATGTGTATCCAAAAGCAGGGTATTAGGTATCCTAATTGATGAGTTACTAATGTAACTACTGGGATATTTAGTGTATCAACTAAATGTAGCATTTTAGCAACAAAATGTCTCTTAACCTTACAGTTCTTGTGTGTAATGTACACAAGCTGACTCCGATCAATGACATTCAAACTCTGAGCAATGACATTCAAACTCTGAGCAATGACAGTGAAATGGGCTTCTGAAATCAAGATTCAAGATTCAAGATCCGTTTTAAAGCCATGTATATGGTTCACACACATACTAGGAATTTGACTAGGGAACAAATTGACTAGGGAACAATCAGAGGTTGTGTGCAAGTGATGCAAGGGGTAGAGAGTCAGTGGGGAAGGGGGCGTCGTGGGGTGACACAAGTCTTGTTGATGAGTCTGATGGCCGTGGGAAAGAAGCTGTATTTGTGGCGCATGGACCCGGTCCTGATGGACCGCAGTCTCCTGCCAGAGGGGAGTGGTTCAAAGAGATCGGGATGGGAGGGGTTGGCTACAATCCTTCTGGTCCATTTTAGGGCCCTGGAGGCGTGCAGGTCCTGTAGGGATGGCAGTCTACAGCCGATCCCCCTCTCAGCGGTGTGTGTGTGAGGAGGATGCGCTGCACTCTGGTCTTTGTCTGTTGCGGCAGAGAACCAGCTGATGATGGAGGAGGTGAGGATGGACTCGATGATGGAGGTTTGGAAGAGTACCCTCATTGCCTTTGGCATGTTGACTTTCTTCAGCTGCCTCAGGAGATATATCCTGTGCTGTGATGTTCAGCTCTCACTTGAGGTCCCAGGAGATGGTGGTGCCCAAGAAGCGGGAGGAGTCAAGAGTGGCCACTGGGGTTCATTTAGTGTGATGGGGGAGGAAGGTTGTTACTCTTTTTTTAACCCATCAATTCAATTATACTGTAAGATTTTCAACTTTGCTAGTTACAGAATACGTAGCAAATGACCTGGATGCTTCATCTAGTAGTGCTGGAAGCAGGGGCGGACTGGGGAAATAATTCAGGCCGGGAAATGTTTCCCCAGTCAGGCCACGAGCTGGGGGGGGGGGTGGTGCTGATAGGCAATTCTGATTGTCGTGCAATTTGTTGACGGGGAGGGGGGCAGGCCATTCGCCGCGGGCCAGGCCAGTTAGCGCGCCAGGCCACTGGGAAAACTCCCAGTGCTCCCGATGGCCAGTCCGCCCCTGGCTGGAAGTGCTTTTACATGGAATCGGCTAATTATTACTCCTGAATGCTTCAGCTTCCTCAGCTTCTCTGAGGCTAGTGTTTGACAGTGAAGAATGTACACCAGAGCACACACACACACACACACACACACAATATCACACTAGGGGCCCCTAAACTAGCTTACTGACTACCCATTGGGTTGCAATGGAGTGATTGTTTAGTGAAGGAACAGACTGTGCTGGCTTAGATTAAATCAAATCAAATCAAATCAAACTTTATTTGTCTAGCGCATTTCATACAGAGGCAACATAATGCACTTTACAGAGAGCAATGGGGAACGGCATAGGTCCCACCCCTACATATTCCAGAGGGAAGCAGAAAAACAGGTATTAGGTGAGTGTAAAACCTACAGTATGATACCATCAACTAAATAAACATGGTTTGTTATTCTCTATGTAGCACGACTGTAAACATACTTTATTTCCTGTTGTATAATGGTATGATTGATGATGTGATATGATCACACGACAGGACCATTTGGGCGTTTTCTTGTTTTCTCGGTCCTGTACAAGATATTGATCAAGCCCCACATAGAGTGCCGGGTGAAGTTGGGGGAGGTTTACTACCACCCGCGTGCTCCATATCCCTTATTAGGTCCTTCCGAAGGATGGTGTCCCATCACACCCCAACCAACGCCAACGCCGCCTCAAGGGCACCCATAAATGTTTTGCCGGTAAATTGAGCACATCTTTACCCCTCTCACATCCTCATGAGACGAATTCAGCTCATGCTGTTGAGGTTTTATTTCCTGTTTTATTTCCTGTCCCGAGAGCCATAGAGGAGAGGAGTGGAAGGGAAGAGAGAGAAGGAGAACAGGAGTCTGGGAAGAGGACTGGAGTTGTCTGTCTCTCATAGCGGACAAAAAAACTGCAGTGTGTGTGTGTGTGTGTGTGTGTTGGGTCCTGCCTATATTGTGCCCTCCGGCATAGAGCAAACTGAAAATGAGACCAGCATACCTACCATCCAAGAACCCCTAACTGAAACATTTTATTAATCCAATCCTTCCTGCTCAGCGCTTTCCCACAATGCATTGCAGTTCTACCTCTCCACTCTGTCCACTTAAATAATGCTCTGTACTGTAGGTCCATCCCAAACAATGTTCTCCCAGGCATCACCCAAAAGATGGGTTCCGCCAAACTAAGCGAAATAATTTACTATAAAAGAAAGCTATAGAAGAAGTGTACAACTAGGGGGGGGGTCCCCATAACAGGGTTCCATGTTTGGTTTGAGAAGGTTCTCAAGTTAATACTTATCCCTACTGTTCTACATCTCATTGTTTAAAGCATTGTGAGCAAGTGCTCAAATTTTTTTAATTTTAAAAAGGTTGGAAATGAACGCAATACATCAACAGAGGGTAAAATGGAGAGAATTGAGAGGACTGAACGGCCGGTAGGTTAAACCCAGCGGTTCATGCATCAGATCACACTGTGCCACTTGTCAAGGTGGGATCTTCATTGGTGTCTGGAGGTGCCTACCGTTGTGCCCTTGAGCAAGGCACTTCACCCCAGCACTAGCTCATAACATCCAGACACATACACACACTTACTTGCCATGGGAATGTTTTCCTTCAAATAACTGCGCCAGGAATACAGCAGAGTCTGTGTCATTTGAGACAAAAGTCAACCAACATTCAAAGAGGTGCGTGTGAAAAACTTGTCTAAGCAATGTTTGCCACACTGCCCACTGTTGGCCCACATCCAGTTCAGGATCACTGAGATTCACCATAAAGTGACAGTTGAAATTTGAAAAATAGTATTTTGTGATTCAATCTCCTTAAAAGCATAACATTTCTATGTATCTTCACCCTACAGTAGCCTTAACCACAATATCTTGAGGGATACTGGAAATCAGAGAGGGGATAAGGAAATTGAAGAGGACTGTCATTTCTCATTTCTATTTATCTGATTCAACAAGCGTATTGAGATTCTGATGCAGCAGGGTACAGACCCACTGTACTCAGACCATCCTGCATACTCCACACTGAACTCACGCAAAGCAGTTGTGGTTTTCGAATCCATCCATCCATCCATCTTCATCTGCTTATCCGGGGTCGGGTCGCGGAGGCAGCAGTTCCAGCAGGGGGGCCCATACATCCCTTTCCCTGGCAGCATCAACCAGCTCTGCCTGGTTTTGTGATTTTCGAATGTCGACGGAAATGTGGAGATGCCGTGCTCAACTCTATTACCGTGAAAGACACTGGGAGCAGGTATCGGATATGGAAAAGGAATACCCCGCTGGTATCCTGTCTAATGTCAACAACAGCACAGCCGCCCTTGTCAGTATTTCCAGAGTTCTCGTCCTCCTTTCTCTGTCCTCCCAGTCACCCCTGTGTTCCTGTGAACTCACCCCCTCTGGGTCTACTTCGGTTCCAGTGAGCGCTCCTCCACATGTGCTTGTTCAGTCCCTCCGAGGCTGACTAACTCTGGGTCTACGTCTTTCAAATGAGCTTGGCGTCATTCATGGAAAGGGCAGGACACATTTCACACAATTATTCAACCACAAAAACTCGGGAGACGCCATTGGTTCATAACTTTGCAATTATGTTTATTGTAGAAGGTGGTCGGGCGGCAATTAAGAACTAATTAGAATGTGATCTAGGGAGAGGGGTGGAACAGGTGTTCATTCATCAGGGCTGGGATTAGACAAAAGTCTTCCATGGGAGTAATTTCAATAAACAGGACGTTGATCTCAGATGAAGGTAGTAATTGTAGCTGAGATATGTAAACGCTTAACAGATTCCCGGTGTCTTTCTCTGTGCAGATCATATTTCATGAGGATTCACACCTTCACCTGTGACTAATCTCTTCGTAGCTTCCAGGAAATGGACCTTACATATGGTGGGGTTGAGCGACATCTTGCTTGACTGGACCCACTCATCAAAGCTATCAAGCATTGCTTGGGGTGAGCTCTGGTTGTTGTTTTTACATGAGTAGGCCAAGTTCAGATATACCCGGGCAAACACGCCCACACATTTGCCCCATGTGCAATTTATGCCCATGATTGCAATTAGCCATGTAGCTTTTCTCCATATTTCAGGACAGCTTGACTCATAATGAAAATGACAGACTGCACTTTTTTGCTGAAAATAAATAAAAGTTCTGTTTGTTGCTAGACTTATTTTTAAATCCCCATCTTTATATATTTCACCCTTAATATCATCCAATATCAATTTAATATCATACAAACCTCACAAGTTCTGAGGAGAGACAGAAGGAGAGAGTGCGCGCGACTGCTTCAGTTAATAAGTTTCTATTTTGTCCAAGTCTAGTAGGCTATTTATTCTAAAACCTGGACCATACAGTACCTCCAGTATAACGCCATGTCCACCAGTGAAAAGTCACAGATGTCCACTTAAAGGGAAAGACTGTCAAGTCGGTGGCGTCCATCTTAAGTGCCCTTCAGATAGGACACGCCCGTCTTATCAATGCGAGGGGAGCACTCAGCACAAAACGCTTCGCTCCGTCCCGCCAAGAAAAAGGCTCTGGGGAGGAGGGGGGGGTAGCAATTTGGATGTTGTGCACTGTGCGGAGCTCTCTGTGCGCTTGAAGTTGTTAAAATAGTTCAGCTTCTGGTTAGGCCACATTGTTAAGGCAACAAAAAAGGTGCATATTTCTTCACTTTTTCTTCTTACAGATATAATCAGGTGTCAAGGGAAAGATGTTCACTAATTCAAGACTGAATTCTTGGCTTTGTAAGCCTTGCCTTAACGAGGCAAGATGGGCCCCAGAATGAAAGAGAATACGAAATGAAAAATACCACTGAGGTGAAATGGTAAAAAATAACATTTCTCTCAAAGAGTTCCTCGTCCAACCTTTGTCAAGTCAAGTCAAACAGTATTTATAAAGCATATTTCAAAACAACAGTGGTTGACCAAAGTGCTGTACAGTGGGCTAAAAGGCACTAAAACAATAAAACAAAATACAATGTAATAAATAGCAAATAACAAGAGACGAACAAGAAATACATACATAGACTAATGTGATGCTAAACTCATCATGTAATGAAGGCCACGGAGAAGAGATGAGGGGAAGCGCTTTATAGTAACCATATGTAATAAGCGTTAATTAATAGGTAATAACGACTTTATACGTCCTTATAAGATGCTTATAACACATTATTATGTATATATAAGACTATATTAATGTTAAATAATAGCATAACAAAAGCGCTTATTGCTAGATTATAAACGTTAGTTAATAGGTAATAAGGACCTTATAAATCCTTATAACATGCTTATAAGACATTGTTATGCGTGCAGTAAATAAGACTATACAAGTGTTCAATAATAGCATAATAAACACGTTTATTGTTAGATTATAAGACATTTATAAGCACTTATAAGAAGCTTGTTAACTGTTTATAGACTGCTATTATGCACTTATTATGCATTTATTAGCAGTTAATTATGCACTTATTATTCAATTTTGCATTAGTGGATCTAAAGTGAGACATGCATTATTAAGTTTAATAAATCCTTTATTATGCACTTATTAACAGTATGTTTCATGCAGCTCCCCCATCTAGAATGAGCACTACATGTGGTCAAGGTTGATACAATGTGAATGAAACATTACATACTAAAGCAATATTTTAGTGGTGAAACACAAAAACACACAAAGACAGCTCTTTTGGGGGAGCTGCTTGAAACTTACTGTTAATAAGTGCATAATAAAGGATTTATTAACCTTAATAATGCATTGTCTCGCTTTAGATCTACTACTGCTAAATTGCATAAGTGCATAATTAACTGCTAATAAATGCATAAGTGCATAATAGCAGTCTATAAACAGTTAACAAGCTTCTTATAAGTGCTTATAAATGTCTTATAAACTAACACTAAACGTGTTTATTATGCTATTATTAAACACTTGTATAGTCTTATTTACACATAATAATGTCTTATAAGCATGTTAGAATGATTTATAAGGTCCTTATTACCTATTAATTTACGCTTATAATCTATCAATAAGCGTGTTTATTATGCTATTATTAAACATTAATATAGTCTTATTAACACAATAATGTCTTATAAGCATCTTATAAGACTTATAAGGTCCTTATTACCTAGAGAGATTTAAAGGCATCCAAGGTCTTTGAGTGAGGCTACTTGGCTTTGCAGGCTATTGACTCCTGGTTGCTGTGTAGCTGTAAACCTCAGAATCCCGGTGTTTCCATCGTTACAGATAATGGAAGGAAAGGGCCCGGCTCAGACTGTGGTCTCATTAACATCATGTAGCAGGTTTGTAGACAGTTTGCAGACAGTCTGTGTTCAGTTCAGCTATGGCCTTTCAATTTGACGGCTTCATTATATCAAGCAGAAGTTAGAAAACTGGAATGGTTCCGGCATTTGCTGCCTTAGGCCCTCTGTGTCTCACAGCGTCTCTTTAAATCCATGTGGAGTTTGTAAAAATAAGCCCATTGATTGCTTTCCTCGTTTTCTCTTCTGTTCAAGAACTGCAGCAGCAGCTCCGCTGTGATGAATCTAAGTGGCAGCATGTAGGGTCTGAAGTCATCAACTGCCAGAAAGGCTGCCAGGTCATTGATTTCCTGTTCTGCGCAGTTAGATAAGAGACGGGCCTGCCTCTTAGGGGGTCGGACTGTTTCTCTAGGCAATGCAAGCTCTTGTGCCAGCTGAACACTCGCTGGTTGTGAAGTGGTGACCCTGTCTCTTTGTTTTGACCCACACAACAGCTTTTCTTCATGCATTGGCTGTAAATGGCTACAGAGGGTTACTTTCTATAATGTAAACTGTGACTTGTACAGTAGACTTTGGTGGTCATGGAACCAAATGTATTATTTAGGCTCATATTGTAGGTCTAGGCCAGGGCCAGCTCTAGGGTTCTAGTAAGAAGCTTTTTTATTGTACATGGTTGCCTATCATGTATCATGGGCATTCTAGCAGCTGTGCGTGTAGAGTGTCTACTGCATGTCCTGATCTGTACAGTAGGCTGCACAGGCAACGTGTACGCCCAATATTAAGAATGCAATGACGAGTTAGTTTAACCAGTTGAACTGCTTCCTGGTTCTCCGTGGGCTTTGTTATTGAAAGGAAGCAAGCTTTACATTCCTGACAATAGAACATAAGTAACACAAGAGGATTTAAACAACTTTTAGTGGAGACGAAGGTAAGTGGCATCAATGTGTTATGTCTATAACTCATAGTAAAGGCATTATTATTGTACACTTTACCAACACTACTGTAGGTAAGGTGACACAAACTAAGTTGACGTAGCTCTCGTAATCGTATTTGGGAAGTCTAGTTCATTATTGTGATAGAGGCTGGGATAGTTAACTTTCCATCTCATCTTTCAAACCCATATTAAATATTGGATGTCATTGCTGTTCCTCCAGGAAATATGATCAGCATGATCTTAGCAGCCAAAGGGACTAGTTAACCACTAAACAAACTTATTTAGTTGCCCTTACTATTCAAAAGTGAAAACTGTGCTGCGTTAAATCTTTCACATGACATGTATCATGATGATATTCCTCCATATCAAACGGCCTCTCAGTTATTATTGATTATTTATTAAAGTCACAGTTGTTGCTGGTAGGGCTTACTGATGAAGCATAGAAACACATGCGATAGAACATCTACTAAACCTATGATGTCGAATGACAAAATTGTTACGCTCTATTTCATGTTATCAACTACGGGACCCATTGCAATCAGGGGCTGCATTCCACTGGGGGACAGAACAACAGAACGCAGTCTCTGATTGGTCCGGCTGCATGGTCATTTCTGGAAATTGATGTAAAGTAGATACAAGTAAGGCCAGACTGATCTGTGGAGATAAATAGAATGCGAGCTTGCGACATTAGGATGGTCTCACAAGGCTAGAGCTCCCCCTGCTCCTTACAGTGCATTTTTACATTAAGTAATTAGCTATCACTAAAGTGTGAAAATGTAACATTCTGTATTACTAGGAATTTTGTCCTATCTTGTCTTCTCTGTGTAAAGTTATTTTCTCTCAGTGTAACTCCTGCAAAGTTGTAAAGAGATAGGAGGCTTCACTGCCTCTAAAATGAGTCTTCCTGGGGAGGGAGATGACGGGAGTACTACCTCTAAAAGGAAATGCCCTATGGTGCCTGAAACTGAGGATGATGCAAGAAGGTAAGTGAGATGTGTATTAACATTACTTACATTGCTGTCCTTTTTATTATCATCATTAGAGTAAATGAGAGAATAAATACAGTATGCATGTTCTTTATTTGTGTTACAGCCCAACCAAGAAAGAGAGACCAGAATCACCTGCACCCAGCTGTGTGTCCTTGAAGAGTGACTCGTCAATGGTTCTTCCATACAACTTTAAAGGAGAGTGCACCACAGAGCAAAAGTAAGACCAAAGTCAAAGTTGTGTTTGTCACATATTACATCATACAGGACAATTCTCTAAGTGTGCCCAACAACCAAAAGTAAAGTACAAAAATGCACAATAAAAACCAGTTGCAAAGTACAAAAATATGATATACATGGCAAAAATATATATACAGTATGTTATACATATATTGTGCCGTGGAGTTAAAAAGTTAATATATATTATGTATATTCACATGTTTATTAATGGAATATAGATATGTATATTCTAACATGTATAAATATAAGGTGCTGTTGTGCTGAGTATAGCTACTGAGTTCAGTCCAGAGATCAAAGTGGTGTGTGCGAGAAGTAGGATTAGAGTGATAGTTGTTGGAGGGGGGCATCCTGTTGAGAGCAGGAGCAGGCCTAGGCAGTGTCTTTGTTCAGGCTCCTGATGGCCTGCGGAGAGAAGCTCCTCCTGCTGCCTCTCTGAGTTCATCTTGTGGATGCGGTACCTTCTTCCTGATTGTAGTAGAGAGAAGAGTCTGTAGTCCGGGTGGCTGGGGTCCTTCACAGTTCTCCTGGTCTTGGTCTTGAACCGCCGGGTCTAAATGTCCTGGAGGTGTGGGGGCGCTCCCTGACCACACAGAGCAGCTTCTGTCTCTCCCACTGTATAGCAAATCTCACTGTTCAACCAACACCTATGGCATTAAGTAGTCCTGTACACAAAAGTTGTCCTCATATTCAACAAATCCAACCTCAATGTAGACAGGGGCATGCTGTAGGCAGGTTCCAGACTGGAGAAAATGCATGTGTGTTTGTACAGTACTATATACTGTACAGCTGTGTTTCTGTGTGTGTGTGTGTGTGTGTGTGTGTGCGTGCGTGCGTGAGCCGTGTATTCACTCTACTTACATTGCTGTCCTTTTCATTATCGTCATTAGAGTAAATGAGAGAATAAATATGTATGTTCTTTATTTGTGTTACAGCCCAACCAAGAAAGAGAGACCAGAATCACCTGCACCCAGCTGTGTGTCCTTGAAGAGTGACTCGTCAATGGTTCTTCCATACAACTTCAGCAAAGGAGAGTGCACCACAGAGCAAAAGTAAGACCAAAGTCAAAGTTATGTTTATTTGTCACATACTACATCATACAGGACAAATAGTAGTGAAATGTGTTCACTAGCTCATAAGTGTGCCCAACAAACAAATGTAATGAATAAAGTACAAAAATGCACAATAAAACCAGATGCAAAGTACATCAACATATACATGACAAAATATTATACATGGAATGAGCTGAAATGGAATGCATGGCCTGACGGTTTTTGATGACAAAATGATGACATGGCTCCTGGAGGTGTGCCCGGATATATAGCCCGGGTGACCCCTCACCCAGGCTCGGGGTGGTAAAAGGATAGCCGCTCGGCCCCGAGCCTGGGGGGAGAGGGCAATAACAACCAACCCAAATGAAGAAGAAGAAGAAGCTGAAAGAACAGATGGAATTGTGCAGTCAGGTTAAATAGGGAATATATATTAGATATATTCACATTTATTTACAGAATATAGATATGTATATTCTAACGTGTATAAACATAAGGTGCTATTGTGTTGAGTATAGCTACTGAGTTCAGTCCAGAGATCAGAGAGGTGTGTGTGAGAAATAGGATTAGAGTGATTGTTGTTGGAGGGGGGCATCCTGTTGAGAGCAAGAGCAGGCCTAGGCAGTGTCTTTGTTTGTACTATACTGTACAGCTATGTTTCTGTGGGGGTGTGTGTACATGCATGCATGTGTGTCTTTCATATACAACAGGCATTTGCTAGTGATGAGAATACCTTATTCATATGACTTATTAATAGATATTCATAAGAGAAATTGTCTTACTGTAATTTATGGTCCTTAAATAAAGAGGTTGTCAGACGAGAGAACCGTTAATCCAGGTTTATTGCTTCATGCAAGAGTTGTCAGCAAAGGGTTGCAATAATCAACAACTGAAACACAGTCACTTTATCAGCTTTTAAGCAGTGGGATCCACATTCCATTCGTCACAATAAGGCACTGCCCGAAGGCACACTTTCCCATTGGTCACTCTTATCAGACCCACATTTTTTAATTGGACAAACATACACCGTCTGCTGCCATCTAGGGAAGACTAGGCCTCGGTGACATAAATCAACTATGGAGCAACCACTACACGCTATCTTGCCAATTTCTGTTAGTCCATGCGGTCGGACGCACCAAGAATAACCATTGACCTTAAGAGTCAAGGCACAGACATAGGGACAGGGGAAAAACCCACATCACTAGTCTACCGTTTTATGTTTTGTCCACAGAGACCCACTGGAAAGATTAGAGACCGAAGGTGATAAGAGGGATCAGTCTTCCCAGTGTCAACAAATGGATCTGTCCTCCATTTTCAAGGTAGGCCAGCAAGTTCACCCTTTTTGTTTAAGGATTTTTTGACATCACATGTCTATGAAGGTAGCATGTACTACACATTTTGTTTTTGTCCTGACCTGTCCCTTCTCTCATTACTCAATAGTTACTTGAGGACAATATTATCATGTTTGTGAAGAGAGAGTTGAGGAGATTTAAGAAGATCCTAAGCCCAGATCCCCCAGAAACCTCACTGAGTCAGAAAGAAGATGAAGAACAAATGGACTCTGAGGGTGAAGAGCAAGAGAGCAGTGCCAGAGAGGGGGTTCTGAAGATCACACTGTCCTTCTTGAGGAACATGAGCCAGAAGGAGCTTGCTGACTCACTGGAGAGGAGTAAGTGTTCTCCTAAACCTCTGGTTCTCTCATGATATAATCTTACAAAATATTTTGCATGATTAGACCAATTTATTAACCACACTGCATGATTGATTTTTACATGATCAGGTCACTTAGGTGAGCTTGTTGTGTGCCAACATAAACTAAAAAAAAACATGAGGAGGAGATTTGAGCGTGTGTTTGAAGGCATTGCTAAGCAAGGTAACTCAACACTTCTCAACAAGATCTACACTGAGCTCTACATCACAGAGGGAGGAAGTGGAGAGGTAAATAATGAACATGAGATCAGACAGATCGAGACAGCATCCAAAAGAACAGCAACACAAGAAAGACCCATCAAATGCAACGAAATCTTCGAGCCATTACCAGAGCAAGACACCTCCATCAGAACTGTCCTTACAAAAGGAGTTGCTGGCATAGGGAAAACTGTCTCAGTGCAGAAGTGCATGCTGGATTGGGCTGAAGGAAAGGCAAATCACGATGTCCAGCTGATATTTTCACTCCCTTTCCGAGAGTTAAATTTGATGTGTGGTGAAAAGCACAGTTTGATGGGATTTCTCAATCACCTTTTCATTGAGACCAAAGAGTCAAGAATTTCAAGCTTCGATGATTACAAGGTTCTGTTTGTCTTTGATGGTCTGGATGAGTGTCGACTTCCTTTGGACTTCAAGAGAAACCAGAGCTGGTACGATATCACAGAGTCCACCTCTGTCGATGTGTTGTTGACAAACCTAATCAAGGGGAATCTGCTTCCCTCTGCACTTGTCTGGATAACCTCTCGACCTGCAGCAGCCAATCGGATCCCCCCTGAGTGTGTTGACCGGGTGACAGAGATACGAGGGTTCAATGACCCACAGAAGGAGGAGTACTTCAAGAAGAGAGTCAGTGATCAGTCCCTGGCCTGCAGAATCATCTCACACATGAAGTCCTCAAGGAGTCTCTACATCATGTGCCACATGCCCATCTTCAGTTGGATTTCATCCACAGTTCTGGAGAAAATGTTCAGAGAATCAGGGAGTGGAGAAATGCCCAAGACCTTGACGCAAATGTACACACACTTCCTGACTCTCAACATTCAGATCAAACAAGATAAATATTCCAGTGGGGCAGAAGAAACAGCAGCAGGTCCACAGATCAAGACAGATGAAGAAATGGTTTTGAAACTTGGGAAGCTGGCTTTTGAACAGCTACAAAAAGGCAATCTGATCTTCTATGAGGAAGACCTGAAAGAGTGTGGCATTGATGTCAGTGATGCCTCGGTGTACTCAGGCATATGTACACAGATTTTTCGAGAAGAGTGTGGGCTGTATCAGGAAAAGGTCTACTGCTTTGTGCATCTGAGCATCCAGGAGTTCCTTGCAGCCCTCTATGTGTTTCACACATTCATCAACAGCAATGTCAACCTGATGGCAGACCAAGAAGACAGCCACAGACAACTCCAATCGCCTAAGGATGCTTCTGCAACCATCCTACACAGGAGTGCTATTGATAAGACCTTAGAGAGTGAAAACGGACATCTGGACTTGTTCCTACGCTTCCTACTTGGCCTCTCGCTGGAGTCCAATCAGACTCTCATACGCAACCTTCTGACCCAGACAGGGAGCTGTCCTCAGACCAGTGGAGAAACAATTTTCTACATCAAGGAAAAGATCCGGAACAATCCTTCACCAGAGAGGTGCATCAATCTGTTCCATTGCCTGAATGAGCTGAATGATCATTCTCTAGTTGAGGAGATCCAAAGCTACCTGAACTCAGGAAGTCTCACAGAAGCCAAACTCTCACCTGGACAATGGTCCGCTCTAGTCTTTGTGTTGCTGACATCAGAAGAGGAGCTAGTGTGATCGTATTTTAGACTTGTCTAGTCCAAAGATTTACCAAGATACGTTCAAAAGGTTGAGTCTGGTTTATTGAATGAAATCAAATACTTGCACAAGGACTTCCTGAACAACGCAAACAAAGGTGGTTTGTCAGAGAAGTGAAGTCAGTCACTTCTGCCCTGGCTTATATTCAGTCTATGCGTCATCGTGAGGGGACGGATATCACACAGTGAAAGGAAGGAATGTGGGATGAAACTCACTTTGACAAAGGTCTGAGAAGGACAAGGTGTGGCCTTTCTGACTTGGACAAAAGAGCGAGGCAGAGCTATGCAGAGTGTGTTTACAATCACAAAAGGGGGGGGAGAGTTGGTGTTTTACATTAGACTGAAACTGGGGTTTTGCAGGGGACTTGGGGGGAGGTGATAATTACAAAGACAAAGGCTTAAGGCGTTTGGATGTAAATTCCTGGACAATCCCTCATTTGTGCCTGAACAGGCACACAAAAATAAAATATAAAATCCAAACACAGTGTAAACAGTCAGCTATGCTATACATGTGGAAAGGAAATAATCTCTCCACTAGGTGGAAACTTTAATTATTTTCTCTCAACGTGCAAAATCACACACCAAAACCCCTTGCTTCAGAAATTTGACAGGAAACAAGATAAAAAAATTGACATGATTATATACTATTTATAGTCTAAGAGTGGACAACCATTCACCAAAAAACAAACTTGATTAAACAAGGCAAAAAAAGATAAAATGGTTACCAGTGTAAGAGGGGCAAAAAACCTCTTGGTCAATTTAGAGGAAAAACCCAAACTTATTTATCAACTCATGTTTCAACAATTGCAACTCTTGTAAACAAATATGATATTTTCCAGATTATTTCAAAGTTCATTAACTCTTGTGAGGAGGTGACCGGCAAGGTCAGTCTCCGATTGCTCATCAGAGGAGGGGAGAGTGTGGCGGTGACTGTCAAGGTCACTCTTGTTCACAGTGTATCCCAACAGTCATTTAGGTGGCACTTCTCTTTTGGGCAATAGAATGTCATTGGGGAATGCAAGGCGTCTTCTCTTCTAGATCGCAACTTCAATGTCGCGTTGTTCGAAATCAGTTATGTTCAATGTTAGTGTGTGCAGGTGTGTGTGCGTGTGTGGTGCATCTTGTCAGGAGGTGACCAGCAAGGTCATTTTTCCTCCGATTCCTCGTCAGAGGAGAGGACAGTGTGATGGCCCATGGTTTTGGCCTCTGAGCCCTCTGGTTCAGCTGCATTCTGATCTCCTGGTGTTTGCGATCCCTTGGTGGACCGTCCTCTGCTGCTTGGATCCGTCGGCAATGGCTTGCATGGGTCCAACGAAGTCCTCTCAGATCGCTGTCTGCGTGATGAGTAGAAACTGGTACGGCCCGAGCCACCTCGGCGAGTTCCAGCTCCTTCGTCTGTGGTCGTGGATTAGGACCCAATCCCCAGGAGAGATGTGATGCAGGAACCCCTCCTTAGCCTCAGGAAATGGCGGTCCTCACTCTGTTGGAGACATCTGTTAACATCCTCCGCCACCCCTGTTTTTGAAACATGATCTGGCCCGTGGGCTAGTTTGAAAGCATAATGAAAACATGAACGAGGTAGTACAGGTTTGTCATTAGGCCCTAGATACAGGTTAGTTTGGTGGTGGAAATGTGCACTTAGTCCTTCATTTCTTTTTGTCCGCAGGTGGAGCAGATGCTTGTAGGTCAGAAATGTAGGCTCTTGAACTGAACCCGGTCCATCCCTGTACTGCTCCACTTAGGGCCGGCCCGGGTCGTGCTGCTGGAGGGCTCACCTCGGCGCTCCCGCCTCCAGCACAGGCTGATGAAGTGCTCCATCTGTGGATTCACAGATGAGAGACAAAACAGAGACAAAACAGAAGAGCAAAAGGAGAGTTCTCTGGTCTGGTCTCCCTGTTCCCCTCTTTGGTCAGGAACGGTTATTCAAAATCTGTTGGAGATTCTCAGAAATATGGTTAAGCGCAAGCTCCTGCTTTGGGGAAAAATTGTTATTATTCTGTCAGGAAAACTTAAACAGGGTGACTGTTCAAGTGTCATTTAGAGCCAGTCTGTAGTAGCCTACAGTGACATCAGGGGCAGCGTTAGAATGACTTCAACACGCCCAGTCCCCAGTCATGATCAAGGCAATTGGGTTTGGCTCTAGCATTTCTCTCACGATTTTATGAAAATAAAATAACCATATTCTCGCCTCAACAAAACAACACCCCCTAAGGGTGAAAGCAAAAAATTTCCTGAAGTCAGGATAAAAGTAGAGATGAGGCAAAGAAAATGACACTAAAATGAACTGGCTTCATTTACAATTAACTAATCAAAACACTCCATCAAAGCTTCATTTGTATAGCTAAAATTTGTATATCTAAACCCTCCCTCTTCTGCATTTGAGGACAGAGTATTTGGGCACTGCTCCTGTTTCATACTTATCTGTCGTTCACAGTGAGTTGGTGACATGGCGTTGGTCTGCATCTCACGAACCCCAGATCGCCCATCTGTAGGGAAACAGGCCAGTAACCTCCGGTGTCCTGTGCCCGTCTCCTGGTTCGGCATTCACCCATCACTCCCGGAACGACAGTTGTCTGTAAAATACCACTCAGGAAAAACACTCAGGCCCGATGAATGTGCCTCAAACTATAAACATGAGATATTTAACATACTCATTTAAAAATATATAATTGGGTTAGGAGATGGTGCATTCAGATTAAGACACTAGCAACCCTTATCTATTCCCCCCACTATTATGCACAAACCTTATGTTTTAAGCTACATATCAGAAAGAGAGACAAAACAAACACAGTTAAACAGACCAACAGCAGGTTTTAATGTCCCCAGGAAGGCATGATCCAGGCTCCTCAAAGACCTGCCGCCCAGGGTCCATAGCACCTGAAAATTAAGACTCAAAACACAGACTGGGTTCAATAGCAGAGGAGAAGGCCTAATGCCAGCTCCTCAAAAAAACACATTATCATTATATGAATGAAAAATTCATACAGTAGAAATGCATAAAACGAACAGCTTATGGCCATTCATTGACTATTGAAACAAAACTCCTGAATCAAACACCTATTCAACCCTGTCAGACTTTTGAGTTCGCTCTACATCTATTTTATCCTGTTTATTTATCTTAAAAATTAAAACTCTATCTTGGCTAGTTTAAAATCACCCTTATGGGTTGTTCAAGGGAAGTCCAGCAGGTGGCGCTCGACTTCAAAATCGGAGGCTCTTTCTTCCGGACCTGTTCGGACAAATACCTCGTAGAAAGAAGGGGCGTGGCTAATGGCGCAACAAGTCGAGGGGGGGAATCTAATTTTAAATCAGAGTTATTCTGCTGGGGAAAATGGTGGAGAGACTGTTTGCTGAATCTCCTTATCTTTCCTTCCTGACCTAAAAAAACAAACTCTCTTGTCTACTCTCCCAAATCTTAAAAACAGACCAGTCTAGAGAATTAACTCTACTTTTCCCTTAACCCTCTAGCTGAGCCCGAATCTTAGAATTTAACACTAAAATGTCAGATGTGGATGTAAGAAATCGAAAATGCTTTAGCACATAACGAAAATCTCCCACAAACGCTCGCAGAAATATGCTTCAGTGCAATAATCACATCAGGCTAGACGTTTGCAGTAGAATTCTTTACATCCTCTAGCATATCTTAATAACTAGTGTTACAGGGACACCTAGTGGTGATCCCAAAATGTTGCATGTATGACCCGGATGTGGTCTTTGGCAGCGCGGGGAAATTTAAAGAAACAACGTCCCTAATAACAGCCTAGAAACCCCAAAACAGCAATGAAAGGAAACCTTATGGTTAACTCACGGCGGTAAAGAATACAATTTCGAAGAAACAAACATTAAGACACATTAAAATTCGCTTAGTACTCACCCAGTCAGCGAAGTGCTTTGTTCTCTTCTGGCTCAATGGCGGAACACCGCGATAGCGGAGTTTTCCTTATCTCCTAGGCAACCAGCTAGCTAGCCTACTGGGAATCTAGCAGAATTTTAACAGTCTAAAAAGGGTACAAAACAATACTTTACCTGGATCCATGGCGCGCATAACAAACATACAATCAAGAGCCGAGGCTCAAAACAGTGAACACATAAGACGACCAACCCCTCGTGCACATGCAAGAGAGAACGTAGCAGACACACGGGAACGCAAACAAAGGACGACCAAACGACGACCAAAACCCGACTTAACACACAAACATGAAACAAAGGCCCACGTTTACAACAAAACATTCTCGGCTGCACTAGCAATTTGGTCCAGGCTAAACCATGATGTCTAGATCCTACCAAATATGTACAGCCCCTCTGGTCAAAATCTCTACCAGAAAACGCGGATTGCAAAACTCTCAATTCCGCCCTGTAGCTACATCTCCATTGAGCAAAAACTCTCTCAACGTTCTCTCGGTTAAAACTCTCCCGCGACCGGCCAAAAGGAAACCTGTTCTGTGCCAAACTCTCACTTGAAAAACTCTCCCGCGACCGGCCAAAAGGAAACCTGTTCTGTGCCAAACTCTCACTTGAAAAACTCTCCCGCGACCGGCCAAAAGGAAACCTGTTCTGTGCCAAACTCTCACTTGAAAAACTGATACCCTCGTAACGAAACCAGGACGAAGTCAAAAGACAATACGATATAAAATCTATTGCTGTTCACATCTCCTTAGATAGTTACTTACTAAATACCCACGCTGGGGTTTTCCGTTTTCAAACAATCCAGACCAACAAGCTGAACCAAATCAAGGCAAATACAACTCAACCCATAAGAGGGTTCGTTTAAACGTACCTGTGCGCTTCAAGAATCCAGTGGAAGAACTGAGGAAATAATCTCACCTTGCGCTCTGGCGCAAGAGAGAAAATTGATTTTCCAACGCCCACTATGGACCCGACACGTCTGCCGATCAGTCCTCTATCCACTGGAATCCCGAAGCAAACGCAGGCAGTGATCCCATCCCCGTCGCCAAAACTGTGATCGTATTTTAGACTTGTCTAGTCCAAAGATTTACCAAGATACGTTCAAAAGGTTGAGTCTGGTTTATTGAATGAAATCAAATACTTGCACAAGGACTTCCTGAACAACGCAAACAAAGGTGGTTTGTCAGAGAAGTGAAGTCAGTCACTTCTGCCCTGGCTTATATTCAGTCTATGCGTCATCGTGAGGGGACGGATATCACACAGTGAAAGGAAGGAATGTGGGATGAAACTCACTTTGACAAAGGTCTGAGAAGGACAAGGTGTGGCCTTTCTGACTTGGACAAAAGAGCGAGGCAGAGCTATGCAGAGTGTGTTTACAATCACAAAAGGGGGGGGAGAGTTGGTGTTTTACATTAGACTGAAACTGGGGTTTTGCAGGGGACTTGGGGGGAGGTGATAATTACAAAGACAAAGGCTTAAGGCGTTTGGATGTAAATTCCTGGACACTAGATGTGTTTGACCTGAAGAAGTACTCCAGATCAGATGAGGGCCTTCTAAGGCTGATGCCAGTTGTCAAAGCCTCCCGAACAGCTCTGTGAGTACTTGTTGATTTTGTTAATCAAGCTTGAAACCAATACCAGAAATGCATCAGTTAGGCTTTCACTCAGAAAAATAATGAATTTGCCATTTGTTAACCTTTTAGGTTGAATGGATGTAACCTCACAAAGAAGTCTTGTGAAGCGTTGGCTTCCATTCTAAGCTCAAACTCCACACAGCTCAGGGAACTGGACCTGAGTGACAATGACCTGCAGAATTCAGGAGTGAAGCTGCTCTCTGCTGGACTTGGGAGCCCAAGCTGTAAACTGGAGACCCTCAGGTTAGTATTTTATGTAATGATATATATGTGTGTGATAAATGAGTGTGATAAAGACATTCAATTTGCAAAAATGATATGAAGTATGGGGCATGAAATCTTTTTTTTCCTTTGTGGCCTCAATTTATGTACACAATTATGCACATTATGCTCTATCTTGTGGCTTATGTTGTTTATCTCATGAGATCCTCCTTTCTTATGGCCAATAAACCGTGGCCATGTGTAATATATTGTGGGCACAAGATAGTCAGCTTGTGGGCACTACAGTATAATAATACAAAAGATCCCATCTTTTGCCAAGTGTGCATACTTTTTACAGAATATGGCCACAAGACAAATAGTCCAGGGCTCTGTAGTCAAGACCCTAGTGACAACTTTGTGATCTTCAAGAATGAAATGCCTCTCATTGCAGGTTGTCCTTCTGTGGAGTCACAGAGGATGGCTGTGCTTCTCTGGTATCAGCTCTGAAGTCAAACCCTTCACACCTGAGAGAACTGGATCTGTCTTACAATCACCCTGGACACTCCGGAGTAGATTTGCTCTCTGCCAGACTAGATGATCCACTCATTAGACTGAAGAAACTGAGGTAGAAACATATCTACAGATAGATAATATAAATAATGCTTGGCCGTTCATTATTTTCCTAGACTTGTTTAGGAAAAGCTATTGGTTTATCAGCATGATGCTCAATCGAACAATTTAAAAATACTTCATGTCTGTCTCTATGAATTTACATTTACTTACAGTGTGGACAATGATGGAGAGTGCTGGTTGAAATCTGGCTTGAGACAATGTAAGTCTTGAAGCATTATCTACTCTTGAAAGAGGTTTCTTTGCTCAGATTTGATTAATGGGCATTAATATTATTTAAAACATTTTATTTGTCTTCTCATAAAATATCATTATAGCTGGTAGCAATTTTAACTTAAAGGACCATACTGGTCTAAATATGCTGTGATCTCCTAAAACGACTCACCCACATTACCGCAATCCATTTTCCGAAGTAAAGCTCATGCTAAAAGATATTTGTATTTTCATTTACTTACATTTCAAAAGTTGAACGTGATGGTTTCAAAACATATTTTTTAATTGTTCCCTTGTTGTGCTGACAAACTCGTCCCGGTTAGTTTCAAATAATTTTCAGTATTTATTTTCGTTTTAACCCTCTTTGCACAGCCTACGCCAACGGTCTGTCTTCTTCCTGTTTACATGGCAGCCATTGCTAGGAGCGCTGGGTAGAGAATCTAGTGTAGGTGGATTAGAGGATATAGCGCAGGAATTCAACGAATTCGAACAAAAATAATATAACATGAAAACTACTGAAAATTATTTGAAACTAACTGGGACGAGTTTGTCAGCGCAACGAGGAAACAATTTAAAATTTTGTTTTAAAGCCATCATGTTCAACTTTTGAAATGTAAGTAAAACACGAAAATGCAAACATCTTTTAACATGAGCTTTACTTTGGAAAATGGATTGCGGTAATGTGATATACGTTGGGTGACTAGTTTAAGGAGATCAAATCCTATTTAGACCGGTATGGTCCTTTAACTCAAAATGTACAGCTTATTTTACAGAACCGTAATTTGTAATGTATTTTCATGGTGTTTTCCATCAGATGCCTGTGAGCTCACTTTGGACCCAAACACAGCATGCAGATACCTCATTCTATCTGATGGAAACAGAAAGATGACTCGAGGAAAAGAAGTACAGCCGTATCCCGATCATCCAGAGAGGTTTAAGAACTGGGGACAGGTGCTGTGTAGAGAGGGTTTGACTGGACGATGCTACTGGGAGGCAGAGTGGACAGGGAAGTGGGCTGGGCTAGGAGTGGCTTACAAGGGAATCTGTAGAAAGGGAGAGGGTAATGACTGTGCACTTGGATACAATGACAAGTCCTGGAGTTTGCGTGTTTACGATGACTGTTACAATGCTTGGCACAATAAGAAAGGAGATCCCATACCTGCCCCATTCCCAATGTCCAACAGAGTGGGAGTGTATTTGGACATGCCGGCCGGTACTCTGTCCTTCTACAGTGTCTCATCTGATACACTGACCCACCTGCACACATTCCACACTACATTTACTGAGCCCCTGTATCCAGGCTTCAGGTTGTGGCATGATGATGTGTCAGTCTCCTTGTGTAAGGTATTGCCAGTACACATGCAATAACTGTATACTGCATGCAACAGTCAAAAATTGGATGATTTTCCATCCAATTCATGTATCATAACTTAACAATTACGGAGAATCTAGTGGTGTTTTGTAATGAATCTGTGATTACACAATGTAAAATTTCAAGGAAGTAGCTACTACCTGGGTTTTTTGACCCATTACTTTTTCACTCTTACTCAAGTAGGTTTTTTGGAGTTTTTTTTTTAAATTTCTTCTTGAGCTAATTTTCATTATTACGGATTAAAGAAGTATTAAAGATTGTCCTTTTTGAATATATGTTCTTACTTTCTTTGGTGCCCGCAAAGGAAACATAAAGAATCCTGAACAGAGAGATCCTGTGTTGCTCTCTCTCTCTCTCAAGCTAGTCCATTTGTGGTGGCATTCATCAAAACTGATCACAGCCATGCCTATTTCTGTATTTCTCTTTGTTCTCTGTTGTTGAGTTGTTAAATGCTGGTCAGAAGAGTCATGTATTGATTAAATGCCTCAGTTATAACAATGCAACCATCTTTCAAAAGATTTCATTTGCAGACTTTGTCAGTGATGTAAATGGTGGATTAAATGCCTCAGTTACAACAATACAACCATCTTTCCAAAGATTATATTTTCAGTCTGTCAGTGATATTGATAGGTATGTATATATGTATGTATTGGACAGGCCATATACATGTATATATTGACAGACAGCCCCTGATAAATGCATGCAGGATGTCTCAGGTGAGTAAATGTTTAAAATGAAAGGACAAACAGCATTTTTGTTGTCCAGATTGGTTTTGCAAATTGCTCAGAAAGCAACATTTATTACAGATGTAATGCAAGATCCATTGTGTAGGGGACAAGATGTGAGCATACATGCCTTCATGCATGTATGTGTACCACGTGCATGCATGTCTGTGTGTGTGTGTGTGTGTGTGTGTGTGTGTGTGTGTGTGTGTGTGTGTGTGTGTGTGTGTGTGAGAGAGTGCGTGCATGCGTGTGTGTGTGTGTGTGTGTGTGTGCATGCATGCGTGTGCGTGTGTGAGCCCATGGGTCATGTAGTGGAGGCGACATTTTAAGGGTGGTGGAGAGAAGCAGAGCTGCTGCTGGCGACAAGAGACAGCCTCACACCATGGGGGCAGACATGCCTACTCTCTCTGACTCATACATATGTCTGGCACCTTCCCTCACCAACACTGTGCCCACATCCATATCACTGCTGTCTGGCATGGCTACACAATCACAGGGGCAGGTAGATGCAGGAGATGCAAGGTCTTAGTTTAGCTGGAGATAGAGACATACGGATAGAGAGAAGAGAAATAGAGATGGAAACTAAGTTTAGATATGAGTGATGTGCTGGAATAGAGAGTAAATGTTTTAGGGGGTTTTCCATCAAAAATATGATTGGTTGTGCTGTCGCACAGTAGGCATACAAGGTAAAATGGATTTAGCTAGTTTTTAATATACAAGTCATTCTCCTTGGCTAGCACTCAATTACTTTAAGCTAAAAGTTATATATCTCCCCATCCTGTAATTGAATCTCTCTCTCCCTCTCTCTCTACACTCTGTAACACTGTGGCCAGGTTTTCCACCCTTTCTTCCTTCTTTTTTTTTCGCCTCAAGAGTGAGAAGCCATTAACCCACCCCTTGTGATGTCAAGGCCACCGTGGTCTCCTAGGCAACATGTTCTGAACAATTTGTTTCACAATTAGGACATTTGACATAATCCTAACAGGCCTTAACGATAATCCTAACAGGCCTTAAAACAGCAACCAAAGGAGAACCATTTAATTGAAGATTTGCATAATTTACATATGACGGTTCATATCTAAGTATTTTCTAGTTTCAGATGTTGAAATGTACCGTAAGCTTATAAGACTGGACTTGATTGCCTAGTAAGTACACTAAACTACTCCCACTAGCCTTTTGTACTGTATCTTCTCTGAGTCCACAGGAGTTAAAGTCTCACCTCACTACCCTTCCCAAAATGGGAAAGCACTTCCCACAAGATTCCATTAACCTGTGAAAAGCAGGTAGGTGACACAAATCGATTCTACTCAAAGGTCATTGGCTGCCCTGGGACTTCCTGATGGCCCTCTCTGTCCTGCACTGATGGACCCTACTGATCATGTCCAGAGCATGAGACACTCCTTCTATGATGGCACCTCTGTCCTCTCTATTTCTCGTGCCAGATGCCATGGCTCAGAGCCCGAAATCTGTGGATGGATGAGGCTGTCAAAATTGATAGGCCTAAACAAAAGCACAAGGGGGATGCGGAGAAGTTGCGGGCATTTATGTATGTATGTATGTATGTGTGTGTGTGTGTGTGTGTGTGTGTGTGTGTGTGTGTGTGTGTGTGTGTGTGTGTGTATGTATGTATGTATGTATGTATGTATGTATGTATGTATTATCCAGAGGCGGATGCCATCAAATGTGAAAAAATAACAGGCATGTTTGCTGCCTGGGCAGCGGTAGCTTCAACATCAGTAGCCCACCTGACATGATGCAGCATAGGTGGAACCTGAGGGAGGAGAGGTGGCTGATTAGATTAGATGTCTTTATTGTCCACAAGGGAAATTAATTTTGCTTCAGTCAGACAAATAAAACCCATCACAGTACAAGATCACATCACAATAAAAAGGCAAGAGGAAGGGTCTCTGAAAATAATTTTGTGCAGAAGTGTTTGTGCATTGTGTGCATGAGTGCCTGGCCTGCCAGGCAGAAAGCAAGTAGAGGATCGTACAGAGGAGCAGGTAGAGGAGCAGGTAGAGCAACAGGTAGAGGGGCAGGTAGAGGGGTGTACAGAGGGACAGGTAGAGGAGCAGGTAGAGGAACAGGTAGAGGCTATATATATATATATATATATATATATATATATATATATATATATATATATATATATATATATATATATATATATATATATAATTGTATTAATCTCTCTCTCTCTCTTCCAGTCCTTATGTCTAGCCGAGCCAGGTTGTTGAGTTAGCAGTGGAGGAGAGAGACAGAGAGGAAGAGGTTGTAGACTAGTTTGCCTGTCCTGAGCCTGCTATGACGCAGGTGTTTTGAAACTGGATTTCACTCAGGATTTTGTCTCAGTGATGCATCTTGAGGTGAGTTGCAGTTGACACTAATGTATTCCTAGCTACAGAGAAGCATTCACCATGTCTGTGTGTGTGTGTGTCCTTCTAAAAAGCAATTTAGGATACTTATCCCTCATTTACACGCTACTCATCCATTATTCATGATGGGTGCTCATATAAACAAAATGTCTCATATTCATAAACAAGTGTGTCAAACAGTGTGTCAAACAGAGAGATATGAAGAATTAACCACAGTCATATTGCTTACAGTTACGTGCATCGACTCAGTGAAGTGTACTCTTCTTGTACTCTTATATTGGCTGTTTATACGGCCTGCAAATAAAGTGAAAGGAAAGCAAAATCTAAATTGAGTTTTTCATCTTTTTGAATTACCCTTGACAGCTGAGTAGTACATCTAATTTTTTATACATTTTTATTGTGAAGATGAGAAATGGTCTCTCTCAAATATATTCTCTCAACGAGAGGAATGTTTTGATTTGGTGGTCCCTGCGTCTATTGTGAGAGCAGATTGTCCCTGCATGTCCCCATCATATCACTATGGGAACACAGCATGGAAAACTCCACTCATTTACTTTTAAAAAGGCAAGAAAGACCTCTACTGAACTGAGCTACACTTGAACAAGATGATCTAGCTTCATATAAAGTGCATCTTATGAAGGCTTCACTACATGTTCATGAAACCTCTACAACCATATACTGTATAATGTTTTATAAAGAGTTCATAAATGTGGCATTACTGTGTGACATAATCACCAGTGTCAAATGTGACAAAGCCTACTTACTCAATGACAAGGTTATAGATGCTTTGTGAAGCCATCATTTAATATGATTTATAATGGCTTCATTAAGTTGTGCTTATGTCACCCTTTAAGGAATAGATGTATTCTATTAAACATAGTGGGTTATAGCACATTTGCAGTTGTGATTATGTCACATAGTTACATTGTGAAAGAAGATTACAGCTATAACAATGCCATTGAAAAGATGAAAAGATCAGTTTGATTTTATTTAATTTATGGTATTAGTGTGTATAAAATATAGAGTTGTAGACACACTGCATTGTTCTGACTGCTGTAACACTATTTTTGTTCAAGGTAGATTATTTTAGAAGAAAACAGTACTTTTTTTCAATAATGGTTAGCATATCACAACAACATCGACATCAGAAGCAACTGAGGGCTTCAAAACTCACAAAACTGATTTTTTTGCAAATCCCATTCATTTTTCCCATGGGGATTTTGGACTACAACCCACAATGGTGGAAATGTTAACTTTTCAGCCTACAAAAAGTCAGACCTCACTACTCCATTGGTGAAATGTACCACAACAAAAAGAACACAGTCCACAAAACAACAATAGTTTGGTATTTTGACACCTTGAACACTGTTCTCCTTTGATAAGAGCAGTAATAACACAGATAAATGCAGAGAGTAATTATTCTACAACACCCCCATGTCAAAGAGGTAAACATTGAGAGAAAATACAGCTGTATTATGGCAGCAAGCTTACTCTCATTCCATGGAGATAGCAGTAAGAGCAGGAGATAAGGGAAGATGGCAGAGGAGCATCAATACACTCTAATAGAGAATGGAGTGTTAAAATGGGGTTTGGCTCCAGCGTTATCAACAACCCGTTTTCATTTCTATCCAAACAATGTTTCTGTAATGAGATCCTGTTCCAGATGAACATAAATACAAAAGGATGTACAACAGTATAATTTGGTTTTCAGTGAGGTCACATGCTGTATGTCAAAAACTGAGAAACAGGAAGGGCATCGGACAACAATATAGGCGCACAAATCACTGAGCGCTGGGGATATTCCAAATCAGCTATCATCAAATTGGGTTGTCCAGGAGCACCATGAGTCATGCGCTGGACAACCTATTCAGGCATCAGACAAGGACACACAGTTGTTCCCAGAATCCTTTGTAACTGTCCTAGCATGCATCACGCATCACCAGAGGAAATGTCAGGCACACACACTAGGGGCAAGGGCACCACATCCACAAGACCAACTTGGAGAGGCTCAGGAGGACCTCCCGGCGTCCGGATCCAGAACGAGGACATTGCCCAGGCCAGCTCACTGCTCCCACAGGTCAGTTTATACACTTAATCACCATTCAGTCATTGCATTCAAGAGGTCACTGAAATGTCATCTTTGATGGAAACCTTGTTTGATGGAAACACTGAGATTGCCTATGTGTGTGTGTGTGTGTGTGTGTGTGTGTGTGTGTGTGTGTGTGTGTGTGTGTGTGTGTGTGTGTGTGTGCGTGCGCGTGTGAGCGTGTGTGTGCGTGTGTGTGTGTGTGTATGTGTGTGTATGACCGAGTGTGTCTGTGACCGTGAGCGTGTACGACTTCTGATGTAATGCAATCAGACTGTTATTCACTATCCCCTGTGACTAGTGCATCTCTAACAGCAGTTGAGTTAGTTCTTTGAGGACAGACCACACACCTCTAGGAGTCACCCCTCTCACCTGTCTGATTCAGTTAGCACACACACTGAACAGACTGGAAGATACCATTCACCTTAGAGGGGGACACTCAGGGCCAGATAGTACCGTATCTCCAAAACCCTTCACACAGTGGTCCCTATACACATGTTTTCTCCCAATAATGCAACAAAAACACCTAAAGCGACCTTAATATACATACAATATTCCTATGTACTTTTCCCGTTTAAAAGGATAGCTGCTTGAGGCATATCACCTCATCCCTCTAGCCAACCCCTGTGGTGCCTGCCTCTGTACAGCCCACTTACTCTCCAGGCTAAAATGGGAACTGAAGTATGATCTGTGATGTAATAGATGTAGACTGAAGAGCTACAGGACACCAGCTAAATTTAGACTTTCTAAAATTTCTAAATGGATGATTTCTATGCCCAAAATTAACTCCTGGTTTACCGGCATGATGTCTGAGACACCACTGGGAAGGTATTCATATAGCACTTCTGTAAGGGACAAATGGGGAGACAAAGTTGGTGTCATACTTATCAAGGCCAGTCTTGCTTTGCTACTTCAACGTACTAGGAATTTGCTTTCGGTCGTCGTGCGTCACATGGAGACAGCATTGGACAGGGTGCAGGGATGAGACAGGACAGTGCAAAAACAGGACATGTACAAAATGCTACAGTAGTGCAAAAAAAGGATAAGCTATGAAGCTAAGAAGCTTTGCTAAGACCAATGCATTGATCAAAATGCCAGTGAAGTTTGAAAGCATTGTTGGTGATATTGCATCTTCAATCTTCTGACGGCAGAGATTAAGTTGGGATTGAGTTGCGGTTGCATTATAAGCAGATCCTTCTGAATTCCTGATATATATTCTCTCCCCCTCAATCCTTTCAACTGTCAAAAGCTTCTGATTCTGAATCCTAGAGACCGTCAGCTTTTACCGTCTTTTTTGAATCTTTAAATCTGCACTTACACAGCTTGCGTACGTGCTGTGTGTGTTTGTCTGTGTGTGTGTGTGTGTGTGTGGGGGGGGGGGGGTCATTTCTATGAGATAATGTCAGCAAAGCACTCAGGCTGAAATGTTCCATCCACACACCTCCATTATGACAGCACTCAGGCTGTTCATGTGTTTGTGCTAATTGGAAAATGTATGCAGTGATAGGAAGGAAGTGGGGTATTACAGTGGCAATACCTGAAAGGTAAAAATTGTGGCTCAATGCAATAGTGGCGACTGTAGCTCAGGAGGTACAGTAGAGCGTGTCGTCCAATGATCGTAGGGTCGGCGGTTCGAATCCCGTCTCCTCCTGACGATATGTCGAAGTGTCCTTGAGCAAGACACTGAACCCAATATTGCTCCCAATGAGCAGGCTAGCACCTTGCATGGCAGCTGCCGCCATTGGTGTGTGTATGTGTGTGTGGATGGGTGAATGAGAGGCCTACATTGTAAAGCGCTTTGGATCAGATATATAAGTGCAGCCCATTTAGCGCTTAATGGCTTGGACAAGGCGCTGTGTTGGGAAAAAGGGTGTACCTGTTATGTGCTTAATGAGCCATCAGTACAGTACATTGTGGATTTTTTTTATGAATCATGAGTGGATGTCTAAGTGCCTGTTTGTGTGTGTGTGTGTGTGTGTGTGTGTGTGTGTGTGTGTGTGTGTGTGTGTGTGTGTGTGTGTGTGTGTGCGTGCGTGCGTGCGTGCATGCGTGTGTGTGCGTGTGCACCAGGATCCTTCCCACCTGCCTGACGACTGTCTGCCCATCTGTGTCCCCAGCTGTGCCCAGCTGTTGGCTTGACACTGGCCTGGACACCTGGAGGTTCCAGCTGTCTGTGGATGGCTCAGGCGGGTCCAGTTGTGATCAAACCTGTCTGTGTCCGACTTTATGTCAGAATGACTGTGTGGAACCCAGAATAGCCCCCCACACTCATGAATGCCAGCTTAATGTGAACATTGTATAATCGATTTCATACTTTCAATTATTCTGTTGTCAATAACTATAAATGATGAGCTATGTTTATGGACCAGAGGCTGGTACTTTGCCCAAAATGAGAGTTTACCCATGGCTGCAGGAGCTGAAGAACTGGGTCACATTTATACGGGTGGGCAGTAGGTTTTTGAACCCTTTGTGTGTGTGTGTGTGTGTGTGTGTGTGTGTGTGTGTGTTTGTGTGTGTGTGTGTGTGTGTGTGTGTGTGTGTGTTTGTTTGTGTGTGTGTGTGTGTTGTGTGTGTGCTGTGTGTGTGTGTGTGTGTGTTTTGAAGGTATTTCAGACACTGTTTCTGCAGCACCTGAGGCCCATGGTGAGCGACTTCCCGGACCCCCTGCAGTTTGCGTACCAGGCCCTAATCAACGTGGACAATGCCCTCATCTACCTACTCCACAGAGCCTACTCACACCTGGAGGGGCCAGGAGGTTCAGTGAGAGTCATGTTCTTTGACATTTCTAGTGCTTCAACAGTATCCTTCCCCTCCAGCTCGCGGAGAAGCTCTCAGCTATGCAGGTAGACCACAACATGGTGGCCTGGATCACGGACTACCTCACCAGCAGACCACAGTACATCCGTCTGCAGGGTTGCCTGTCCGATGTGGTCTTAAGCAACGCTGTTGTCCTCCAAGGAACAGTCTTGTCTCCTTTCCTGTTCACCTTCTACACCTCGAAATTCAGCCACAACTCTGGAGAGTGCCACCTCCAGAGGTTCTTGGATGACTCCTGTAGTGTGGGCTGCATCAGGGCAGATGATGAGGAGGAGTACAGGGATGTGATTGGGAGAGTGTGTTTGTGTGTGTGTGTGTGTGTGTGTGTGTGTGTGTGTGTGTGTGTGTGTGTGTGTGTGTGTGTGTGTGTGTGTGTGTGTGTGTGTGTGTGTGTGTGTGTGTGTGTGTGTGTGTGTGTGAAAATAGCTGTGCAGCAACATCGTCTAACCTGACAGAGCTTGAGACAAGCTGGTAGCGTCATACCCAAGAAGACTTCAGGCTGTAATCGCTGCCAGAGGTGCCTCAACAAAGTACAGAGTAAAGGGTGTGAATACCTATGTACATTTGATATTTCAGTTTTTTATATTTTATGACATTAGCAAAACGTTCTTAAAAGGTTTTTCACTTTGTCATTATGGGGTATTGTGTGTAGATTGATGAGAAAATGAATTTAATCAATTTTGGAATAAGGCTGTAACATAACGAAATGTGCAGGGGTGTGAGTACTTTCTGGACGCACTGCATGTGTGTGTCTGCGCATCTGTGTTTGAGCGTATGTCTGTGTGTACGAGTGTGTGTGTGTCGCCTGTCGTCTGCCAGACACATTTATCTCTATATATAAATCCCTGTTAGACACGGGGCGCAACACTCCACTTCCTCCTGTTTCATCATTGACCAGAGAAAAACAACTGGGACAAGTGAGTCATCAATCTCCACATTTCCTGCTAAAGACCTGCTCCCTCAGTCCAAGAAGTTGAAAAGAAGAGAATGAGAAACGGCTGGCTTTCAAACAAGAGAATAACAAAGACAGGAGAGGGAGTCAGCTCAATTGGTTTAATTAAGTAAGTAATGTAATGTACTGTAATAATACAACAGGGATGATGAAAATTGAGGATATGTGTGGGATTTTAGTTAGATTTAAGTGAGTATGTTAACAATGGTTATGTCATTGTGCTGCTACGAACAATGGAGGGCAGGAAATTAAACTACTTCAGACTTTTAAAACCTCAGACATGAATAAGTACAAAACGGTGCAGGCTGGTGACAGGCTATTTTCTTCCTCTCTCTTCTCACCCTCCTCCCTCCCCTCACAATGGAGTGGCCATCAGGACGAGTTCACAGATTTGTTCTGACCCATCAACCCCCTCCCCTCGCGGAGGATCAATACCTTGCCGTGGTCGGGAGGCTTGTGTGCCTCAATGACCCCTAGAGATATGCCAGTGGGAGCAGAGTCTCCTGGCACGGTCACCCAAGCTGGACAGGGGAGAGGCCTGACAAAGAGCGATCCACTGGTCCTCCAGGCTGGGGGTTGGGCACAGGGCTAGCAACCCAGTACCGTAAAAAAAGGTTTGTTACGGAAACAGCAACAGAGGAAACAAACGCTACTTTGTGGGACGGGCTTCCAGGGTCTTCGAATGATACCCATATGATTGGCAGCAGTGAAAGCCGAAAGGAAGCTACTGACAGGAAGATGGAAGTCTTGAACGCCAAAAGTAAGACCAAGATCGGCTTCTGAAATGTACGAACCATGCACGAGACAGGAAAACCAAGTAACATCTGAAATGAGGCGCTACAATCTGCACGTATTTCATCAGTGAGTGGAAACCTATCAACAGCAGACTTATGAAAGTAAGGATGAGAGGGAAACACATCAACACCACCATAATCCAGTGCTACGCCCCAACAAATGACAGCGAAGAAGAAACAAAAGATGCTTTTTATGAACAACTGCAAGCTGAACTGTTAGGCTCAGGCACGATCTAAAAATCATTATCGGCGACCTGAATGCAAAGGTTGGGAGCGATAAAACAAACTACGACCGAGCAATGGGGAGTGAAGGTTGTGGATCCATGAATGAAAACGGAAAACGACTGTTGGAGCTTTGTACCTCCTATGAGCTCATCATCGGAGGAACTCTCTTCCCACACCATGACATTCACAAACGAACCTGGTGTTCCCCCAATGGAAGAGACAAGAACCAAATAGACCACCTGATGATCAATGGTACCTGGAGACGATCACGATCACTTTTGGATGTCTGAGTAAGGAGGGGAGCCGATGTCAACAGCGACCACCACCTGGTTACAGCAGTACTGAAGCTCAAACTAAGGAGAACAGGACAAAGAGAAATGGGTTGACAACATTTTGATGTAGGGAGGCTACGTGATTATTAATTAAAACTGCCTTCATCCTGAAGCTGAAATGAAATCAAACAAACATATTCAGAAATGAGCAAAACCTATCTAGGAACAACAAAACGTAAAAGGAAGGAGTGGATAACAACTGACACCTGGCAATCCATTAAAAACAGGAGAGACCTTAAGAAAAAGGTACTCGAAGCAAAGTCTGGAAGGCTGCAGGAAGCACAAGTCGGAGTGCAGGGAAGTAGACCGAATTGTCTAGAAGAAGATAAGAGCAGACAAGAGGGCCTTCATTGAAGACCTTGTGAAATAGGCAGAAGATGCAGCCAGAAGAGGAGAGCAAGGGATTGTGTACAGGATCACCAATAAGATCTGCAGAGAGTATCCTCGAAACATCGACGTACCGATCACAAATAAACAGGGACGGCTTCTTTCATCCAAAACAGAAATAGGAAACCGATGGGCAGAACACTTCACTGAAATCCTCAACAGACCACTACCTTCAGTAGAAGCTGACATACAAGAAGCTGAGGCTGATCTTGATATTAACATCGAACCACCAAAGAAAGAAGAAATAATTTCCACCATCAAATCCCTTAAAAACGGGAAAGCCCCTGGACAAGACAGTCTCAATGCTGAGCTGTTCAAGGCAGACCCAGAGCTGGCAGCTAAAGTGCTGGAGCCACTGTTCACAGCCATATGGGTGAAAACGAAGATACCTGATGACTGGACAAAATGCATTATTGTGAAGATACCTAAGAAAGGTGCCCTTAACAACTGCAACAACTGGCGCAGCATCACCC
This sequence comes from Borostomias antarcticus, assembly GCF_949987555.1. Lineage (NCBI taxonomy): Eukaryota > Metazoa > Chordata > Actinopteri > Stomiiformes > Stomiidae > Borostomias > Borostomias antarcticus. Next base: position 24,472,201 of record NC_140250.1, on the reverse strand, counting down.
TTCTCTCTATCCCTAGCCAAATCCTTCCCAAAATCATTGTACAGAGAATATCTGATGCAATAGACAACCAACTTAGGAAAGAATTTGTGGATTTCAAAAAAGGCCTTCGACAGCATCCACATAGACAGCCTTTGGCGAATACTGTGTGCTTATGGGATCCCAAAAGAAATGGTTCTTCTGATCAAGAGCTTCTACAACAAATTCACATGCCAGGTTGGAAACAGCTACATACATTTTGCAGTCAAGACGGGAGCGAGGCAAGGTTGTGTGATGTCTGCAGTACTTTTTAACGTAGTCATGGATTGGGTGATGAGGAGAACCACTGAAGACCAATCAAGGGGCGTCAGATGGATTGTTTTCACAACTGGAAGATCTGGACTTCACTGATGACATGGCTTTGGTCTTGCACACACACCAGCATATGCAAGAGAAAACCAGTCATCTCAACAACTTTGCACAGCAAGTAGGTCTTAAGATCAACCAGAAGAAGACAGAGCTGATAATGTTAATCATCCCAAACCCCTCACAAATACAAATAGATGACACAAACCTACCCATAACTAACCATTTCGCTTACCTAGGCAGCATTGTCCGTCACGATGGAGGAGCAGACAACAACATCACAAGCCGACACAGCAAAGCCCGGAACACCTTACAGAGACTAAATATCGTCTGGATGTCTGCCCAGTACAGCACCAACACCAAGCTGAGACTGTACCAGAGCTGTCCTGTCTATCCTGCTTATGGCTCTGAATGTTGGAGAACACCTGAAAACGATATCCACAAACTGTCGACCTTCCACACCAAAAGCCTACAGAGAATATTCTGGCCCAATACCATCTCCAATCATCTTCTACTCAGCCAGTGCAAACAAGACAGCATGGCTACCATCATTATGACAGAGCGATGGAAATGGATTGGACATGTAATCTGTAGAGAGCAAGACAACATCACTCAAACTGCCCTTCACTGGACACCAGATGGCAAACGTAAGAGGCCGACCCAAGAGCGCCTGGCGCAGGAGTGTGGAGGGAGATCTGAAGACCCTGCATCACACCTGGGGCTCTATAAAGACACTGGCTCAGAACAGACAGGAGTGGAAATCCTTTGTTGCTGCACTACATGCCAGCAGGCATAAAGGCCCATAAGAAAGTAAGCATCCAGTCGCCTGCCAAGTCGTTTTGAAAGTGCTGCCCTTTTCCAAACAGCTTCCAGCAGAGAGTTCGAGGATGGTTATGCAAAGCAAACCATCTGGTGTCTCAGGCTAGGCTGTTATATCCTACAAATAAGATTAAGTTCACTGTATTTTTTTTGTTTAAATATTGTATTATGTCTATATGTAATGTCTGTTTAACTATCAGTATCTCCTTGTAATACAGAGCTATAGCCATGAATTGTGAAATTCGCCCCGTTCAATATGATGATCCTGATGAGTTCATACAGGTATGAAACTTTGGCAAAAGCCAAATGTTTAGATTATTATTCATATGAAGGTGCGCAAACTAGAAAGGTATTTGACATCATCCTTCTCTAGAGATACCAGAGACATCCTGGATGAGGGGTCCCCATCACACAAGAGGAACCTGTGCTCCTACCTTTCTCCACAAAGCTGAGGAGCTCATCCCTGAGGTGGTCAAAACCACACACCGCGCACCGCCATCTCTTAGACAGTCAGAGGGACCGCGCAGACTGCGCAGCAGGAATAACTTGGTCGTCCATTGAGGGGATGAGAGCCAAGGACACCATCGAGGAGCTTTGCCACAGTCCTGACACATTAATTACATTTACATTACAGTCTGCTGTCCTGACATCAGTGCGGAGTTCCAACTACAAGAAAATGAGCCACTTCAGATGATAAATGGCTTATATCCACAAGAGGACCCAATACTTCCCAAGGTAAGGTAAGATAAGACAAAGTGTATATAGAAAAGTGGTTCCTTTTCTTGGAGCATGGAGTTGACGCTCCAAGAAAAGGAGCCACTTCAGATGATAAATGGCTTATATCCACAGGAGGAACCAAGACTCCCCAAGGTGAGATAAGACAGTGTATATAAGAGAGTGTATATAGGCCAATGCCTGTGTGGAGTTGTTAACCCAAACATGCTAATGTATGAACTTCAAACTTCCCATTGGAAGTCTGGTACTGTAGATTGTGTGAAACAAACACAGTAAATATGGTTTGTGTTGCTAACGTTATTCTTACTATGCTCTGTTCCATCTCTTCACTGACCACTGAGGGGACAGTTGACTTGTGCAGTGGAGTGACAAAGGAGTGCCGCAGTGGTGAATATTTTCTTGGTGGCCTTTTATTTGGTTGGAGGGAGATGTCACGATTCAAAACAGAGCAACACAGCTGTCAAGAACAATACAGGAAAAATATGAATGAATCTTTTATTGCACTCAGATGGCGGACAGAACCAGGATAGAGTGATGAAACCTCTCCCATGATGCTCTTAGCCTTTCTTGCTCTGAAAATGTAGTTTGACGTAATGTATTGCTCTATATATGGCTCCGTGTGCTACTAACCCTGCCTCCCCTCTCCCTAGTGCCTCTCTCTCTCCCTCCCATCTTCTAACCAGGTCCAGTGGATGCCCCACTGTCACCAGTAGACCACCCTGAGTCCGATAGATACCCCTGTGTCTGCTGCAGATGTCGTAGCAAATTTGTTAACACACACACACGCACACACAGACATACAACAGTCCACTTCCGGCCTTAGGCCTGGGCCCAGTACCCCCTTCCCCTCACCCTAACCCGGGTCCGTATCCTCTTCCTACCCCCACCCTACCCCTGACCCCTGCCTCTACCTGGACCCAGGCACACTCACACACACACTGACATACACCAGTCCTGGGCTCAGATCCCCTTCCCCTCACCCTAACCCGGGTCCGTATCCTTTTCCTACCCCGATCCTACCCCTGACCCTGCCTCTATCTGGGCCCAGGCACATTTATGCACACACAGACATACACCAATGTTTGCCATGTCTCTCCTATGATGTTATTAGCCTCTCTTACTCTGAAAATGTAATTTAATGTTATTTATTGCTCTATAAATGTTCTTAGCCGGTAGACAAACATACTCCAGGAGCTTGCTCGATCGCCTCGTTGAGAGGGGTCAGGGAAGAATTTTTACAGCTCACTTATCTGGCCCCCGGGTGATTACTGTTTTTTTGCTTCCCTCTGGAATATGTAGGGGTGGGATGTCTGCCCACCTCCCTTGTTCTCTGTAAAGCGCATTGTGTTGCCTCTGGGTATGAAATGCGCTATATAAATAAAGCTTTGATTGATTGATTGATTGATTGATTGATTGATTGATTGATTGATTGAAAAAGGGGTTAAAGCTCTTCAGCTGTTCATCTGGCCTCTCCAAAGAGGACTAACAACCCCCCATAAAAAACAAAAACAAAACCAAAGAATAAGGTTATTTGAATCAATTCAAATTGTGAATTTGTTTATTTCCATATCCCATATAACCATTAAAATGACTACATTTACCATCAGACTACTGTAGTTCTGTGATGAGATTGAGATAATATTTATAATATCATAAATGGGTTGCATTGCTAGCTAACGCTGCCGTAGCGCATCGAGCTAGTGGGCAAAGCTCCAGTGGCTGACTGGACAGTTGAGGTCAAGCACTATAGCCGGTCTAGAGAGCTGGGGTTCACCTCCGGCTGGAAGGGCGGCATGTCCGAAAATTGCATCCTACTACTATTAAATCACTATGCTGCTCTCAAAATCCCTTTTTCCAATTTCATTTTTCATTTTTTTTTTCCAACTTTTTTCAAAATCTCTTTTTCATCACTCTAACGCTGATGGAGGGCTCGTCCGAGGACGACCTAGAGAGAGAGAAAATAATAAGAGAGAAAATTGTGCCAGCCTGCCATTTTGGCACTCAGTTGGCCTTTCTCCATCATTCGCCCAGTGTCTGCCCAGTGCGCCTGTTCAAACCAAGGGCTATATTGATGCTCATTATAACCCATGAATAAATGAACAGGTGTGAAAGGTATGCAGTGTGTCCTCCCTGATCTACAGGTGCATCTCAGAAAATTAGAATTTTGTGAAAAAGTCCATTATTTTCTGCAATTTATTTTAAACAGTGAAACATTCATGTATTCTAGATCCATTACACAAAGTGAAATATTCCAAGCCTTTTTTGTTTTAATCCTGTACAGTATGTTCAGTATGTTCATTTAAACAATCAATACTTGGTGGGGGCTCCTTTTGCACAAATTACTGCATCAACGTGGAGCATGGAGACAATCAGCCTTGAAATATTTCACTACATGTGTAATGAATCTATAATATATGAGTTTCACTTTTTGAATTAAATTACGGAAAATAATGAACTAATGAGATCCACAATATTTTTCTGAGATGCACCTGTATACAGCCCTGACAGCACTCAGGAGCTGAGACAATACATGAGAGAGAGGGAAGGCAAGAGAAGGGGGGTCAGAAAGAGAAAGTGAGGTGAGAGTGTGGAGGGAGAGAGAGAGAGAGAGAGAGAGGGGAGAGAGAGAGAGAGAGAGAGAGAGAGAGAGACACAGTACAAGCCACAAAAGCAAAGTTCATTACCAACACCTTGAGGCAGCCTGGCATATACTCATTCCTTTGGGAATGCCAGTCCAAATGCCATTGCATGTTGGTAGCAAGCCTCTTCAATGACCTTCTCACACTCACACTCACACTCACACACACACACACAGTGCCAACTGAATAATGTAACTATGCACTACATGTAGCAGGACTAGCGTTGAGCTAACAGACAGGTCCTATCTTAGCTCCACTGTAAGCTGGAGAGGAAGTGAGAGTTCATCTTAAAAGACAGGTCATACATGCCCACAGCAGCAAGAAGAGACACAATCACATCTTGTACCTTATGAGTATGTTCCAGAATGTCCAGGTGTATTTGACCATAGTTCAATGCACTAAAAGAAAAACAAATCACACTACACAGACTCTATTTATTTATCCATCTATCCTATCTACTTCTCTGGTCTTCTGGGTTGACCTGGTTCCTCACTATTATTTATAGCCCCACTGCAAAGGACAGACCTTATCTACTGAACACTAGTCTGTACTGTTCAGCTGTCACAGGCGATTAAAATGCACATAATGTACAGAAATGTCAAATACTGTCATATGTGCTGTTTAATATGAGGTGTATGTAAAATGTCTACAGACCGTGTGTGTGTGTGTGTGTGCGCACACGCCAAGGCTGTCTTATAACCTTTAGAACATTTACACAATGTCCAAACACAAGTTAGAAAATTCCTACCTGCATTAACCATATACAACATACCCCAGGATGGTTCTCATAACAGTTTTACTGCAAAGTCTCAGGCCATACATGTACAGGTCGTTTCATCTTTAGGTTGCAGGCATCATAACATATAAGGAGGTTCCTCTTGTAAAATAATGATACTGGCTTCAAAGATTATCAAAATGTGTGATGATACTGATGGACCAAACATAGACAGAACCAAGCATTTCTCAGATGTGCACGTGTGTGTATAAACTGGTAACCTATGGATGTGTGTGTTCAAACATCTCTTTATAGGGATGAAAGGCACACGGGCATGGGCTAGCCATGATTAAAGGAAAAAGCATAAAAAGACTATAAAGGAATTTCATTCACTTTGTTCATTTTATGCAACTTCTCCCTGAGCGATTACTTACTTGTTCACTTTCATGTGCTTTGTGTTCGCTCGTTTTGGTGATGCATCTGCTTAGGCAGGAACATCAATGGTACACTGTACTGTTGGGGAAACTGTGGCATAATAGTAAAGATCTCATGCAATATGCATAGCCATAAATACTGTAAACTGCACTTTTTGCTCAAATCTTAATTGACATTATAACTAAGTGGTTATAATAAGTCACATAAAAAACACTGAATCAGTCATATTTATTTAGGCCAGATTTTGTTCCACATTCATGCTCCACATTTGAGCCACGTGTGGGAAGGATGATAGATGTGAATGGACTTGGCTGACGGCTTTAAACAGCTCACTTGTATTTATCCCACAGCTCCAGAACACAGATTGACATGTAATATTGATCCAGTGTGTGGACATTCGACCAGCGGCAGGTCATTGTTTCTCCATTGTTCTGAGCCGAGTACAGGCGTTTGAAAGGTCATGACCCCAGGCTGTTTAAGAAACACACACGGTGTATGTGATCGTGAGAGAAACATCAACGTGTGTGTGATCGTGAGAGAGGCAGAAACATTGTGTGTGTGTGTGCGATCGTGAGAGAGGCAGAAACATTGTGTGTGTGCGATCGTGAGAGGCAGAAACATCAAAGTGTGTGATCGTGAGAGAAACATCAGCGTGCATGTGTGTGTCATCATGAGAGAAACAGAGAAAGGGTGAGAGTGCATCCTAACACTAACAGAAGCATCACAGTCCCATCTTCCTCCGCCGTTGAATCAATAAGATCCTCTTGAGTAATCAAACAGCCATTACCACGGACCCACACAAGGGCTTTTCACTCAGGCTGGAGCTGACGGGCTGAGAGTGATGAGGCATGGCAGACATTTCAAGTTTCACCACAAAAACTTTCTATAGTCATCTGCTGTTTTTTTCCTATTTTGGTTCTTGAAGTGGTGTTTTTACAGTGAACCTTTAACATTGAAGTCAACGGGCACCCCTCATTACGTCAGACTGACCAATATGGCTGCTGAGGTGAATAAGGCGAATTAAGCCAACTTCCCCTTCATGTGACAGACACGGTTTTACCCCTGTTGACGTGTGTGTGTGTGTGTGTGAAAAAAGTAATGATTTCTACCCCTGTTGACGTGTGTGTGTGCGTGTGAAAAAAGTAATGATTTCTTTGAAAGCATTTCTCAAATTGGTCTTGATGGGATATACATTTATTTACATAAAGAAGTGGAGCCTACTGTGATACTTGAAACCAAGTTAAGAGATTCATAGTAGCCATGACAATGTTAATTGTTTGACGGTCAGTTTGGTGATGATTTGAGATTCAAAATGACTCCACCCAACCAGTCATGCTGCAAATGAAAATATTTATAGACGCAAGTACACACAAAGTCAAAATAAAAACAAACAACTTCTATGTTCTCTGAATTTATTCTTCTTTTTTTCTCGCACCCCACCAGAGAGGAGCATAAATATTATACAGAAAGAGAACAAATGTGTAGTTATTTACAAGATATAATAAATGTCATAGTTGAACTCTTGAACTCACAATAAGCTTGTTTTTTTGTGTTCGGAGGGCTGGCGAGCAGTAACAGAGAGAGCGGGAGGGAGGGAGGTAGGGATGGAAGGGGGGAGGGATGGAGGGATGGAGGGAGGGATGAGCGGGAGGTAGAGATGGAGGGATGCAGAGAGAGAGAGTGAGAACAGACAGTACTACAATCCTTTACAGTTCAGCTGTGGGGACACAACCCAGCCCGTTGATTGGTTGCGATGAGGTCACGTGGTACGTGACATGAATACGTGCGGACAGTTATTGCGACACGGTGGCGGTCACAGCAGGTTCTGATTGGAGGAGAATGTGTGGCGTGTGTGTTTGTTTGTGTGTGTGTGTGTGGTGTCGGGTGGAGGGTGCTTCTAGGAGTACAGTGAAAGCACCCCTCCACTTTCTGATGTTCAGGTTGGGACAGCAGAATATCTCCTAGGAGTACCATTAACTTGTAAACAAAGACATCTGCCTTCAGGATGATCGAGAGAGAACTTCCCCTTTCAGAACATAATGGCAGTACTAAAATAACTTTATCCAGCTGCACATTAAATGCTGCATGAGATGCCAACACTCTGTATACAGTAAGAGGTCCTTCCCAGCATTCTAACGGCTCTCTTCAAAAGCTCCGGCAGCAGAGACCAACATGTTGATACATACATCTAGAAACCGAGCTGTCAAGTCTAACAGCCTTGTATTCCCTGTAGAAACCAATGACCTAGCTGGCAATGTTTTGTTGTTTTTGTTTTGTTGTTTTAACAGAGAGGTACGTTCTGCAGAGAGCACACCTCCTCTGGATATCCCCACACCTTCCCTCTCCCCATCTCATCTACAGTCGCATTAGTAAACAGTTCAAGGCACTCCCATAGGGGGTGAGGGGGAAGTTACAGTACTGGATGGGCCTTTACCATATACAGCGTGCTGTGAATGACAATTGACATTTCATCCCAACCTGAACTCTGAACTAGAAAACAGTATGATCAAGGGCTTTGAGAAGCCTGGGGGGGTTTATCTGTACCCAGGTCCAGAGCCAGAGCCGAGGAGGTTCTCCCAAAAGGGTACGGGGCAGAGTGGCAGGCTAGGTCCCTCTCCCACAGAGCAGGGGGCGAGATGGGGAGTGTGGTCACCAGACCGGCTTAACGACGGCTACATTAGCTCTGAGATGGGGAGGCAGTTCGCTCCTATTGCTCTGGAGATGACATAACCGGGGCGAGCAATACTGCTGGGTGTAACGTGTTAGTGTGTATGTGTGTGTGTGTGTGTGTGTGTGTGTGTGTGTGTGTGTGTGAGAGAGAGTGTGTGTATGTGTGTTTATGTATGTGTATGTATGTGTATGTGTGTGTGTGTGTATGTATATGTATGTATATATGGATGTGTGTGTGTGTGTATGTTGCCTTTGAGGGAGAGTCAAACAGAGGAAGAGGAATTCATAGGATAACGGTAAAGAACTCAAAAGCTCACGCTTTGTGTGTGTGCGTGTGTGTGTGTGTGTGTGTGTCCCAATACACACATCCTGAACGGGTTTGGGCTGTGCCACCGTGCCACAGAGAGAGAGAGAGAGAGAAAGAGAGAGAGAGAGAGAGAGAGAGAGAGAGAGAGGGAGAGGGAGAGAGGGAGAGAGAGAGAGGGAGAGAGAGAGAGGACCAGAACAGAGAGGTTGGTTTGGAGGTTTCTCTCAGGAGCGAGAAGCGCTACAAGGGGGCGGGGCTGTGTCTGGGTTGGAGTGGGCGGGGTCAGGAGGTCAGGGGTCGCCTGGCTTAGATGGGCAGCTGGAAAGTGATGTCCACCTGAGCCTCCTTAGCCAGGGAAACAATTTCAGAAAGCTTAACCACCTGGAGACAAAGAGAAAGAGAGAGAGAGAGAGAGGAAACACATTTAAGCCAAACAAGAAGCTCATCAGCAGCGAGGGAATTCACTCCGTTTTCTCATTTAAGCCGATAATAACAGGAACAGAGTTAACGGTATTTGCACTGCAGGGGGCCAAAACACGCGACTGCCCGCGCCAAACCGGCATTGTGCTGGCTACCTAATGCTGGTCTCTCTGGGGACGGGCACCCAGACGGTGAGAAGAGTAACGCGTTAGAGGAACGGCGGGAGGTATGGGAGAAAGACAGGAAGAGAGAGAGAGAGTGGGGGGGGGGGGGGGGGGGGGATACAAGAGACTGTGAGAGAGAGATTGTGGAGAGGGTGAGATGAAAAGGAAGCCCCTGGTCCAACTGTATGGGGATGCTAGTAGCAGGCAGCCGGCTTGTCAGAGCTGTCCCAGTCAGGCGCCGTCACGTCAGCCGGGTGGCGGGGGGCCACGGAGCTGCCATTAGGCTGTCATAGCTCGTGCAGACCACCAGGCGCCTGACATTCAATCCCACAGAGCAATCAGGCAGGCAAACACAGGCAGGCACGGCTGCAGGCCCGCCCGGGCGCCCACACACACACACACACACTCTCACACACACACACACACACACACACACGCACACACACTCACTCTCACACAATCTTCTCTGCTGGTGTCCTTGTCTCACACACATTTTCACACGTTGTTGGCCTTATGCACGCCTCGCGGTTTTGTTGGTCCCTCATGCAAACTTTGCCTGACATTCCATCCCATATTCTCTCACCTCACCCTTTCTCTCTCTCTCACACACGCACAGACAGGCCAGACAATGCCTGGAGGAGTGGTGTGCATGTGTGTGTGTGTGTGTGTGTGTGTGTGTGTGTGTGTGTGTGTGTGTGTGTGTGTGCGGTGCCCAGCCAAGGGCGGCAGCGTACCATTTTGGCAGCCTCGTCCAGATCGTCACAGGCCAGAATTTTCAGTGGGCTGGCGGCAATGAGCGCTTTGGCATCGTCCACTCTCGTCCCTGGAAAAAAAAAACACCAGCGGGCACTCTTTAGTCCGACTGAGTCTCACATCAAGAAATTCCCCTCACTTTTATCAAGCACATTAAATATCACATGTAGAGCTAGAAGCCATCGAGCCTGAACAGCGTTTGGGAGCATCTGAAGGATGCAGTCTACGGTGGCCTTTTTGGTGTTCATACGCTGTTCGGGTGTTCATACTCTATTCAGGTGTTGGGTAGTGTGTATGCTCTTTTATGGACTAGCCAGCCATGAAGCTAATTCTCCTTCAGTCCCAAAAGTAGCCCTTGTCCTCCTGGAAACCAGGAAGAATCAGAGAAGTGAAAGTGCCGTGCAAATGTCTGGACAGTCAGTTCCCCTGATTGTCCCAAAAGAAAGTTCCCAGCTCAGTATAAAATGTGGATACATGTAGCTGTATTTTCTCAAGTTTACAGTTTAAAAGATCTATTTTAAGAAGCAGGTGTTTGTTGAAGAGAAGACTGGGTGTTAATGGGAATTTAGCCAGTAGGCAGCATTTTGATTGATGGAAGGCGGAAAAATGGATTACAAAATAAAAACGAGTGCCAAACTACTTGCGATTAATCATTTATTTGAATAAACATGCTGATGCCTAGTGTGTGTGTGCATTTTGATTGAGGGAAAGGGAAAAAAAAGAGGATAACAAAATAAAAATGAGTGCCAAACTACTTGAAATGAATCATTTATTTGAATAAACATCCTGATGCCTAGTGTGTGTGTGTGTGTGTGTGTGTGTGTGTGTGTGTGTGTGTGTGTGTGTGTGTGTGTGTGTGTGTGTGTGTGTGTGTGTGTGTGTGTGTGTGTGTGTGTGTGTGTGTGTGTGTGTGTGTGTGTGTGTGTGTGTGTGTGTGTGTGTGTGTGTGTGTGCGTCCACTCTCACCTTGTAACCGTACCACAATGGGGATCCTGAGGTTCAGGTCCGTAACCGCCATGATGATGCCCTGTGCGATGACGTCACACCGCATGATGCCACCAAAGATGTTCACCAGGATGGCCATCACCTGTTGGACGCCACCGTCACAGAGGAAGGGACCGATTCAAGAATCCAGACATGAATTAAAAAGTAACACCACCACAAATTGATGAAGCCTGCAACTTTCTTTTCCAAAAATGGCTTCCATAGATTTCACACGAAGCTCAGCCGATAGGCATCAAACACAATCACAGACCACTCAAACATAGATTTCACACATGTATTTATAGCAGGTCATCACCATGACTCAGACCCCCACGCCTGCCACTAGAAGACTTCATTAGCCCACTACTGGGCACCAAATTGCAGTCATTAAGCATTAGATTACTGTACATTACAGTAATTTAGAAGACACTTTTATCCAAAGCGACTTACATATATTGCAAAAGTATAAATAATCGCAATTAAGCCTCTCCTAAAGCAGAACAGTCTTGATGCTATTGTATTGAATAACTAACGATCTATATCAAACTGAGCGTTCTTAGGTAAAGCTATTAAAAAAGCTGTTCACTTAAATATGGATAAGACTAAGATAACTGTCTTTGGAGCACAGAAACAGCGACAGAATGTGGGCTCTCATCTTGACTCCCTGTCTCTCATAACTAAAGGTCAAGCCAGAAATATTGGTGCCATCCTACACTCAGATTTACCCTTTATTTCCAGTAGACTAGATTATGTATTCAGAACGCTGCTGCTAGGGTCCTGACCACATTACACCAGTCCTAAAATCCTCACACTGGTTACCAGTCACTCAGAGAATTGATTTCAAAATATTTCTGCTTTATAAATCACTTTGTGGCTTTGGGCCCATATACATCTCTGACATGCTCATATGAACGTTCCAGCACCCTCAGGTCATCTGGGGCCGGCCTATTGGCTGTCCCAAGAGTTAGGACAGAACACGGTGAGGCAGCGTTCTGTTATCATGCTACACAGACCTGGAATAACCCTCCAGATGCTATAAACAAGCCCCCAACAGAATCTTTCCTATTTGGCACTGCCTACCCTGCCCTGTAACACACCCTTTTAGCTTAATTTTTAATTGCATTCAGCCAAATTAGTTTATTTTTAAGTCTTTTATCTTTTGTAATTTTTTCAGTCTTATCTTTAGTAAATGTAATTTTGTTACTCCATAAGCACTTTGAATGGCCCTAGTGTATAAAATGTACTGTACAAATAAAGTTGCCTTGCCAAATGAGCTAGACACAGTTGATTCACCTACTGGGGGAACAGTTTCTAATACCTGCCAAAACCCTCTTCACACCTCAAACACCATAAAATACTTGTCACCTTTGTCATTAGGCATGACAAATCATGTTGTTCGCGCAGCAAGTGAGATGACTTCTTCCTTCAGCGTGCTTCCCTCTTGGGTGTTACGTAAGTCATTACCCTTTACAAATTGCTACTAAAAATGCCACCCATGATGAGTTAGCACTCTCAAGTGACCCCTCGGTCTAAAAGTGATGTTTTAGGACATAAACCTCTTCATTAAGCACACGAGAGGACAGAACGGTCATGGATCAACAGCTTATCAACACATGGTGTTGCATTCAAATCTGCCCCCCCCAAGAGCTTCTTACCTTCCTGTCGGAGGTGATGAGCTTGAAGGCCTCGGTCACCTGGTGGGCCGTGGCTCCGCCCCCAACATCCAGGAAGTTGGCGGGCGTGCCACCGTGGAGCTTGATGATGTCCATGGTGGCCATGGCCAGTCCAGCTCCGTTCACTACACAGACACACACACACAGCCGATTCAGACATGCATTTTTAAATACATCAAAAGTTTTTGAAGAAAGTAACCAAAGACATCTACGTAAATGTGCGCCTAGATTGTAGGTGGGGGCTGGAGGACAGGTTTTACTGTTGAAGATTCCAGAAGATTCCAGATTGCTTCTTACCCAGACAGCCGATGGTCCCGTCCAGGCCGATGTAGTTGAGGTCGGCCTTGGCCGCCTGCCGGTCGCGGGGGTCCTCCTGGGTCCAGTCCTGCATGTCAAACACCTTCTTCTGGCGGTAAGCCGCGTTGGAGTCAAAGTTGATCTTGGCGTCCATGCACATCACTGTTGTGACACACGCGCACACACACACACAGGGAGACCACAATGCTAAGAGAACAATAACTGTGTCTGTTATGGTGATGTGTAGAATGAGGTGTCCCAAATCTAACACTCTGGCTTCATGGTTAGTTGACTAAAGTGATTTCATTGTGACTCCTGGGCCTGTTTTTATGTTTCACGCGCCAAATTCAGGTCAGGCAGGCAGTCAGGTAAGGCTAAGAGGTGACCCTTACAGAGGTGACCCTTACTGAGGTGACGCTTAATGGGGTGATTACATTTCACTCAACTGGTTAAAATATGCGGGGTGGGTCTGTACAGGATGTGTGCTTGTTAACAATGACCTGTTGCAAAAAACCTGACTTCACCGTCATCGTCAAGTCCCATGAGGAGTAAGGGGGATCAAAGTGTCCTTGACATTTTCCTCAAGCCCAGTCCAGAGTCTAATGGGTTATCTAGTTCTGATTACAGCATTACTGTGTAACCCTGGTGGTCCGCGTACAAACAGATGGCTGAGGCCGAGATAAGATAGATTCGAGGAGAGACGACCAGCACCTTCAGTCGTCTATGGTCGTTGGTCAACATTGGCCAGTGTAGCTGTCAATCAAACTCCACCCGGGTACAGGAGTGGACTTAGCCGATATGTGGGGGAAAAAACTGTGAGCATTGTGAGAAATTGTGAGCACTTTGTACCTTTCACTCAAAAGTAATTCCACAATTTACTGTGACATTTTTTGAGCCGCCATATTTTGCCAATTAAAGAACACCTTGCAACAACATAGTTGCACATGGGCCTAGATACCAATTATCTACCCGTTATTTACAAAGTACAGTGATTAGCGCTCTGGGGGGTTGGGGGTCACCCGCAGTGCATTAATGACAGTAATTGAGTGACTCAGACATCAATGAGTCACAAATCAGCGACATCAGAAGGTGAAGCCAAACACCGCTGAGAGCACAACTGCTAATGACTGAGTCGTATGGCGAGGGGCTCTTAACGCGGTCGACCCGTGATGAAGCTTTTAGCCTGGGTTTTACAGTTTAACAGGGGAGTGTGAGGGCTCTCTCTCCAAGTCTCTGGGGCGGTGGCTCAGGAGGTAGAGCGGCTCGTCCAGTGATCGTAGGGTCGGCGGTTCGAATCCCGGCTCCTCCTGATGACATGTCGAAGTGAACCTGGGCAAAGACTCTGAACCCCAAATTGCTCCCCATGAGCAGGCTAGCACCTTGCATGGCAGCTGCCGCCATTGGTGTGTGTACAGTATGTGTGTGTGAATGGGTGAGTGAGAGGCCATCATTGTAAAGCGCTTTGGATAAAGTCCATTTACCATTCACCAAGTCGTTAATACATCCTCTCTAAGACCGAAATGTGTGTGTGTGTGTGTGTTTTCGTGTGTCGCCCACTACACGTGTCGAGTTAAGTGTATATGTCACAAATAAAGAATTCTTCTTCATCTTCCCATTTGACAGACCTAGTAAAGGTCACCCTCGCCATCTCACAGGCAGACGTGAGAAAAGTGCAGGTGATTTTCCATGAAGCAGCTCTCACATATATCGTGTGTGTGTATATAAATGTTTGGTATGCGTGTGTGTGTGTGTGTGCGCCTACCCATGCCAGAGGAGTCCTCCACCATGGGGTTGATCTCCAACATGGAGGCGTCGTACTTCATGAAGACGTTGTACAGCTTGATCATGTTCTCAGCCGCTTCGTTGATCAGCCCCGTGGGGAAGCCCATCTTCTGTGCTACCTACACACGCACACACACACACGCACGCATACACACACACACGTACACACGTAAACACGCACACACACACACACGCACGCGTACACACACACACGTACACACACACACGTACACACGCACGCGTACACACACACACGTACACACACACACGTACACACACACACACGTACACACACACACATACACACACGTACACACACACACGCACACACACACGCACGCACGCACGCACGTACACACACACACACACAAGCGCACACGCACACAGAAATAAAATGAGTTTTAGAGAGGCAGAATGTCAGTACTTCCCCAGTCTATTAAAAATATACTTCTAAAAATGTATAAAGTCAATGTATTGATGTGTTTCTGCACAGGCTGTGACAGAAACAGGGGGAGGTTTAGCACAGCGGCAGACAGAGCAGACAGTGTGCCTATTCTTCTCGTCTGGCAAGTCATCCGTCTACTATATGACACTATACTTAGCACCGGCAGAATACAGTCTGATGAGTTCAATTCTTCTTGGATCCTATTGATATTCAGATAGTGAGGAGGACGGAGGTAGTCGGGTCAGGGTGACATTGTGCGATCAGAGAGTGACACATCGCTTGTACTGTAGCATAGTGAGAGATGTTTAGCATATCAAAGGCAGACCTATATATATACACAGTGTGTGTGTGTGTGTGTGTGTGTGTGTGTGTGTGTGTGTGTGTGTGTGTGTGTGTGTGTGTGTGTGTGTGTGTGTGTAAGAGGAAAGCATCAGGAAAACTTGACACACAGGCTAAGGGCTTTGAGGTCTGGTCTGATTGGCCAGACCTTAATGACCTTTGCAATCACACAGTAGTGCAGTTAAAACTAACACACAGGCTGAAGTGCTCATTTCTGATGGACTAACTACAGGCCCTGATGTGACTGTGGAGGGTACCCTCGCCCGGCAGGGAGACGATAATGACCCATGGAAGGACACTGCAAGAAGAGTCCTGCTAAACGCGAGGCAGACCGAGACCAAAAGACACTGGCGTGGACTCTGATTACAGGGAAAGCTGGCCTGTGTTGATTTTGCTGACCACTCGGCCTCACATTCACTGTACAAAAATTCAGCTATTGGTGAGGATGTATAATCTATTCATCTGGTACACTGACACTCATGACCCATTCTGTGTAAACCATCATAATTCTGAACATCTAGAATCCATTGCACACATTACAAATGGATGTAATGCATACAAACATCTGTATATTGCTTGCCATGACCGTATTGTTGACCTGGTGTCCGATGCCGTACAAAAGAGATCTCACCATCCAGTGCAGCAATAAACATGCAAGAGTGTCACCAGTCTGGTTTAACTACACCTGTGATGTCTTTGCTAACATCCCTAATATGCCTAACGTTGTTTTTGTTGACCACAGTCACAAAGAGGTCCTGGTTGTAGAAGTAGGTTGTGTTTTTGATCTGTAAATGGACCAGGCTTTCCAAGATACACATCTTAAGTACCAACCGCTACTTGAAACTATTACCAACTTTGGGTTCAGATGTAGATTTTGTGTAATTATATTTGGAAGGCTAGGTCATGTACACAAGTACACCAGGAGTGGTATGAACATCGCTGGCATGGGAAAAAGCAAAGCTAAACAACTTGTTAAATAAATCTGTTCAGCGGTCATGGGCAGCCTTGCTGTGTGGAGAAGCAGGTGCGATGTGTATCCTTGAGTGTTCTGGAACTGACTTGCCCCATTATATTTGATGCCCTGATAGCTGTAATTTAATTTGTGGAATCAAATAAAGAATGTGTGTGTGTGTGTGTGTGTGTGTGTGTGTGTGTGTGTGTGTGTGTGTGTGTGTGTGTGCGTGCGTGCGTGCGTGCGTGTGTCTAAGAGAGACTGAACATGCTGCACTTTTCAGAGCCTCATTCCCGGTTCACCTTGACAGCCTGCTCCATCTTAATGCCCTCCAAGATGTCAATGGGCTCCTTGACGATGGCGTCCGGGTTCTCGGCCGCCACATCCTCAATGTTCACGCCCCCCTGGGAGCTGCCAATCAGAACCGGGCCCTGTGCGGAGAGAGGGGACACATAAGTATGTGGGGACACATAATTCTTGTAGTTTGAGGTATAACGTTTCAATAAAAATGTCTTTAAGTAAGAAAAAGACATGAAATGGTTGGACTGGAGAGACTTTCCACATAAGGGAACTATATCTTACACCACCACGCCATCTAGTGGCGACATCCAAAAACAACACGGCAGCTCACCTGGAAGGACCTCTCCATGGTGATGGCGAAGTAGTATTCTCTGCGGGGATACCTGCGCTCGCAGATGAACACCTGGTTACAGATGCGGCCCTGCTCACCCGTCTGCTTGGTGTACAGCTTCCGGCCAATCATCTGGGAGGAAATGTCCCGCGCCTCCTCTGGCCTGTAGTGGGGGAGAGAGAGGGGAAGGAGGGGGAGAGAGAGAGAAAGAGGGGAGGGATGGGGAGAGAGAAAGAAAGAGAGGGAGAAGCAAAATGCGATGTTGTGATGTGTATGAAAGACGGCGAAGGAATGGAGGTTTGCGAGTGGTGTGTGTGTGTGTGTGTGTGTGTGTGTGTGTGTGTGTGTGTGATGCCTGAGGGTGTGTGTACTGTATGCCGTGCGAACACAGTTTTAACAGTGCACTGTGGTTGCAGTTGAGGTGTCCGGGGACACTTACGAGTAGACGATCTTCACTCCTCCCTTTAGTCCTCCCTCAAACGTGCCCTTTCCACGGCCGCCAGCCAACACCTGGGCCTTCACCACCAGATCCTTGGAGGCTGAGACACACACACACACACACACACACACTTGAAAACATACCCAGCAGCACCCCTATAGAGCCGTCGAGATGTCGTTTCATTGTAAACAACTTGTTTACATTCAAATTTTCTCCCCCAAGTTTCTGTCCTTATGCTCTAATATCTAACAAACATGTTTAATGTATTTCCTAGATCAGACGTTTTCACAGTTTTTTTGTTTTGTTTTGAATGCTACACTCTCTACATCCTACTTTGAAAACCAGACACAGCACAGATTGCATAAACAGCATGAATTGGAGTTTCCAAGATCAGTGCCTCATACTCCAGTCAGGAAAAATGAGTGAAACATCACCAGCTACCACACAATGTCACCAGTCACCACACAATGTCACCAGTCGCCACACAATAATGCGTGTGTGGTAGAAGAACAGTAATACACAATTTGGGGGGAATCCTTTTCTCCTGTATGCTCAATATTGCCACCTAGTGTTCTGAAACTACATTGAATCCCTTTAAATGTCTAGCTTGGTATATAGCATCATAAGACCTGTTAAAAGGTTATTTACAATCATATACAACGGCCTATCTAAAAATTCTGACAGACTTTGCACTCAGGAGATATTAGTCCTACAGGTAAATAGTACACAATGGATCTCTATGGGTATATTAAGGCTCATGCCGAAGGACACAATCATCTCTATGGGCGTGTGTACAGTATGCAAGTTAGTCAGTGATATCTTTGTACTTTCAATTTGTTGTTTTATATCTGTGACTCAATGCACCATTCACCTCATGTCCAGAGAGATATGTGGCCTTGATGAACTGTACCTACCCTTATCTGCCTTTTGATAACTGTTAGACAGCTATGACACTTGTTTGTGGTGCTGTTTAAATGTAATCTGAAGGGAGTACTCTTCAGAGATTTTGCATTGACTCTACTACTCTCTTGCCACAAACAGTGAAGACTGAGTTTTCTTCCACAGTATCCACATTATAACAAGAAAATGCTTAACATTCTCTAGACCATGGGTTCCCAAACTGTGAGGTGGGCCTCACAGTCCATCAATGTGGGCCTCCCCTCTGAAAACAGTGACACACCCGCGCCCCCCCCAACCACCCAAATCTGTCCATTTTGCCAGGCAGCGTTAGCTAGCCCATAACGTTACACAGCCAAGTTAGCTCGGTGGCACCTGCTGCTAGTTAACGTTATGACGTTTTCACACAATACATTCACGCCTGCGGGAGGAGGCTCTCTCTGCACTATCCACACATTTTGGATACATCTCTCCCATTATTTATTTAGATTTTCTGACCTTTAAAGTCACGTTGCATTCATAAAAACCATAGAAAATTCTAAAATAAAAAATGTTTTCCTTTCTTTTCTTTTTTTTCTAACCATCCCTCTGCGCCTCCCCTGAATTTCTTTGGGGCCCCCCAGGGGAGGCGCACCTCACAGTTTGGGAATGCCTGCTCTAGACTGTGACAGCATGAAGAGTTCAGACATTGTTCAACATCATGTCTAATCTTGCTTATTACTGGAGAGGAATTCCTCACAGGGTGACTTTTTATATCAACTCACACAAAGCCTCACACACTCTGTCAATTCAAGAAGCAGCCCAAATCAAATTCAAACATTGCAAATAAAATATAAACAACGCCAACGACATACTGTAGGATATAAATCTATGCATCATTCTGCTACAAAACTAAATGTTAAATCTTTGCGCGTTCGTTCTCAGGTACAAATGCCCAACGCTGACAGGAGTAGGCATCAACAAGGTCTTGTTAGGGCGCCATTTCTATAATGGACGTTTGAGGGTCGTGGTAACTGATACCACTGAACCCTCAGGCTATGTTTAGACTGCTGTGTGTGTGTGTGTGTGTGTGTGTGTGTGTGTGTGTGTGTGTGTGTGTGTGTGTGTGTGTGAGCGTGTGTGTGTGAGCATGTGTGTGTGAGCATGTGTGTGTGTGAGCATGTGTGTGTGTGTGAGCATGTGTGTGTGTGAGCATGTGTGTGTGTGTGTGTGTGTGTGTGTGTGTGTGTGAGCGTGTGTGTGAGCATGTGTGTGTGTGTGAGCATGTGTGCGTGTGTGAGCATGTGTGTGTGTGTGAGCATGTGTGTGTGTGTGTGTGTGTGTGTGTGTGTGAGCGTGTGTGTGAGCATGTGTGTGTGTGTGAGCATGTGTGCGTGTGTGAGCATGTGTGTGTGTGTGAGCATGTGTGTGTGTGTGTGTGTGTGTGTGTGTGAGCGTGTGTGAGCGTGTGTGTGTGTGTGTGTGTGTGTGTGTGTGTGTGTGTGAGCGTGTGTGTGAGCATGTGTGTGTGTGTGAGCATGTGTGTGTGTGTGTGTGTGTGTGTGTGTGTGTGTGTGTGTGTGTGTGTGTGAGCGTGCGTGTGAGCATGTGTGTAGGCTAAACGCTATTAAAAACCCTTCTCAGGGGACATTTTAGTCAGAAGTTAGGCTTTGTACTGCGCTGCAGCTCCCTCATATTTCTCATGAGAACTCTTCTCTGTGAGACAGAAATAAAGGCATCTGAATACAACAGAAGTGTGCAAACTCATGAGAAATTCACAATGCAATTAACAAGTTAACCTCAGAGTGTCCTTAACAATAGAATAAGCGAGAAAAAAAGTAGAGACCTTCAATAGTGGAGCATTGGTAAGTTTGAATCTTCCTGTAAATTGCAAACAATCTTTAGTTTGATATGACCTTCCAAGAGGGGAGCAAGTGACAACTCCAAAACAACGAAGAAGACTAAATGTAGCCCCACGTCCCAGAGTAAGATATACGTTTGATCAATTTGTCAGTTGATGTTGAATAGACAATCAACTGTTCCCGAGTCCCCACTGTGCCATGACAGGAATCGTTCAAGCGCAGCTGGTCAAACTTTACCAAGTACAGGCCCATCGAAAGCCTCTCCAGTCCAGCTCCCCTGCACGCACATCCACCCTTTCCTTTACCACATATTCTCTCAGGTCTTTTATCTTACCAATCTGCTTGGCAACAGAGTAGGCCTCATCTGGGGAGTTGGCCACCATGCCTTCGGGCACATTAATGCCTGCCTCCTTCAGCAGCCCGATGCTCATGTACTCGTGCAGGGAAAGGTTCCTCTGCTGCTGCTGCAGGTGGGAGGGCTGCTTCTGGGCCCCATGGCCCCCGAACAGACCAGAGGAAACCCCGAGAACCTGGAGAAAGAGAGGGAGGGATGGAGAGAGAGAGAGAGAAGTTGAGGAGATGCATTCATGGACAATGGGGCACCACAATGGGCCTGCACAAGAACCATAGGGCACACACAACAGGCAGGATGCTTGAGAGACACAACATTAGTTTGCCAATACAGGGACTTTTAGGATATGAAACTAACTAGGCGGTTTACTGACAGAGACAGCAGGGATGTTACAATCTCATGGGGAGTCTGCTGACAAATCGTTTCTTCTTCGTGTGGGTGGGTTTCAATGTTTCTCTCCTCCCAGGCTTCAAATCTGTTATAGTTGTGTGACATGACTGGATATGTTGACATCACCAGACCAGTACAAATGTAAGCGGCATCGGCTCTGTAGGCAGCACTCATTCTGTCTGTCACGCAAACAAAGCCCATGTCTAGCACACTGGGGCAACTAAACCGATCAGCTGAATCTGATTCTCTGTCCGAACTAAAGTATGACATTTGCGAAAGCGAGTCGATCACTACTCATCCCCTAGCCTGGCGTCGCTAGGACAGCTGCTGGAGGTCAAGGATGTGTAAACGACTAACATTAGCTAGTTCTGCGAACAATACTCATGAAGAATATAGTTGACCTGGATAAGGTGTAGCTTAGCCAAAAAGCAATTCATTATCAAGCGAGCTTGTCACTTCAAATGCGGTCGCTATCAAGCAAGCTAACGTTAGCTTGCATGCTAACACATTAGCCGCAGCTAGGCCAGTTCAATAGAAACTCAGTGGCATGAGCGAAAGTCAAATGACCCTGTACGCTTTTGGGGGATTGCTTGGCTAGAGAGTGTGACTACAGTGGTATATTTACCTCTACAGGTAGCCGGAGTTGTTAACATATTTCTCTACAGGCACTCACCTTGGAAGCGGTGTTTATAGTTGATCTGGCCCCGGAATTTCTCAGGCTAGCCGACAATCGGCCACAAATCAGGGACGTCGCCATGTTTCCCTCACACTGAGCAAATAATTTTGCGCATGCGTAGTGACCCACAAAGCCAGGCTATCCTCTCAAAGCCTTGGCGCATAAACATTCCATATATCAGGCATAATTTTACTGACCCAACACGAGCAAATAGTTATTCAAAACTGGTATTTATTTACAAGGTTGGAAAACCTTCCTTATGTACACACCTATTTACATTCAGAGGCAAACTAAAAAAAAAACAAATTAGCTTACTGTGTTTTCTAACCCTGACCAATCAAACAAACATGAAATAATATGGGGACACAGCATACAATGGAGAAAAGGAAGCTCTCAATGGAAACGAACTAGAACGAGACTGACAAGGGACGTGTTTAAATCAGCAATTACCCACTAGGAGCACATGCGTAACCAAACCCATTGAGAGAAACAATACATTTCTCTTCACAATTCTTCAAAAAGCTTAACTTTCAGTTGACTCACTCTCTCTCTCTCATACATTACATCTCTGGTAAGTTATAAGATGAGGAGTAGACAGCACAGCCAGGATAATATGTGATTGAGCATTGCATTACAGACATTCCCTGAACAGATTCTGCCTTTACAATGGAACTTCTCTATGACGAGAGATTGAAGCATCTGCATTAGGCAACATTAACATGGGGAGTAAAGGCTAGTAGTTTAGTGTGTGACATCAGTATTCTCAGGGTTACTAACATGAGCTGTGAGAATACAATAAGGCAGATGTACGTGCTACTGAGGGGGTCTAGTCAGGTGCAAAACAGTTCTGTATCAACAGTGGTATTTCATAAAGGTGATGGGTCTGATGGCTTCCTGGTTCCTGGCTCTAGGAGGTACTTCGGGTGCAGTATATAATGAGACACGCATACACACACAAGTAAACACGCATACACAGGTGTACACAGGCGCATGCGTGCACCCACATCAATGTGCAGTCCCACACGCGCACACCCAAACACACATGCACTCAAGTTCACAAACATACAAAAGCATGCAGGCGCCCGGGCGCGCACACACACGCGCGCGCGCACAGACACACACACACACACATGTAATCACATATACTCACACTCATTTAAGCCTGCACAGAGCAATGTGCAAGCATGCATGCGCACACGCACGCACACACACACACGCACAGACACACACACACACACACACACACACACACACACAGTCTCAGTCGGAGTCGCTGCTGCTGCTGGACGAGTCTGTGGACATGGCCTCCACGTCGTCCTCGTTCTCCTTATTGTGACCCGGGGGCTCCAGGCCAAAGTCGTTGCCATGGTGAGGGGGGAGCATGCCCACTGAGACGTCGCTGGACTGCCAGGGGTACTGGGGGGTCAGCACGTCTGACGAGGGGGAGGTAGAAAGGGGGAAAGGAGTGAGGGCAAAAGGGATTAGATTAGGGATATCATGTTAATTAACAGTTCTCACTTGAGGAGACCCCGCAAAAAATACTGATGCCACTGATCTACGTAAACATGCCAATTTAAAACCTACGTGACCGCTTCGGGGACATAGAAAGAGCAAGGTGAAAGGAAACGCATACCAGGCAATCTCCCAGCAGCCAATGCGTCACCCGGAAGGTGTCCGTTCACGCCATTGGTCGGCAGGTTGCTCATGTGACCCAACATACCACTTCGCATTTCCAGGTCAGTGGGGTAGGGTCTGCGTGGATCACCTGAAGGACAATTACATGTTTGTCAGCACCATGGGAACATGGTTCTGAATGTAGAACCGGGATAGAACTCTACCTTGAATTATGTCAATAATGACTTTCAAAAATCCCTTAACATCCTTATTGTTATCCCACCTATTCTCACTGAGGAATAGTTGCAGATGCGAGATGTGTGGAATGCCAACAACAAATGTCGATGTGACTGAAATTAAAAAATAACCATCATCACTCCAATGAGGAATTACCAGTCTGGGAGAGGTAGCATGCAAAAGACAATCTTAATAGATATCTGCACACTGGATTATAGCTCCCAATATTTTATTCACTACCATAGACACTATTTCAACCCAGTTGAAAGATTCATGTGTTCTTTTATGCTGAACCTGGCCTAAAAACAGGCTGGATGCACGTCGCTGCTCTACTGAGCATACAAAAAGACAACCAGGTAGAGGAGCCTCGGCCTGGTAGGAATAATCAAAGGGGAGTTAACGTCACCGGCAACATTTTAAAAATATCTAACAAATATTTAATAATATTTAAAAAATATCTAACAAATCACAAAAAAATCCTCACTCCAACACTTGCTGAAAGCTGAGAAACTGCGCTTCCTAGTATTATGGGGAAAATCCAATTAATATTCGAAATGTTGTCACTCTACTTTCAGGGTTAAGGCTTATTCAAAAGTCCTGTGTATCTTCTTCTTCTTTGTATGGGTTGGATGTATATCCTCCCCCCCCCCAGGCTCGGGCCGAGGGGCTATCCTTTTACCGCCCCGAGCCTGGGTGAGGGGTCACCCGGGCTATCTATCCTGTGTATCAGGTCATACTAACAATCAATGTGACACAGACAACAGTAGGAAGGGAACAAGTGAAAGATGGGAAGGAGAGGGCATACCTGGTACCCAATTGAGGGGAGCACACACTGCATTGCTGGCGCTGATCCTGTGAGCATACTTGATGATCTCTTCCGATGAGATGCTGCCTAAAGGACATCCGTTTTAAAATTAATATTCCAACCTGTCAACTACTAGCTTGAGTTATATACATGTATTATCTGCATGTCTCGGACAAATGCACTGTGTATCAAGCTCACCTTTTCTGGCCTTGTCTATGGATTTTAGCTTCTCCTTTGCCTGGTACACAGCAGTAGCCTGGAGGACAAAGAAGGGTTTTAGAATTACAGCTTACTGCCTGGAGGGCTGGATGTCATCGCAAAACCTCTCCAAATCGTATAGATGCTCATGTGCCTAAGATGCTTCCTTATAGGGAATTTTGGCTGATACAGATAAGAGATATTAACATTGCTGTCATGACTGATAACCGATATTTACCGATATTGATTTGATCTGTAGAAAAACATGTTTCTATGATAATCAAATGTTATAGATACTGAAAAACACATGTAAACACTGTATCTATTTCCAAAACATTTGGAAAAGCTGATAAATCATAGATTTATCACATTGTTTCCTTTCAACATCTACACACAACAACAGCTAGACAGCAATAATTATCAGCTGTTCACATCGGCCCTGTTTTGCAAATCGGACCGATACCGATATATTAAAAAATGACAAACATCAGACGATACTGATATGATTGCCGATATATCGTGCATCCCTACTTGCTTAGCATGTTTATTTTATTTTTTTAATCATTCCAGTCCGTAGTTCCTTACACACCCATATGGGTTTCTCAGTTAAACCCACCAGTATGTGCTCAGCCTCTTTCAATTGTTTCTGGAGCTGCTGGATGTCACTGTCTCTCTTCTCCACCTCCTTCTCTAGGACCTGCATCTCCTGGTGCACCTTGCCCTGCTCCTGAGCCACCAGCATCAGCTCCTGAAACTCCTTATCTCTCTGGACCAACAGCTCCAGGATCTGACATGATCAGAATCATACATTAGATTAACACAGACTAGGACTTGTTTAAGAGATGTGGATAGTCTGGACACTGACAATGTACTATATTCCACAGAACTGGGTCAGAGAATCACAGAATAGCGTCAAGATACAGCGCACACTACAGGGGTTAAGCTACCTATGTAAGCATGGGAAAGATAGTACAGAAATTACTCTCCCAGTAAAGGGGTGTTATTAGTATTCAATAAGGATTTCTGGGGCAGGGAGGTTTGTTATATGAGGTTTTCCGCCTCTTACCTGAGTGTCCTCGCCTGATTGAGGGAGTTTTTGGCTCCTTGACAATGCAAGCATCTCTATCAATTCCCTGGAAGAAGTGGAAATAGTTTAACGTGTGTCGAATCTGACCCAGAAGTAAGAACACGACAATTGCCAATGTTTAGCGGTTAGTTGACCGAGTTGAACTTTGTTTCCATTATGTTTGTAAACATTTGCTGGCTACAATTTTTGTTGGACCTGAATGAGCTAAGCAGTCAGATGATGACTGACCTGCAATGCGCAGTGCCCTGTAGTACTAGTACAGTGTGACTGTTCTGAAATGATTTTATGAACAGAAAAAATGAATAGCAACTACTTGCGATGAACAACAAAATTTTAAAGTTATGTTTTTTACCTGGATAACACTTCTAAATCATCCAAAACAGATAAAAGCCGCTCTTTCGTTGATTTGTCGGCCACCGCCATGGTTGTTTCTTCACAACTGCGCATGACCGGAAAATAAGATGATTTCACGAAGGAATGACTGCTAATCTTAGGAGCGCCGTCTGCTGGATAGGAGTGGAATACGATCAAAAAATACATTGTGATTGTAAAATTATGAATTCAAAAAGTGAATGTAGCTACTGGCTAAGATATCTATGTGGCTATTAAATAAAACATTCAAGTGTAAAGCGTGTGATGTTTCTCTTTTTATGTAGCGCGATCTTCTATGAGAAAGGAGAGCGTATAGAGCTTGCCCTCTGCTGGTAATTAAAAAAAAAAGAGAAGCTCCCGTCGACGCCGTGGTTTGTGTTCTGATCTCAGATCTGTTCTCTGATCCGTTTATCTGCGACGCACAGAGAGGAGCTGCCATAGCGAAGCAAGGGTCTGGCCTCGGTCGACGTCTATCTCTTACTCTGAACTTTTCACATCTCTCAAGGAGTTCATTCAAGTATGGTTAAGGTTTCTTTCAATTCTGCCCTTGGGCAGAAAGATGTAAAAAAGGACACTGAAACTCTTATTCCGGAGGACGACAATGTGAGTAAAATCAATGGAACTTCCTAAACTATAACTGTTAACCTCAGTTGCTTTGTTTGTTTGCTACACGTCCTAGCTAGCAGCTAGCTACATAGCAAACAAGGTAAACAACGTAAGTTAGCTGTTACCACAAACGTGTTCATATAACTAAGCTGGATTTGCTTTGAAACAAATTTACTATTAAAAGCTGATTGAGAAGTTGAGAGAATTAGATGCGTCAAGTTTGGTTGACTTCTTAAGTAGCGAGCTGGCTAGCTAGTTTTATAAATAAAATATGGATATGGACACATCATTCGTTTGTTTAAGTTGTGGCCTTGGCAGTCTAGGCTCTAGACCAGAGTTGTGCTGTGCTGGTATCAGTCCTAATGCTTGCTCTGTAGTGCTGCCCCCCCCCCTCCTTTGGTGATGTTAGAACGGGGAATCATTTGCTCAGACATTGCATTGGAACAAAAGTAGCCTAAACATTTATCCTCATATTACAATTTGAGAAGAACCATTATTTGAGAATGTTAGAAAAGTTTCAATTCTTACAGTTAAGTAACACCAATAATTTACTATTTGTTTATTTATTTGATTACATGTAAAAGGGACAGTGCACACCAATCAACATTTCTACATTCATGTAAATGTGTCAGAGTTGTCTTATGAGTTAATTTTCATCTGTAGTCCCTTGGCAGGTCAACAAAGTCGCCAGCACTACAATACAATACAATACAATACAATACAATACAATACAATACAATGTAATACAACAGTTACGTAAGGGATAGTGAACAAGGGCCCGGGCTGATTACGCTGATTAAATGACCGACGCGGAGGTACGTTAGTGAAAAGCCCGAGGCGTAGCCAAGGTCATTTAAGAGTTCATTATCCCGCTTAAAACCTACAACGACTTTTTCAAACAGAAAAGGTAATCATGAAAACAAAATCCAAATACCTATATTGCTCATATTACAATAAAATACACGAGTACATTACAAAGGCAACATATACGTATGAAAAACAGTGAGCGCATACATGCAAAGCAACGCCAGAGTCAGAGATGAGATATAGTTAGCCTACCCATAGTTGCAAGTTTGGTTTTCAACACCTTGAGTGGTGAGAAAATTAGTCATGATTAAAGCATCTGTTTCACCATGACTCATCATCTCTAAACTCTCCACCTGCCTCTCCCATTCTCACTACCCATTCAGGCTTTTATTATACCTCCAGATTCAGATTCACATTTTCATTCCGTCAGGTAGTCTTGCACTTATGAGGAATTTGACTTGGTCTGTTGGTGCATGACAAACATGCAAGAACAAGATGGGACAGTGCAAAATACAATAGTGAAGAGATACTATACAATATACAATAGTGTATACCTGGATGCTGGCCCAGATTATGTTCATGACCAAAGAACATCTTGATTTGTAAATTGATTATAAAATGGCATACTACGGAAGGATAGCACAACATGCAGACTAAAAGGTCTAGGCGTAAGGTCTATTATTCGGTTCGCATCAGTGAGATTCTCGTCTTGTTTTTTTAGGACGCTGAAATGTATCATCTCTTATCTGACTTCCTTATCCTTTTTTTAAACTAGCCCACAAACTGTACAGGAAGAAGCGTTGACTGTACGTCCCCACGCATTCTCGTTCTCACTGTTCATAATGAGAGTAAAATTTCCTTCCGTCTTGAGTCTTCTGAGAGCAAATACAGCTGTTTCGCTCCTGTCCAGATTACTCCCCAAATGCAAAACATTTCAGGGACAACATAAAAAGGGAGCGAGTGTTTGTTTTTTCTACCACTTCCCCAGGCAGGATGCTACCTCCCCTGGTGGGAGAAGGTCAAGGTCAGCTATGCAGCTCAGTAGTCCGTGGGATCGAGCCAGAGAAGAGGTCTGCTTTGTTCATACACTTGGCTTGATTAACAAGTGGGGAGGATAGTAGTGAGCAGAAGAAAGGGCAGAGCAGGTGTGTGTGTGTGTGTGTGTGTGTGTGTGTGTGTGTGTGTGTGTGTGTGTGTGTGTGTGTGTGTGTGTGTGTGTGTGTGTGTGTGTGTGTGTGTGTGTGTGTGTGTGTGTGTGTGTGTGTGTGTGTGTGTCCATCTGTGATTTTGGAGGGTTGAGAAAAAACATTAGCCAAGCCATGATAGTCGGAGCACTAGCAGCTGTCTGTCTGGGAGAGATTACAGGAGTCTAAAGCCTAATTTATGCTTCTTCAAAAATGTCGTTCGACAAATGTCGTTCGACAAATGTTGCTCGACAAAAAAAAGTGTCGCCCATGACATCGAAAGTGTCGAGCGACGGTTTTAAAAGTGTCGACGAAGCATAAATTGGGCTTGAGTTCTTCCCCATTCTGTGAAATGAAGAGAATGTAGCCTAGCCTGCCTTGCCACCGAACTCTTCCTCATTGATTTCACCTATTATACTTTGTTGTGATGCAGATTTACAGTGACAGCACAGGCTCGTGTGTGCTACTATTAATATGCCTGACCTCTGTCAGGATAAACCTATAAACTTGACTCTTTTGCTATGATATTAGCAAGAGGCCTCCACCACTTTTGGAGCAATGCAGAGCGAAACAGCTATGGATGCCAAATGACCTTGCTACTTCATAAACCTGATGACGCTTGCCAGCCAGCGCTCACGACAGCAGGCCCTCGCCAGACTAGACTCTCCCTATGGCGTATAGGCCTAACCTTTACCAGGCTTCGTTGAAGGGCATGTCTGTCGTTCGGTGTGTTTGAGAACACGAGTAGATTTGATGGCGAGTTAGCGCTTCAGTCGCCCCTGTCAGCTGTGTTGATCAGCTACTGAGCTCTAGAGCTGTGATGAGACAGCAGGTGGCTGTGCCTGGTACATGAAGAGCTCCATAATAAGATTCCCATCAAGGTAGAGCAGCATACAAATGGGTGGTAATATACCTAGGCTGGCTATATGGAAATGTATGAAAAGTAGTTGGAAAAAAATCCTTATGCTGTATTTGTCAATGCAGAGTAGTGCTCATTGAATATGTTTACAGGGATCCATCCTATCAGTAAAATGAACTAAAGAAGTGGACCTTGTAACAGGTTTGACTCTGGTACTGTATAAGACTTGCTGTTCATAGTTCACCGTGAATTTATAGGAGATATTTTGGGCTTGTTAGGGTGAAGAAGGGAGGAGACAAAAATGTAGGATCATAGTGTGTCAGCTTTCTTTATTTTGGTTCATTCTCATGTGTGATGGCATGGGGCATGCGAAGGCTTATCGGTGCCTTAATTTGGTTGTTCCCTGTGGAGCCTGGTCTGCTTTATAGATATAGACAGTGGAGTCATTCCTCCCTATAGAACATAGTGTGATAGAATTAGGACACCCAGTCCAAAAACAGCCATTAGGCAGAACCGCCTCACGCTGGCCTGGTGTGTTAGGAGAGTGTGAGAGAAATGGATAAACGAGCAAAACGAGAGGAGAAACAGAGCAGCCTTGGCTGCTCCCACGCTTGCTCTTTCGTGTTGCCGTCTGTCTGTGTGTGTTTCCTCCGAGGCAGTTGGAGCCATGTGAAGTGCTGGCAGGGGATTACGCTGTAATCGCCTCAGCCAGCGAGCTTTAGCTAGCGCCTCCACCGGGGCGTCGACCGCTAGAACTTAGAGAAGAAGAGATTAAACCAGCCGGGAGAGACGAGGCAACCTCCACTCGCCCAGCTCAAGCCCCCAGCGCACCCCTTCGCCCCAATACCGCTCACCCCTCTACCCCCCTCCTCCACCCACCAAAATGTCAGGTTAGGCTAATACGCATCTAGGTATAGACTCCACCTTAGCCTCCAGTCTGTCCAGCAGAAAGACTACACCTGGCCATCTTCATGTTGCTTGCATCCTCAGAGTAGAGGATGGGGTTTCCCAGAGGACCCCGCCTGACTGAAACTATAGCTCTTCCTCAGGCACTGATACTCTAGCCTGCCTCGTTGTGAGGTACGCAAGCTCAACCGCTCCATGGCGGGTATTACAGCCGTCCCCTGCTTTTTTGAACGAAGGTGTTTGGAAAAGGCTGGTTAGAGCCACAAGTCTTTCCTGGCTGTGCTCTGGTTAGTGAAATTGGTCATAGCTAACCACGGTTGAAAAGAAATGCTAGAAAGCCCATTCATTTACACCTAGGCTACATGCTGAGATAATGTGTCATGTTCCCTGGTAACGCGATACGGTCGGACTTAACCGACATCGTGTCGGCGGTGCTGAATTAGACATTGAGTTTGGCTCTGCCAGGTAGGAATTTGCATCTGTGGCGGCAGCTCTCGAGGCAAGTAGAAACTCGCACAGCACGAGCCGAGGTCTGGGAACACAGGGATAGGCAGGCCACCGGGCAGGGAGCCAGGGACACCCGAGGCCCAGGTCTGGGAACACAGGGATAGGCAGGCACACCCGAGGCCCAGGTCTGGGAACACAGGGATAGGCAGGCACACCCAAAGGCCCAGGTCTGGGAACACAGGGATAGGCAGGCACACCCGAGGCCCAGGTCTGGGAACACAGGGATAGGCAGGCCACCGGGCAGGGAGCCAGGGACACCCAAAGGCCCAGGTCTGGGAACACAGGGATAGGCAGGCACACCCAAGGCCCAGGTCTGGGAACACAGGGATAGGCAGGCACACCCGAGGCCCAGGTCTGGGAACACAGGGATAGGCAGGCCACCGGGCAGGGAGCCAGGGACACCCAAAGGCCCAGGTCTGGGAACACAGGGATAGGCAGGCACACCCAAGGCCCAGGTCTGGGAACACAGGGATAGGCAGGCACACCCAAGGCCCAGGTCTGGGAACACAGGGATAGGCAGGCCACCGGGCAGGGAGCCCAGGGGAGAGGAGGAGGGTGTCACTCCCTGATGCAACGTGTTTCATTCCCGACAAGAAGCAAGTTCATAAGGTCATAAGGGAGAAAGGAGAGTCCACAACAACAACACGTTTAGCCCCATAAACATTTAGTGCCTCAAAACGTTCGAAGCATACGGTGCCTCATACCATGCGAAGAACCATGTCAAAGGGAGGAGCATCGAGAAAACCCATGTGTCCGTTTGTAATGGTTTCCATGTCACGGTCAATCTGGTTCGGACAGACAGAGACACATTGATCCTCAGCCTAGCGTGACCGTACGACACAGGCAGGCCAGATGAGCACAGTGAATGACCCAGTGGGGCTGGCAGCTCAGCAGAACAGAAACCAATCGCTGTCTGGAGAGGAAGAATAAACATTGGCAAAGTTTGAAGAAGAAGAAGACTGTATCAGAGATACAGAGAGGACTTCCGCTAACGTGGAATTGGTGGGCCTATAGAGTTAAAGAGAAGTCAGGGTGAACTAGTGGGTGGTGATGTTTGTCAGCTAGAGGGAAAAGAGGAAGTTGGTTTACATTTACATAACAAACTAACCAGGCGCTATAGAGGAAGTTGGACACAGGAACAAGACTGTCTGAGACCAAGTTAATTTGAGTTGTGCCTGTGGTCACAAAGTGAGAGTGAAGGGTTGAACATTAGATTAAGCAAGTGCAAACTCGCAATCGCTGCGGCCATCTACGCGCATGCAGCCAGACTCGGTTTTTGAGGTCATTTCTGTGGACCAACCAGAGCGAGCTATAGAACTGCTGATCGCAGCTAAAAAGGCGTCTCTGGACAGGAGTGTGTTGGAAGATAAACTGAAGAGGCTGCTATAACCCCCCCCCCCAAATAAGATGACGTGTTCGGCCATGTTCACCGCTGCACACATGCTCACACAACGTCTGCAGAGGAACACAAACAAAGCCCCATCATCGGAGGCCAGCGATAACGATAACTTATCAGCCAAATTGGGATGTGTTGAGAGAGGTGATAATGTTACTAACAAGAAAGCTCATAGATCATTTTAATCTTGGGGTGGGGGGGGGTTATATTTTGGGTAATTAGGCCTAGCAGAAGTTCTCTAGCAGTTCATAATGACTGGGAACTCCTCCGTTTGTCAGCTATGGCGGAACCGTTCACCAGACAGCAGTGTTTGATTTAACTGGAGAAGAGACGTGGCGTGAAAAGAGAAAAGCCCCAGGAGATGTTCCCTTTCTACTCAGCCAGACAGAGTGGGCCTGATGGCACGGGTGTTAGCTTGTCTTTCTTGTCTCTCTGGACCCTGCGGCCTCGCCGTCGCTCTGCCTTTGCCCCTCGGCCTCCTCACCGCCACACCACTCGTTCACCCACGCTCACTCTCTGCTGCGGCTTTAGGAGACCTGGTATCGTCCCTAGAGCGTTGTGCTGACGTTGGCACGTTGACTCAGAGTCGACCTGACTCAACATGGAGGCCGGACCGGTACCCTTTCAGTTGCTCAGTTACTTCACTTTCAAGTGTTCATCTCAAAAGTGTCTCTTCCTGTTTTCTGAAGTCCTGACTCATTCCCCCCGCCCGGTTGCCACGCCAACTATGCAGGGACAGTCAACCGCTTTAGACGTACATCCTTGCCAGTAAATGTTCCAGTCGCGCCATAAAACGGGCCCTTCAACTTCCTCATTGAAATGTGGAGTGAAACTATGAGCTTGGGTGTGTCAGAGAAGACTTTGCGGTTAATGATTTTCTACACGTCAGTTACTGAACTTACCTTCCTCCACCTATATGGAGGGGATTGCCCAGGTCTGAAAGTCCCTCATTCATTTAGGGAGTGAAGGTGGAAGATGAAGGAGTAACGAACTTGCCTGAGCATGTAGAAAGGCCTTATCAGCTGGACCGGTAGTCCCTGTGACTTTCAACTGCAATCCTGTGTTTGCACGTCGATAAGCCCGGTGTTGTGTTAAACTATCGTGAGTCCACATGACACACGCCCTTAGTCCCTTCCAGCTCAAATCAGCTGAGACGAGCTCAAAGTCTGCAGTCTGGGCGAAGAGCAGCGTTCAACTCAACTGGGCCTTTTATGACGAGGGCTCCAAACGACGCTCTGTCCTTCATCTCTGACCTGCCAGCGATTCCCCCGATAATAGTGATCAAAGTCCGACGTGATGCTGAATTAACAGATTCAAAGAGCTCACAAGCCTTATTTAGCATCTTTGATCTAGGATGGTATCTCGAGCTGACTGCAGCGTGGCGTTGGTAGAATATTGAACATTTCCCCTACCCTTGACACTGCTCCTTCTTTTTTTGTAGCAAGTCCTCGCTCTCTCTTTCCATCTCTCCATTCCCTCTCTTTCTCTAGCCGTGTGATTTTGCTTGCTGGATTTAGGACGGTCTGCTCTTTGGGCCGGGGCCGGTCTGGGTGTGGAGCTCTCCTTCGTTCCTCTCAAACAAAGCCTTTGTTTTTGACCCGGCCCGTTTAGAACAACGCGCTCCATGTCTGGACGCTGTGACCCGGAACAGTCACCAGGACATCCCGATGATGTGGTGTTTGGTGTGTTTGTTTATTTTCTTTGTGTGCTCAACCGTCCCTCCCACACTGCCTGGCCTACATGGGAGAGAGCCTATATACTTATAACCCCCCCCCCACACAGACACTGAGATGTGAGAGAACTGGGTCGGAGTAAGCAGAGGCAGGGGGGGCAGGTGGCAGGGCAGGGCCCTCGGGGACAGCTGCCTGGTGGCTGGGGATAAAGAGGAAGGATATTGAATGACAGCGGGGAAGAAGAAGTGAACGAAGGGAGTCAAACCTGTTTACTGAATTATGCAAACATGTTTCTCTGAGTCTGAAATATGCCGTTTTATCTAACCTTTAAAATCATGCAACGGTCCACTTAGATTTCATTCTCCCTCAATGAGAGGCTCTTAGTCGGTTCGGCGGTGTAATTTGCGAACATGAAAATGCGTAGGCTAGCCTTGATGACACACTTCAAAAACAGCAGGCCTCTAGTGTTTGTACTGTGTTTTGTGTGTCTGCCACACTCTAAACCTCCCCTTTACGACCCTGAGATCGGCCTCCATGTTTGTGTGTGTGTGTGTATATAATGCATATGTGTGCACGTGTATGTGTGTGTGTATCCATGTCTCACCTCCCTCCCTCTCTCTCTGTCCCTGTAGGACCCGGAGGTGGGCATCCCGCTGCGTCGCCAGTCCAAGGTCTGGTGCTGGTGCATGTGCCTGGGTCTGGCCCTCATGCTGTCTGGGGTGGTGGTGGGAGGGGCCTACCTGTACAGGTATTACATCCTGGAGGTGAGAGGCAACCTATCACAACACAGCAACTATTACCACTGGCCTGACTATTCAACCATAGCCTACATCATTAGTCTTCTCAACTCACAGTATTGTAGCCTGTAACCTATGTACAGCTTCATAATACCAAATTAATGTTTCCATTATATTTTACACATACCGGTACATCATGCCCATTTTTAACATTACATGAAATATGTGTTTCAAAACTAAAATCCCGCTAGCTAGATGGTACAGTGTCTTATAGAGAGCCACGCCCTAAGTGTCCTCCTCCACCCCCGGGCGATGCCCTCATTCAGGAGGGCCAGGTGTTTGTGTGCGGGGTGAAGTACCGGGAGGAGAACTTCATGGTCCCGGAGGAGGATGAGGCGGACTTTGCCGCACACTACCGCCAGGTGCAGGAGAGCATCCGCGTCCTGGAGGAGGAGCAGGTGGCGCTCATCAACGTGCCCGTGCCAGAGTTCGACGACAGCGACCCGGCCGACATTGTCCATGACTTCAACAGGGTGAGGAGGGGAGGGCGTGGGAGAATGGCGTCATAGGGACAGTTTCCTATAATTATCAATTTTACATTGCCATGGAGATGGATTATCTATTGAAAAGGCCCCAGATCCACCATACCTGGTGTTGTGGAGTTGACGGGGTGTTGTGGAGTTGACGTGGTGTTGCGGAGTTGACGTGGTGTTGTGGAGTTGACGGGGTGTTGTGGTGTTGACGTGGTGTTGTGGTGTTGACGTGGTGTTGTGGAGGCAGTGTTTTAACCGTATATTTAATCTGTTCCTCTCCCAGAGACTGACAGCCTACCTGGACCTGAGCCTGAACAAGTGTTACGTCATCCCCCTCAACACCTCCGTCGTCCTGCCCCCCAGGGACTTCCTGGACCTGCTGGTCAACATCAAGGTAAGCCCTCTTAGAGGAAGCGTTGAACCAGGGATAGTCATACTCCAGAGATGAAACGCTGGGAAAGACCTGTGTCCAAACGGGAGGAGGCAATACATAGTCAGTTTTCATAGAACGTTAAGCATGTGCATTTTATTATGGTAACTCTTCATCTCCACCTGTTGACACAGCCAATCTGTGTGAGTCATTATATCCTCCTAGTGTGAAAGCCTGCTATTATTGACCAGTACTGGTATGTAATGACTTTGCTTAGCTAACGAAGTAGGCAGCCATGTGTTGCCACAAATGATCTGAGGGGCCGTGGAGACTTGAGGATGCGGGCGGTTTGGCTGAGGGTTCTGCTGAGTCCACTCCTCGCTAAACTGTAACTCCTCAGGGACTCAGCAGCCCCATACCAGACCAAGGTCATCTCCGGGGCTAACTCAAGCCATTCACAGCTGTGTTGTTTTCGTGTATTGCCCGACAGATATTGAGTTATTGACGCACCACCTGCTAGTGGGAGCAAGAAAGTGTCTTAGTCTAAATGCATGCTTTCATGTTCTTTGGAGCTGTTTCCTGTCTGACGCCTGTTGGTGACACTGTGTTTCCTATGAGCTCTTAAAGATATTAAAAAGACTTGGATCCTTTTTCCAGGTTGAGTATCTCATACTTTATTGATTGTAAGCAGTATTTACAAGCAGTATCATGTGCAGCAGGTAATTGTTAAAGTTCAATACTGTGTGTGTGAGAGAGTGAGTGAGTGTGTGTGTGTTTGAACATGCTTTTTTGCCATCATGTCACATTTCCGTTTATTGGCGTGTCCCTCCCGTGTCCCCCCCCAGGCTGGTACCTACCTGCCCCAGTCCTACCTGATCCACGAGGAGATGATGGTGACGGAGCGCCTGGACAACGTGGACCAGCTGGGATACTTCATCTACAGCCTCTGCAAGGACAAGGACACGTACAAGCTGCAGCGCAGGGACACCATCCTGGGTGGGTGTGCGCACGCA
Organism: Borostomias antarcticus; assembly: GCF_949987555.1. NCBI lineage: Eukaryota > Metazoa > Chordata > Actinopteri > Stomiiformes > Stomiidae > Borostomias > Borostomias antarcticus. The sequence goes on along the minus strand of NC_140250.1, from coordinate 24,435,600 downwards.
CGCACGCACACACACACACACACACACACACTACCCAACAAGACACACAAACACGCACACACACACACCCACACACTACCCAACAAGACACAACAAGACACGCACACACACACTACCCAACAAGACACACACACACACACACATTACCCAACAAGACAGACACATTACCCAACAGGTTAGACACAGACACATTACCCAACAAGACAGACACACACACACACACACACACACACACACATTCATTCATTTATGTACTGTAAAACCTAGGAAATATATTGGCCTCGAATATGGTAGCACAACAACACTGGCACTGCAGTCAAAGTCTAACACAGCAGACATTTTGTCATCTTCGTGCCAGCTATAGTCTGCGTGGGTGGAGCGGTTCATCGGAGTGTCGGGAGGCAAACGCTCATCTGTTCTTTTCCTCACGGGGGATGAGCAGGGACTTGTTTTCACAGGGGGTGCACGAAACCCATTCAAATGTTACTTACTGTAATGAGGTGCTCAGTAGTCTAGACATTCAAGAGGGCGGTTCATTCTGTCTCGGGGAAGAGGGGGCAACGTGTGGAATAATAAAACCCGTCTTCAGCGCATAACTATTGTCTCCTATACGGCGGGCCGGGTCCTTTGCCAACCTGTCCCATTGGCGTATACCTATTGCCATCATATTGTATTAGCCTACAAGCCAAATAGCCTACACAAAAAAAACGCATTTAATTCAGATTTACTTTATTGTACTTCATTGCCATAGAAAGCATATGCCTACTGTACCACCACACCTCCCAAGCAACTCTTAACATATGATTATTTGGCTCTGTAATTTGTGCTCTTGTACTTCACACACAAGGATATCAATTGACCTCCTGCGAAGCCTAAAGCGTTTGCTTCTTTTCCTCTCCAACCCCATGTTCATTAATAATAATTAATATCATTATAATATACTAGTAATTATTATAATTACAGGACCCAAAGGGGGGGGGGGTTTATTTAGCCACACAGTGACACATTGCACAGACGTAGTGACAGGTGACATGGCACACAACACACACACACACGCGTGCAATTTTTCGGGTGCCGCCGGTGGAAATTGCTCAGTGCATTTATCCCATCCCAGCTGTCCTCCTCCAGGAGTAATGGACAGCCGTCGCTCGTGGCGCCTGGGGACCAAGTCCAAGTGCTCAGTTCAGGTTCTGGTCAGGGACCGGACTGAAGAGCATCTGTTCTTCTGCATGTTTTTCGTATTGGGTTCTTTGGGAGAAAACCCTTGCGAACACGGGGAGAACATGCAAACTCGGCACAGAAAGACCAGGAGACCTTCTTGCTGTGAGGTGACAGTACTAGGTACTGCGCCACCCTGCCACACATGAGCGATTCTGGGGTTCAGTGTCCTGCTCAAGGAAACATTAGCACACTCCTGAAGCTGGGATCGAACCGGGGACCCAGCCGGACGCTCTACCTCCCGAGCCCATTAATTTATTATCACACCTAGCCTGTTTTTCATATTGTGGCACACCTCATTGGCTTGGGAAAGGCTGCTTCTTTCAATTATTCCACCCCTATATTTGACACATCTCCACTGACGTCTGGGTACCATGTGTGGGTGAAATATAAAAAATTGTGCATGCCTATTGCCAATAGTGTTTGACTTTCGGGTTTGCATAAGAGCAACACCATGATCCGAGATCTTATCTTATTCAGCTTTTGTTCCAAGAATATCTTGACTGACTGGTTATGAAAGCATGCCTCTTTTATAAACATTACCTTTTAAGAAGCATTTTCTCACACAGGTACGCACACACACGTCACACACACATCATACAGTACACACACTTGCAACGAACCCTAGTCTTTTTAATTTCCACATACCTGACTCATACTGTTCCAATGAATCAGGTGGACCTTGTTCAGACACGCACTGTTTGTGGCCAGCTCACCTGTGGCTACTCTAGGAATTTCTTTAATGTGCTTTAATGTGCTTTCAGCATTTTCACCTCTATCTCTGATGTGTGTTACAGGTATGCAGAAGCGCGAGGTCCTCAACTGCCGCAAGATCCGTCACTTTGAGAACAAGTTTGTGGTTGAGACTTTGATCTGTGAGCCTTATTAGTCACCCCACAGTGGGCACAGCGGCACATAGTCTCCTCATGAGTGCTGTGAGAGACTTTATTCATTCAGTTTCTTTTTTGATTTTATTTCTTTTTTCATTCATTATTAGTTTGTGTGTGTGTACAGTATGTGTGTGCGTGCGCGTTTTAATGTGAAGCTGTTTTATGATGTCATAAGATATGATATGTACAGTGAAAAGGGTAAACCATCAGCTGGGTATTTTTCAATTCTCTTTTATAGGGTACGTTAGATTGACAGTGGGGAATTATATTTTGGGGTAAGAACTGTTTTCCTAAATGTCAACTGTTTTGAAACATCTGATACCACAGATTGTCTAGTTTTAAATTGAGTCAAATGTTTTTTGAATACAGAAATGGAAAATGCAAACACATTGAAAAATGCTAATTTTGTAAAGCTAATGCTAATTTGGGGTATTTTTAAGGTTTTTATTTTTATTTTAATTGTCTGCTGTAATCATGGATACACTGCACCTATGCTTTCTTAACTGGAATTTATCTTCAAATAAGAGTGATTCTCTTTGGTCAAGCTTTAAGAATAACTTCAAAACTGAGATGATAGAGAGATTTAATCCAAATATATTTTTTTCTCATTTGAAAGAATAAAGAAAAATAAACACTCTTATGTTAAGGTCAGTGATATTTTTCCCAAAAAGTTCTTTTTCGAATGTATTGTTTTTGGATAACTCAGTTTATTGTATTCACTTGTTTAACTCTGTAAAGATATGACCAACACCACAATAAATCTTAAACAAGAAGCTTCTTTTTGAGGCTAGTGTCTTCTCGAATATATAAACCAAGTACATAGTATGTTAAGAGTAACTATTCACCACTATTCACCTATCTTGTTGTCATAGTCAACAAACAACCTTGTGCACTCATGTGCTGCATGCTTGTGTGACAGCCCTTCCCATGTGAACATACAGTATTTACCACACTTAAGTGTTGTCATGTTGGCCCTGTTGTCACTCAATCATGATTACTACACACTGTCTGTGTATAGAGGTCACATTCGCTTACGCTTGCTGCCATAGCAGTATGTCTAATGTGATGGTGTACCAGTTGGCATACAGTAAAAGCTGTTACATGATCATGGTGGAAATCATCTTCAGATTAAAGAGTAATGAGTTGGACTTTGCTGAGGGATGTGATGGGAACGGAGCCAGGTGGTAGGTGAAGGTTCACCTTGAGGCCGGCAGTCACTGAGACTATTTGGAGAGAATGATACAAGCCCTATCTCTGCTTCTCTACCGAGGGCATCTTATCTGCGACCGGGTACTTGTGTTTCCTCAATCCAATGAGATGAACTGATTAAACGTAGTCTTGCAGTGCAGAGTAAACAGTACAAAGGTTTGATACTATGGCTCCATACAGAGTAGTAGGCATGGCACACCTCAACATGTTTGGTTTATAAGATCCTTTTTTTTCCTTTCCTCTCCCCCATCCTAGTTTGTCCATATTTTGTCCATCTTCCATTCTTTGCCAGTGATTAATTTCTCACTCCAGCTCTGGTGAAGTGTCCCTTAACATCCTACTAGAGGACATGTGGACATGTAGGCAGGTGACAAGGAGAGACAGAAATAGCTGAGTGTCATCAGACTCCCTGTCGTCACAAGCATTTCTCTCTCTGAAGTGGGAGACGGCAGCTATCAATAAGACTGTCAGCGAGTGCCAGCCTGGAGTAGGAGAGCTTCCTGTCAAAAATAAAACTTCTGATTCACAGAATATGCTGCTTGAATTTATGCTAATTGATTGACGCTCTGGCTGATGACACCATTAACACCTGAGATGATTTATGAAGAGCTGCTATTAAGGGAATATGTGGGTGTGAGAAATCTATATTAGTCTATTATACCACAGTGGTATGGCTGCAAAGGCAAGGGATTACAGGAAGTTAAATACAGTGTTATGAATCTGGATATGCAGAAACAGTCACTGATCCCACACGGAGTTCCCCTGGGTGCCTTCAGCCTCCAGGTCAATATAACATTATTATTATTATTATTATTATATACCTGTATAACATTATAATTATATAATTATAAAACGTTATTATTAATATAGCATTATTAGCCTAATTTAACCAGGACACTATTGTAAACGAGTGAAAAGAAAAGAGACCAGGTGCAGGACAAACCGGAGTAGCAAATGAGAAAAAGAGTGTGGAGTCCACACACTGGAGCATATAAATGATGAATTTTCCCATTAGTTAATTTACCATTGCAAATGAGACCTTGGGCTCAATGGGCTCCCTTGGCTAAATAAAGGTAGGCCTAACATAAAAATAAATAATTAAAATGATAGGATTTGGCTCAGCGCAATATTCAGCAGAAGGGTAGCCTAGTGCAGTTTTGACGGCTGTCAAATGTAGTTTGTGATGTTTGCTTTGTGGGGGTCTGGTCAATTCTACACATGTTAAAACGTGTGCAAGCACACACACACACACACACACACAAGCTGCCTTGCATTTCAACTATGGGCGTGATATCTCCCAACAGCAACATGATCCAGGGCCTTGAATAAGCAGCAAAATTCAGCTGCCATACCAGGTTTTAAAAAGTATCTTGTCTTTTCACTTTACACTGGTAGCCCCCATGTATAATTAGGCTACACTAAGCTACAGACTAGACAGTAGAAAATGAATTGGAGTAATTTTGCTTATTTTTATTTTTATTATGTTTATGACACATATCATGCACACTTTGGGTATTTATGTTTTAGCTAGCATCATGTGGTTGGGAAATAATTATATTTAAAGTTCATACCGTCAGCAAGTTCCTAGAAATACAAATCCCAGAGTGCCTTGCTATTGCTTGTCCGTTCTGTAAACGTTAGCCAGGGCTTGTGTGCCACTTTTCTAACTGTTTCCATTTTCACGAGATAAACCCATTACGACTTAGTATTTCCACAAATGTGTGAAAGGGAACATTTCGTCTGAGTAAGTAGCATATCATTTTGTTTATCGTGCAACAAATACTCATGTCTACTACAGTGATTTTAGTTGAACATGCTAGTGTACATGCTAGCTCTGCTAGCTCTGTGTATCTGTTACCATAGTAACATTCTGACAGCTGGTGTATCAGGCTACACGATGAAAAACCCAAACTATTTTTGTTTGTAGGTACTTCCTATAACATACTGCTCAATGTACTATCTTGTATGTTAGCCTACATCCCCTGTCCTGTTTTGTGTCCTGTCCTTTTATTGTTATGTGATTATGTGCACTTTATTCTGTTTTTTGTTTTAGTTTATTTTATATATTGTACAGCACTTTGGTGCAACTTCGGTTGATTTTAAACGTGCTTTATAAATAAAGTTGACCTTGACCTTGACCTTGTAGGGGCCTGCTGCACAGAATTCTCTCTAGCATGCACCAGAAACAACATTAATTTATTCTCTGCAGCCTATGCCTATTACTTAGCCTAACATTTAAATTAAGCAAGCTTAAATATTCCCACGTTTCCAGTGCTCGACTACAGTTTGTCATTGTTTCTCAGGTTTGCAGGTGTTATGAACAATTATGCGATTGTCCGTCAGATTGGAGAGGGTGCGTTTGGGAAAGCCTTCTTGGCCAGGGAAAGAGATGGAGGAGGAGGTGACAGACAGTGTGTGGTTAAAGAGATCAACCTCAGAAAGGTAGACCACCCTGCCACATACATGGTAGCTCATAATGCTTATACTGGAGCCACATGGGTTTTAGCTAATGTGACATTAAATACAGCATAATCGACTAAATAATGTCTTTAATGCATTACTATAAGATCACTTTTTTATGATCCATAGATGTCACCTAGAGAAAAGGAAGCATCTAAAAAGGAGGTGACACTGCTCTCGAAGATGAAACATCCCAATATTGTCACCTTCTTCAAATCATTTCATGGTTTGTATTCATGGCAGATTTTGTCCGAGTCCGTGTGTGTGTGTGTGTGTGTGTGTGTGTGTGTGTGTGTGTGTGTGTGTGTGTGTGTGTGTGTGTGTGTGTGTGTGTGATGCTAGTCTGTTCATATGCTGTGGTTTCAGAGAGGAATAGTCTGTACATTGTGATGGAGTTCTGTGATGGAGGGGACCTGATGAAAAGGATCAGCATGCAGAGAGGGGCTCTGTTCACTGAGGAGCAGGTAAACACACACACACGCACACATACACACACACATACACACCTACATACACAAATACAGGTTGCATGTAGCCTTGAGACCATCCTGATTTCGCAAGCTCACTTTCAGTTTGCTTCCACAGAGGCTAGGTTACATGTACTGCGTACACACAAACACTCATTCTCACAAAAGTCCTAATAACACACGCACATAAACACACATTCACATGCTTACTGATGTCCTCTCTCATTGAAACTCTTCAGATCATGGATTGGTTTGTACAGATCTGCCTTGGACTGAAGCACATCCATGACAGAAAGGTCCTGCATAGAGACATCAAAGCACAGGTAATGCTTCTAATAACTAACTAGGCAGTTAGAAACCACTGAAGCATCAAAACAGAGTTTGTAAATCACAAGGATCCAATATAGGCCAAAATGCTTATGCATTGACATCAATGGGAATGTCAAGATTAATGGGAAACCCAGATATAAAATTAGGATTCCACCCATAAAAACAGCATTAGAATTTTGAGTTTCATGGCGTGTTGATATTTTGGAAATGGTACAGAGCTCGATTATATCTCAGACAAGGGCCCTGCTGTGTAGCACCTCCCAACATGGGCACTGAGAAGACAGGCCCATTCCTGTTCACATCCACCTCCATTCATATTCACATTCAACTCCAAATCCGACCCAGTCTAGCCAGTTCATCGTTGTTGTTTTTAAACACAACCATGTATTTGTCATTTTCCCCCAGAACATCTTTCTTGCTAACAGTGGATCGAAAGCAAAGCTGGGAGACTTCGGAATTGCAAGAATGTTAAACAAGTGAGTTACAAGTAATCTTTCCCTCCCGGGACAGGCGTGTTTATGGCTGTGCACTGGTACACGCAAGGCTCCAAAACATGACATTAACATTCCATACACTGCAGAACTATGCGGTTATTGTTGCATGGTCTGAAACGTGCAGTGTCCAGATCATGTGGATGATTTGCCTTATTATTAATTTGGTTTAAGAGTCAGTGTTTGAAACATATGTGCAGTCACTGATTTAGAAGTTATAGAACAGGCCCACACCTTCCTGGCACTATTCTACCTAATGAATTGTTTTCTGAAAATGTAATTCTAATAATAGTTCTTAATGGTATGTGGTTGGACAGCACCATGGAGCTAGCCAGGACTTGTGTGGGGACACCATACTACCTCTCTCCAGAGATCTGTGAAAACAGGCCATACAATAACAAGACGTATGTACACTTGTACTTATATACTTATATATACCTTTATCTCCCCTCCTGTTTTTATTGCCTCTCCCTGTCTCTTTCTTTGTCTCTTTGACTCTATCCGTGGTTGTCTGACAGTCAGCCCTAATTTCATACACAAACCAGCAGTTAGCCATGACTATGACTGTAATTTAGTTCCATGTCTCTGGCTGCTGCAGGTGGGACACTGAACACTCTGAACACACACACTCTCTCTCTCTCTCTTTCTCTCTCTCTCTCTCTCTCTCTCTCTCTCTCTCTATCTATCTATCTATCTATCTATCTATCTCACTCATAGCCTACACAGTAGTAAAACTATTGTTTTACAGTAGTAAAACTAATAAACTATTGTTTTAATGCCTTGATCCTTCTTAGGTTGCTTTTAACATCAGGCCAGGGACAACAGGTGAAAATTAGTTTGCTAATCCTGGCACATTTACAATTGTAAAATTGTTGATTAATGTACAATGTCCCTGAATCAAATAAACTAAACTAAACTTAACTAGTCTCTGTAGCAGTCACTATCAGTCACTACAGTAATAAAGTGATAGCAAAAATGTTGGGATTGAGTAGTATTAGTAGTAGTTGTTGTTGTAGACTAGTAGTAGTACTGTAGTAGTAGTATGTACTTTATTGAAATTGCACTGTACAAAAAGGTAACACAGTTGCACAGTATCTGTGTGTGGGCACACTCATATCCTGATATCCTGTTTTATGTTTTGACGAATGTGCGAATCTAAAAATAAACCCCCTGTGTGAAGTTTTAACAACACTAACTGGTTGCAGAAATGGTCAAACTAAAATGACTCAAAACATAGATAGCACAACAGCCTGAGACATTTATATTTATATTTTCATTCTTTGAAAGTGAAATCAATCCCACCTTGAACACTTCTAAGAAAATTGTACAAGATCAAATACGGTCTGAATATGGTCTAAATGCAAGTCACTAGTTCGGTTTTATTTACTCTTGATAGCCACACACAGAAGAGTAATAGTTGTTGAAAACAGCTTCACAATTCTCAATTTGACTATCAGGGTATTCTGTATAGAAACCATGGTTGTCAACAGCTACTGTAAAGCAGCCAGACTGGACTGTCACATTAGCTACCTGGTCAATCAGTCTTCTGGCTGCAATTAGGGCACACATTTTCTCGTTATACAGTCATTTTCTGGTCCGGACGCTGAAATGGGTGTCCTTCCTCCACACAGGCCGCCTGCACACACACTGCCCCTCTCTCTCGCTCTCTCTCACTAACACACACACACACACACACACCCACACCCACACACTTGGCTGTCCTTGGCCTGTTGTCGCAGCATTGTGTTTTGGGCTGCTATTGTTCTGCTTTCCAGTCAGGGGTTGTTTTGAAACTCAGAGAGGGTGTTACCCTGTGAGTCTGTGGCTTCAGCCATCAAGCACCAACACCCCTTAGCATACAAGATGGAGGCCTGTGTGCTACAGACAGGTTAAATGCCCATGCACCTAACTATACTGTAAATATAATGATGGGTGGTGTGTGTTTGTGTTTGTCTTTGTCTGTTTGTCGACAGGGACATCTGGTCTCTGGGCTGTGTCCTCTATGAGCTCTGTACCCTGAGGCATCCAGTAAGCACTGCTACGTTACCACTACCCAATATCAAGCCCTAAACAGTCAGAACGATAAAATGTTTCTCAATTACATAATCTCACCGTGTCATTGCGTATTTGTGTGTGTGTGTTTGTGCAAGTACATTCTTTCATGTCACAACCAGTACTTGGGTGTGAACATGAGTATGTGTGTCGGTATGCATTTCTACTTATGCATGTGACTTAGTTGCTGATGCATTTGTTCAAAAACTCATATCCGCACCCACAGTTTGACAGCAGTAGCCTGAGACAGCTGGTGGGGAAGATTTGCAGGGGGCGCTATAACCCAGTGTCCACCCGCTACTCCTACGACCTTCGCCTGCTGGTCACCCAGCTGTTCAAGGTCAACCCTCGGGACAGGCCCTCTGTCAGCTCCGTCCTCAAACGGCCATTCCTGGAGAAACGCATCAGCAAACACCTGGATCCCAAGGTAACCAAGATGAGGACTTGCACTATGAGGTTCGGGTTCGAGAGGGGTTGTACTGTTGGTCACACAGGCTGGGAAGGCCATCGTGACATTTCACGGCACCCCACTGTCAACTGTTTTGTAACTGCTCTGTTGTGAAACAGATTGTCCTTTATCATTGGAGAAACTGAGTGAAGACAAGAATATGTTTGTTAACTAACATGCTCATGCCTTGAATTGCAACCTCTGCATATAACTATTTTGTGTGAGCTGAAAAACTGTGATCTCGAAAAACTAGGTCACAGCTTTTACTGACAAGTAGAAACGAGAACCGCTCCTCAAACGCACACACACCACACATCCTGTACAGCCTATCTGCAAACCACATCATTTCACAGAAGTCTTAAGACTTCCCGTCAAAAACCAACATCAGCACGCATGTGATATGGTATGGTATGGTATGGTATCTGTATGTGGGTTTTTGTGTTTTTTTAGATTTTCGTGTGTGTGGAGGTGCTGTGTGCGTTTGTGCAGTCGCTCTTTGGCATATGTGTGTGTGTGCGTGTGTGTGGAGGTGCCTGTGTGTGTGTGTGTTCTGGAACATCAGGATGTCCTGAGCGGTTTCCTTCCCTCTGGTCTGGACGTGTCTAGGTGATTGAGCAGGAGTTCAGCCACACAGTGCTGCACAAGCAGAGAGCGGCCGGCCCGCACCCTGCTACTGCAGTACAGGCTGGGCCAGCACAGGCTCCACCAGGTACTCAATCACTCACTTCTATGTGTTTTTTCTCAAGAGCACACACTTGTTCTCACTCTCTTTAGACACCAGTGCTCTCTCTCTCTCTCTCTCTCTCTCTCTCTCTCACCCCCTCCCTCTCTCTTTCTCGCTCTCTCTCTCTCACCCCCTCCCTCTCTCTTTCTCCTCTCTTTTGCAACTTTCACTTCCTGTTTACCTCTAGCAGTCTCTTTTTCCAATCCTGAACCTGGATCATGTAGCTATATAGCTCCACCTACTGATCAGTTAGTGTCATAACATGATCTCAAATATCTGCTATTACAATCCCACGTTCACTTTAGCTCTTTGGCACCAGAACTGGCCTAACACACTGTGACTTACTAAGATATTTTGGAATGTAACATAAACCTCAGCCTTATTTACCAGCCCCAACAAGGAACCCCGTCAGGTGAATAGTGCGGGACAGTTCCAAAGCTTGTGCTATTTTCAGCAAGTGTAATATTATCGTAGCAACATTACCAAGTCTTCAATTAACTCGGTGTATACCTACTTCGTCAAACTTTTTCTTTTTACATGTTAGTCATTTAGCAGACACTTTTATCCAAAGCAACTTAAGTTAATTTGTCTACAGTAAGTGAAGCGACTCCACGCCCAGTCAGCGTCTGTAATGCCTTCTATTGGTTGATTATGTCACCAACCGTCCTCTTGTTTCATCTCCTCTTGGTCCAGTCAAGGTCCCCAGGCCCAGAGAGAGGCCTACTCCTCGGCCAAAGCCTGGGCCCCAGGTGAAGAAACTGTCCCCCAGACCAGAGTGGAAAGTCCCAGTTAGAGTCAACATCCCACAGCATAAAGTAATTGATTTCTCCTTAGCTCTGTGACGTAAGAAACTCTTCTGAAAATCTACACTGCTGAGATGAAAGCAAGTTGCTTGAACTTTCCTACCAGGACAAATGATGACCAATAATAGTATTTAACCTTATTAGGCCAGTTCGTTAGTCCAAAGATAAGGGGAGGAAATATACATAGGTTCTTTCCTGTTTACTGTATAAAAGCCTTGTTCATCACCTGAAGTACGTTGCAAGTACATAGTCTCTCGCATATGACTTAAATGGTAAATTAAGTGCACTTATACAGTATAATACTTAACAATGTGGGGTTCAGTGTCATGCTCAAGGATACTTTGACACGTTGCCAGACACCTGGAATCGAACCAGGAACCTTCTGATTCCCAGCTACTGCCACTCCGACTTCTGTCAAACACTCCTCCATGTCATCTCTCTCCTCTTCAGCCTTTTCAAGCGCCGGTTGCAGATCTACCAGTCAGACGATGCATCCAGCAAGACCCCAAGTGGAACGGTCAGGCGGTCAACTCCTACGACCACTACCACGCCCAGCTGGACGCCATCCAGAGGAAATACAAGGATGACCCCTCTAATCCCCCTCCGTCTCCTCCCCATCCTCATCCCCACCGTCATCCTCCGGAGAGGCCTGCGGAGAGGTGTGAGGACAGAGGCGTCCTCGTAGAACCCTATCAGCTGTGAGTGCTCTTCTTTCCAACATGGCAGAGCTTTCTATTAACAGACGGATTTGCAGTTCTATTTGCAGATAGCATTGGTTCATGCATGGTTCAAAAAATGAATGGAGGTGAATGGCCGGCCGTGTTTGGGTGGCCCATGGACCCGACCCGTGCTTCGGATCTGCTCCAAAATGTAAGGGGTTCTAAGTTGGACCATGGGACACCCTTCCACTAAGTTCTGCGCTGTCGCTAGGGCGGAGGTAATTAAAGTGGGTGTGTGATTGAGGGGCTAGAGCCAGGCGAAGATAGCATATGATGTACACACTAAAGTGTGAATCAATTGGCTCTGCTGTAGTATAATTTGTGTTTGTGTGTGTGTGTGTGTGTGTGTGTGTGTGTGTGCATGTGCCTCTTAGGGTGGCTGCTGCTCGTAACGAGTACTTACAGAGGAGGCAGGAGGCCAACCAGTACAAGCTGAGAGCAGAGAAACAGCTGGTGGGTCTGACGCCCACTGTCCCACTAATGCTGGGCTCACACTGCAGGATTTTGGGCCTGATTGATCCCCTATTCACCCCTCCCGACAATCAGAGGAGAAATCTGATCTGGAACGTTGGTCGGTACTGAGGTTTACAGATCCAATCTCAAACTTCCCGATTGGCTCGCAGACCCATCATAGCGGCCCCGATAATATGAAGCATGTTTGATGATTAAGATTATTACTACTTTACAAGCGAGACGGCGTGTGGTTCGTTGCTCCCTTGGGCACGATTATATCCTGTACATTATGTAGTTTGTGATAAGCCGTTATTTTCAAATCTTGTTGTGTGCGCATGTTTGAGATTCGCAAGAAGAACATCTGTTCAGATTCTCCTTATGTGCGTGATGCAACCCGATTTCAAAATCGGTTAGGATTTTAAATATCCTGTAGGGTGAGCCCGGCATCACACCTGCTTTGCTCTGACATGTTCCCCAAAGACTCTGCATTTCAGAGACTGAAATAGGCGTGTCTGTCTGTGTGTCATAGAAAAGAATGCACCAAAAAATGGATTTCTGTCATATTCCTGAGCTCACTCCGTCATCTACCCTGCTCTCCCCGCCGGACCCTCAGGGTCTGCGTCCGTCCACTGCAGACGCTGACCGGTACAGGCAGGCTGGGCTGGAGCAGGAAGCAGAGCGCCCCTCACACCCTCACACACCCCAGGGACACAGGAAACAGAAGGGACAGCAGGTGAGACAGGCCAGGGGGTGGAGGACTGGACGAGTGACCTGTTGATGATGATGGCCAACTACCTGTTTACGTCAACAAGTGTCTGCATTCTGACGCGCGCGCGTGTGTATGTGTGTGTGTGTGTGTGTGTGTGTGTGTGTGTGTGTGTGTGTGTGTGTGTGTGTAGGAGTATTTGCAGCAACTACAGCACATCAGACAGCAGTATTTCAATGAGATGAGAGAGATCAGGATGAGAGCTGGACCTGAGGTAATGATGACATTTCCAGAGGTTTGTCTCCAGCTTCAGCTTCTAACACTGTCTGACTACCAAACACTTCATGTCTTTAAAAGTCATACAGCTAAATGGAATAAAAGTGTGTTGGCATTGGCATAGTGCTGGTTAGACTTTCTTGTATCTCTCTCAGGCTCAGCCAGCAGTCAAACCAGGGACGTACCTGGTAGAGAGACCCAGACACATAGAGATACCAGCTCCCAGGAGAGACCAGGACAGAGAGGGAGCCCAACCCGCCCCGGTAAGACCAGCTCACCAATATAATATTGAAGAAGATCGGACCTACAAATGTATCTGTAACAATTATGTTTTTTTCTGTATATAATTGATAGAGGCCTGTGTGCCTAGACAGTTAAAATAACACTAAGAGTTGCTTATGTGAATGTGAGGGGTGGGTGTGCAGGTGCAATCAGTGAAAGGTAAACAGATAGGACCAATAGAGGGGGGTTAGGGATGGTGTGGCAGACAGGAAGCAATGTTTGAGGCAGGAGTGGAAAACCACAGGTTTAATGAGCAGAAAGGACAAAGTCGGCAGTATGGACAGAAGTATGTGAAGACAGAGAGGTGATAGTGAAGGGCATATCAGAACTCAGGAACGGGAGCATATCGGTATGCAGTGTGTCAGGATGATAGTATATTTATACATCCTGAATATCATAAATATACGGTGTCCTAACACACAGCATACCCATATGTTCCCATTCCTGAGTTCTGATATGCTCGGGATATGACAGATATCCAATTTGGATATTCCCAGTTACAGACCCTTTTCGCCCAGTATATATTGAACATTGGTCTGTACAAATGCTGACATTTGATTGGACATGCATTCGCGTGCATATGCATATTCATGCTGTAGGACATGGAGGAAGCCCTCAGAAAGATCCGCCAGGAGAACCAAGATGAGAGGAGAGCAATGCAGAGGAAGCACAAAGACAAGGTTAGAGAACATGTATACATGCTACATGCATGTAAACATACTATATATATATATAGTGTATATATCCATGGGTGGGACTCAGAACACTAGTCTTTCTTAATGTCAATCAAGAAGAAAGATACTGTTGGCTACTCCACCACCATGCTCAAAGTCATGCCCAGTGCCTTTTCTCCATGGAGCCTAAATAAAGGTTATGAATGAATGAACGAATGGAACGAATGAATGAATGGACATACAGTACTGTATATATCTTGTGTCCACAGAAAGCAATTATGTTTGAGATACGATTGGACGATGAAGAGGATGCTGAGAAGGAGGAGGAGAGGAAGGCTGATGACAAAATAGAAGAGGATAAAGAGGTAAAACAGCACGGCCATTTTGTACAAGAGTGATGCGCTCTAGTTTCGCAGTATTGACACAACTGTGTGTGTGTGTGTGTGTGTGTGTGTGTGTGTGTGTGTGTGTGTGTGTGTGTGTGTGACTAGGAGATAGACCCCCTGAACCAGACACTGAGCTTTCAAGCGGGCGAGGAGATGAGGCACAAGGACTGGTCAGTGCCTGGGGAGAAGGCGGGGCCTGATGGAGCCCCGCCCAGTTCCGAGGCGAGGAGGAAGGGGTGGGGTCAGGGAGCGCCCCAAACTCTCTTGAACGCTCTGGCTGAGATGGACGTGTCGTCTGTCTGTTCCACCATGGCTGCGCCTGAGCAAGGTGAGTGAGGGGAAACACACACACACATCACACACATTTATGATCACAAACCCTGGTACACTACATGCATAAACACTCATGTACCCTCTCCTGGCCGGCTCGAGTAACTACAAGTATCCTTCATCCATATGACAAAATAAAAATAATTATACAATAGCTAGTTCCGACCGTGCATTGTGATTGGCCAAGACACATTCCGAGCCGTGCCACTATCAAAAATAAACAACACAAACGGGCAAATCACTGCGTTGCCCATAGCAACGGTAAACAATAAGAGGAGAGAGAACTATTTCAGTCTGCGGAGGGCTGAAAGGCAATTTAGCAAAACTGAACACTACAATCCCATCTTTTTCACACAAAAAAATGAACGACGGTGCAGTGCTGTTGTATAGAAGCAATAACACACCCACTACGACCGCAGCACAGCCGTGCCAATAACCACGGCAAAGCACTCCCTCTCGAGTGTTATTGCCTAATTGAATCCTATAAAAAAAAAACATTTGTGATTACAAACCAAGATGGATAAAAACAATACTTCAACTATATGGTTTCCCTCAGGTGACGCTCAAGAGGAGGGAGAAGGAGAGGGTCCTGGCGGGAGGAGGCGGTGGGGAGACGGACCCCCCAATACCCTGCTCAACGCCCTGGCCCAGGCTGAGCTCACCTCCACCCTGGACTCACAACCACCAGGTCTGTCTGAGGGGACGTCAGTGACCTGACCACAGGGGACTGGACAGGATCATGACTCAGAGCCTCCATCTCTTTTAGATCTGGTTGAAGGGAAAGAGAGAGCGGAGGGGTGTGAGGAGGAGGAGGAAGAGGCGGAGGAGGAAGATTCCGACGTAGAGGTGGACGAGGAGCGTCTGGAGCCGAGGTCGGACGATGACGACACGTGAGTGTGACAGCCGGGCGCTGGTCAACCTTACAGACGGGGTGGGAGGCCTGATAATGTTCAAGATGGTCAGTTTTAGGTTGGTGCTACTCACACATTCATGTCTTTCCATAACTAGAATATATACTTGGAATGTGAGGAGAGGATGCATCAGTTGGATATCTGACTCTACGTATAAGCTAAAACCTAAACTAGCCTCCGGTTAAAGATCCATGTTTGTGATTCCTTCACCTGTTCTTCAGGAATTTCGAGGAGTCTGAAGATGAGCTGAGAAAGGAGGTAGCCGAGTCCATGGTGAACCTCTTCATAATGGAGGATGAGGAGGATGGACAGAGCAAGGAGGAGAGAGACGGAGGAAGGGTTGGAACAGACGGAGCCGTAAAGGGAAAAGAACGGGAACCTTCGGATCCCCAGCAGATGGACCCAGTGTTGGAGCCCACGTGTGAAGACCCCACAGAGGGGGACCCATCTCAAACCAACACCCAGCCTGAAGAGTGTGAGACTCAGGACCAGGCTTTACACAAGGACCAGGCCCCGATAGGAGCCTGTGAGGACACAAATCAGCCGACAAATTAGTATTCATATTTGATCCTTGATGACCCTTTATTGTGAGATGTACAATAAGTGGAACTATTATCAAATGTAAAGTTATATTTGAATGCAGTCTTATCAAACTTAAGTGCAATTCTTTATTCCTGCTTAGCTGCATTGGTTAACTGAAACTGAAATACAGAAGAACGTATTGTAGGTCACACTGTTTAGCAGTACCCTACTACAGAAATGTGGTACAGTATATTTCCTAGCCACAGCTAGGCAGTATAAGCAAGCCTTAACAAGAAGTGAACTGTGAGTGTTGAATATGTTGCTGTATTGTTGGATTAAAGGGGTGGACACAATTTCAGTTTCTTCGTGAAACAAGCAATATACAAACTATACTATATAACAACAAAAAATTATATTTCCATTGAATTTTCTCTTTCAACATGAAGTTTGTACAAAATCTACACGTCGTGTCAGTTATATTCCAGTTCAATGATCCCTTTGACAGGGATGAAATCAAAGTAACACTAAATAAATAGGCTATAGACTCAGAATGTGAGTTTTGGTCATCTCGGTGCTCGGTCTCATAAAATATGGTTCATGTGCAAAACATCTAATCAACAGAAAGACCACTACCAAGTTAGATACTCCTTCGCTTCACTTTGTTAACAGCTCAGGTACGATAGTCACTGAAGCATAATGTAATAAGAACTTAAACTTAACAAGACCAGCTGAGCCCTGCTTCAATATTCAAAGTGATTCAACATCCTCAGCCAATCAGCTCTGTGAGAGAATCTGAGGGGTGGGGTTTCAGTCTGTGGGAGGAGGGAATGGTCTCAAGTGTTCCCTCCCATCTTCCTCATCGCTCCAGCGTTCCCATCAGAGGCTCCACAGTGGACAGGAAGCATGCTTCAAACTCCTGATCGGAGAAGCGGTCGACTGACCGCCTGGCGTTCCTTCGTATCTCCAGTCTGGCCGCGGGCGCCAGCGCCAGGATGGCTTCCATGGCGGCGGCGAAGCTGTCCTCGCTGTCTGCCAGGAAGCCCGTCTGGCCGTCCTCGTAGGGCACCACGATGTCCAGCTTGGGCCCGCCGGACTTGTGAGCCAGGATGACCGTTCCCGCAGCCATGCACTCCACAACGCCTAGGAGAGAGGGACAAGAAACACTGGACTTAGAAAAGGGGGTGAAGGTCTCTTTCAAACTAGGCAATAAAGATGTGCTTTCATGAGAAAGGAACAAAGAATAAGGCTTTATTTACCTATTCCAAAATGTTCGTTCCACATGGTATGCAGACCAATGGTAGCATTCGCCAGCTCCCTCTTCAGCTCCTCAAAGGGCACGTTCAGTTTAAACTCCACCCTGTCCGCCACACCCAACTCCTGGCACAGCCCCTTCAGCATCAGCACCCTATCCTCATCCTCCTGGTTCCGGCAACCACCAATCAACACCAGCCTCAGCGACTCCCGCCCACCTGGCCCCGCCCCCTTACTATCCAGCAGTTTCCTGAACGCCCTGATCTGCAGACGGTGGTCTTTCTCCGGTCGGAACTGCCCAATCGAGACTATCGAATGACACTTCCTGTCTGCGTGCCCGAGTTCCCGTCCAAGCTCCTCCCATCCCTCCTCCCCTTCGTCCTCCTCGTCCAGTGGGATGTCCAGGAAGGCTCTGACGTCGCAGGGGGGGTAGACCACGCTGGTGCGGTTGGGGGCTCGCCACAGGGCCAGGATGTGGCGCAGGGTCCAGGTGGAGTTGACCATGATGATGTCGCTGCAGGAGCCGGCTAGGCCGTAGAGCAGGGCGAAGGCGCAGTAGTACAACACCTTGGCCGCGCTGAGGAGGGGGTTACCAGAGATGAAGTCAGCGTTGTTGAACCTAGGCAGAAGTAGATGATAGAAGAGCAGATTGTTAAAATCACAAGTTTGGTTAAAATAACTTTATGGTTTGTGGCTATCAATCAGAGAAGACAAAAAATGGAATGACACTAGGGATGTAATGATAACCGGTATAATCATAAACCAAGATAAAATTGGATTAAATTGATTGCGATAAAATTATCATTAAAGCCATGTTTGATTTCTGCACTTACTGTTAATACTGACCAGCAACCAAAGTTAAAGACAGTCTCCAAGACGCATTATTTTAATGTTTATGCAAACAAAAAGTGCAAAGTCCTGCTAATTATATTTGTGGTTTTCAATATAAAACTTGGTGAAATTATTTCAGTGTGTGTATCGGTAGTTTTAGAAAATGTTCAGCACATTTTATAATACTGCGATAATACTGATAATCCTGATCATTTTGCTCACTATAATCGTGATGATAAATTCTCATACCGTTACATCTCAAAATGACACCTTATTAACACAGTATCCATTATTTTAACTAATGAAACCACGGCAGTAACCAACCTAGGGTTCCTCTCTCGTACCACAGACAGCATGTCAGTACTGACGGTAGGGTAATGCACGTAGCTTCCGACCCCGCAGCCCCCCAGGTAGCGGAAGACGGGCAGCGTGAAGGCGTAGCCCATCGAGTCCACATAAAGGTCGGGTACGAAGGCGGTGAGCGCCTCCCAGCCCAGGAACATGGAGCCCATGCTCTGGCCCAGGAGGGTGAAGTGCGGATAGGAGCCGGCCTCCACCAGCACCCGGTGCATCAGGAAGACGAAGGTCACCGGTCGCGGCAGACGGATGTTGAATCGCTGACGAGCTCCTTCCAGGATCTGCTCCCCTGTTACTCCCTGGTCGCCAGTGTACACCACAAAGGAAACGTTGGGGTATCTGAGGAAAGGGTTATGTCAATGAGACAAGGTAGTGTGTTCTATATAATAAGAAAAGTGGATGAAACACAGTCATAAAACGACAAAGATGAATTCAAGAAATTGAGGGTATGCACATTAAATTCTTTCAGCTGTTCACACAACTTGTTTTGAGTTTGACTAAAGGTTGCGTTAGCACGCTTACCTATTCTGCAGGGCTCGGAGAGCACACCATAGCACCCGCTCCCCGCCTCCGCCAGCGTGGCAGTAGGGATGGAAGAAGGCCACCGTAGGCGAGCGGTCTTGGGACAGTCGTGCGTTGCGACGACTCTGCAGCCACATCCGGACTCCCATGACGAGCAGGACCAGCAGCAGCGTCAACACCACGCTCAGATAGACGCATGGCAACAGCAAAGACCACAACAATCTGTTTGAATGTAAAACAGATCACCTAATGTTAACGTTAGTCCCCACACCGCAAAGAACAACATTGCATGACGTGTACGTTACGTAGCTATCTTCGAAGATGAATGTTGTTGTTGTTCTCATACAACACATTTAACAAAATCCATAAGAAAAAAGCTTGCCAGCTCTAACTCTGTGTCGTTGTAGCTAGTAAATGACAATCCGATCGAGCAATTTTACCTAACGTTAGCTTGGCTAAAATGTGGAGCTAGCAGCAGCTAACGTCAGTCTAACTCCCATTCTGTCCCAGCCTAGAGACGAAACTCGGCGTCGATTATTTACGTTTCATTCCCAGAGTATACATCTCTGCTGGTGTTAGGAACAACATTATATCATCCATTCACTTATCATTACCTGATTAAGTCGCAAAGGCACATAGACAGATGATCATGGCCAGCCATCTTGACAACACGTCGAACTCGTTGCTGTCTGGCTTCTTCTTCTTCTACTTCTTCTTCTTCTTCTTCTACTCCTTCTTCTTTTGATTTCCGGCGATACAACGAAAATGGTGACCGTGGAACCTTGTTCGAAATGTGTGACGCTAGAGGTCGCTGTTAAGCTATTTCAAGCATAAATTCGCTCAAATGCTTGTTCTCCCGGCCTAGTAAATTAATCTGTAGTATACAGGTTGTTCGCCAGAGTCGACTCTACTTCCCGATGAGGCGAAGGTCCTTTGATGTATGTAGAACGATGCTCAACATGACCAGCCTGTTGTAGCGAGGCCATCTTCTTCGCAGTTGTGTGTTGGGGCAACAGAAGCAGCATAACATGAACTGTATCTTGCAGAATGACGCAGTCCACAGCCGAGCAGGCAGAGAGGTTCCCTCATTGGCCTATCATGGAGAGAAATGCCTCAGCCAAGAAAAAAGCCTTTGTTTTCTCACAGATCTTTCTCAACACTTAATAAGCAGTAGGCTAGTTACTCCATCTAAAAGTTCCAAACTGTGCGTGGCAGCTGGAGAGAGACAGTGAGATTAGTCTGAAACTTGACAGGCCACAGTTTCATTTAAAGGTTCCAGGACAGCAGTCAGCTGGGTTGGGGGCCCTGCGTTGGAAGAGTGAAAAAGAGATTCACAAACTACAGAAGATCCAGCATGGGCTCCTCAAAGTACTGGACAGAGTGCCATCATTCCATGCTGTTTCAGAGAAGGTATGTGACATCCTTCTCTAAGAGATACCAGAGAGATCCTGGATGAGGGATATCTAATCTTATCTTTCTCTCATGACAATCACTATAGTGGGGATTGATTGGCTTATGGACATGTACTGGTCATCTGTGGACATGGAGGTCAAACATCTCATCCTCCCAGTTTTCTCTGGCCTCCCTCACATCATGCCAGTCACAAAAAAACACCTTCCGCCATCTCTTGCACAGCCAGAGTGATTGAACAGTTGAGGTAGAAGGATGTTAGGCCCTAGACTGGTAAAATGTGGACATGCAGAATGATTGATACACCGCGTCTAAGTATTTGAATAACTTCCGCTTGACTGAACCTTCCCTTTATCCCCTGAGCTTAATGTTCATTTCAGTTCGTCATGGGTGTCAAATATCATATCTGCTGTCAAAACATAGGTTGGAAAATTCCTAACCGCTGCTGCAAGTACTGGTCCAGTACTTGAAAACATACACCAGGATGGGTCTCGTAACAGTTTTACTGCAACGTCTGAGACTGTGTACCATGTATTTCATCTTTAGCTTCAGCATCATAACATATAAGGAAGTGCCTCTTGTAAAATAATGATACTGGCTCCATAGATGATCATCAAGATCATCTATCTCGTGATATGGATGTGTGAAACAGAGATGCTATATGGAGGCTTCAAAGCAATCCTCAGATGAGGTGTGTATGTGTGTGTGTGTGTGTGTGTGTTTGTGTGTGTGTGTGTGTGTGTGTGTGTGCGCGTGCGTGTGTGTGTATGTGTGTGTGTGTGTGTGTATGTGTGCGTGTGTGCGTGTGTGCGTGCGTGTGTGTATGTGTGTGTGTGTGGTTCCTCATGCTTCCTCTCCATACAGCAGACAGGACAGACTCTCTGTCTGGTTCTTGAAGCTGGACAGGCAGTTCAGAGTGCAGGCATGGAAGATGAAGGGCACTCGGTGCCGCCCAAAGACACTGTAGCACGGCCGTATGACCGCCAGGCCTGGGCCATAGAGAGGACCCATGCAGCAGTCACACACACCAACCCTGGGGGGGGCACAGAGACACAAGGCAATTATTAAGAATTGTAAGATATTTTGGTTGTATTAACCTGGCAGTACTGATACGTGCATTATGAATGGAGGGCTACACATAAAGCAGATAGATAGATAGATAGATAGATAGACAGATAGACAGATAGACAGATAGATAGATAGATAGATAGATAGATAGATAGATAGATAGATAGATAGATAGATAGATAGACAGACAGATAGACAGATAGATAGATAGCAGGAGATGCAGGAGTCAAGGCAACTGGAAAAATCATATCCAATTGTGATTTGTGTGAACTATAGCCCTTTAAGCTCTAACCCTTGTGTACCTGCTGAGAGCTAGCTGTGCCTCTGGCGGCAGGCTGTGGTAGCGCAGACAGGGCTCAGTGAGAGAGAGGGCATGTGTGGCTGAGTCAACCAGTTTCTGGGGGGAGTTGCTACTGAAGCTCTTGGTGAAGTAGGGGTGCATGTAGTTGTTGGCGATCTTTAGCTGGGTGATGTTGAGGCGCAGGGCACCGCAGGGTAGAGCAGGTAGCTGGTTCCCCTCTAAGTTCAGATATTCCAGGGTCCTAGGGAGAGAGGAACCTGTCTTTACATTCAAAACCCTTAAGCCTAATTTATGCTTCTTGAAAAGTGTCGCTCGACATGTAGCGTTTATGCTTTGGGCGACGTTTTGCGTCGTCTCTATGGTAACAATCAGCTGCGCGCTTGTCATTTTGTTGCCATTCTGAGAAGCGGCTTTCTGAGGGAAATAGTGTAATCTGAGGTATAGAGGTTATTCAGAGAGCTGTTTTCATTGTGGTTTGTTTTCATTCTGATCGGGAAAATGGCTGAACCGGTGTACCGGAATCCCCCCCCCGAATTCTGCAGTAGCCTACTTGGGCATCTCTGTGAAGGGGCAGGGATGATGAATTGTATAGATGGGGCTCTCTCCTCACAAGCTCAAAGAGCCCTTCCTCTACTCCTTCCATGACAGCCAAATGAACACGCATATCCATGGCAACGCACAAGCCTTCTATCTAGCTATCCAATCACAATTGAGCAACAATATGTGACGGAGTCAATGACACTAGAAAAATCCGTTGCTGCGCGACAGCCCTGGCAACACTTTTTTTCACCAAAAAAGTGTTGCCCATGCAAAAAAGTGTTACCCATGACGTCAAAAGTGTCGCTCGACTTTTTAAAAGTGTCGCAAGGTGATAGGAACGCATACAGCAGGAGAAAGACTATTCTCCTCAGCACAGTCAATACCTGAGTTTCTGGATGTCATTGGTTAGTGATGAGAGCAGGTTATAGGACATGTCCAGATACTGCAGACAGGGTAGCTGGTAAAGCCTGGCGAGAGATAAACACAAAAGAGTCCAGGGTTTTTATTCTCTTTCTGAAACTACACTGTAGAATGAACCACTTTTTCCAATTGCTTCATAATCCACAGCACATAGACGGTAATGTGGATACACACTGCATAGACTATTCACAAAATTCCAAAACACCCAGACACACAATGGAGTTATGTATAACATTATTACTGTACATCATCATCCTCAACCTACGCTTAACCTCTGATCTTTCTGCTGTGAAGCTTGGGGAATCCCCAGGTACATTTTTTATTTTATTCAACCTTTATTTAACCAGATAAAATCAACTGAGAACCAATTCTCGTTTTCAATGATGACCTGGCCAAGAGGCCCATTCAAGAATAAATACATACAAACATACAGAAATACACAAGAATAAATACATACAAACATACAGAAATACACAACGTCAACACAGAACAATACATACAATACATGAGAACGGCAAAGACAGCAAAGATGTCATAATGATAAATAAATAAAAACAGAATCTAGCGCTATGTGTGAAGGGGGGGGGGGGGTACGTAATAATTGTGGCTCTTACTCGGAAGGCAGCGAGGTAATTTTGCAGAAAGAAATGACGAAGGTCTTGAGCCTGAGGAGTCTGTGGATGCCAGTAGGTATCTCCTCAATGGGGTTGTCTCTCATCTTCAGCACCTCCAGCTGTGTGAGCTCATACACCTTCCACACACACACAGGGCAGACGGAGAAAGCTGGATGTGCTGTATCTACTGTTAAATGAGTATTGGGTTGTTTTGACCTTTCTTCCAGATCCTCATTTAACAGAAAACAAAACTTACTTTCACAAAACAATAAATTGAGTTAATAGTTCAGGACAATGTAAGACCCACTCTGATGCACATGTATATGCAAGCAAGAAAAACAGGCCCTCAAAGATTAGCCTGACACAAAATGGCAACAAGTACTGTACACATGTAAACATGTTGTCCCCCACCCATTATGCATGTTCCCTTGTGGTATCAAGCCATCTGCTGCTCACTAGGTGTTTTTATACAGAGATCCCACTATATTGCCATAAAGAAGACCTCATTTCACCTCACCTCAATTTTCTGGCTTTGTTTGCTTATAATGAACCAAAGAAAAATTATTTTATAAAGCATGCCAGCAATCTGGAATTGAGAGGTGTGACCCTCATTCGCTAGCTGTTAAACAAGTCCATGCACCTGTATGGTCAAAAGTCCTATAATGAATGTTGAAATACAGACTTATCTAGCGCTACTAATGTCACATCATGTGTCTCAATCATTGACCAAAGTAAGCTCTCTACAAACCACGTTAGAGTGAATAAGAGTATAATAACGTCTCCATCTAGTGGGCATTCACTATAATGAATGTGGAAATACAGACATATCTAGCGCTACTAAACACCTCAAGCTCTACTCTCTGCGGATGTAGAAAGAACATGGTTTCCTGAGTAAACTTGTCTGAGACTATACTGAGACACCAAGCATAGTTTTTGATGTAAAAATCTAAATGTACTTGTCAATGAAAAATGCATTGGAAAGGCGCCCCTTTTGTGGTGGGTTCTGGTACTACGGGGGGACAGACTCACTCACTCACTCACTCACTGACGGACGACATGACACCGGCCAAACTAAAGCCCCCCCCTTCGGCTGTCGCCAGGCGGGGGACAACAAAGACGTGATTGTATTTAGCCCAGTTGTAAGTACGGCCATATATGGTCAAGTATGTGGTCATGTGGTCAGACCCTCTCACCTCCACTGGGAAGACACCAAGGTCGTTGAAGGACAGGTTGAGGTAGACCAGGCTGTGAGCCAGGGGAGCCAGATCAGGGAGAACAGCAATGAAGTGGGCCTATAACACAGAAAACTCTTACATAAGGCTCAGTAAGAAAACAAATGCCAATTCAACACATATTCTTCCACTTCCTGTTATTTGAATGACAGTTCTTTCATTTCCTTTTAATGTGAGGGAGAACAAGGAATATCTGTCTCTGTCCCACAGCTTCAAGGCTAAAGGGAACAATGTGCTACAAAGGCTATTGAGAATGAGAACGCAGGCGCTAGCTATGTCTTACCGTACTTACAGGAACAGGAACAACTGGCAGGTATGGTAGAGAATCTTTAAAGTTGGCATGTAATTCAGCTGATTCATCAGTATTTCCAACCATCTTACATGCACACATAAACAGAAGCACACGGGCGTGCACACACACACACACACACACACACACACACACACACACACAGTCGCACACACATACACACACACAGGCACATGCGCACACACACACACACACCTTGAGAGAGAGGGCCTTGCCTCCCCCTGTCAAACAGTCCAGTATAGCTAGTTCAGAGGGGCTGATTGTCCCATATTCTCCAGAGTGCTGGAAGGGGGAGGCGGTACGCCGTGAGCCGTGGAAGTGCTTGGTTGTCACAGAGTTCAAGATCACCTCAGTTCCTGTTCAAAATAAATCACTTATTTGCAATAAGAAAGAATTACCCCAAGCTTTACTTGAAACCCCTCTAGCCCCCTTCCCCCGACCCTCAATCTTGATTCACTGAATATTAGGTACAATAAACAGCATGCATGCATCACTGTAATGTCATGTTCTTACCTTGGTATAAGCCGTCATGTTTCTGGACAGCCTGCCCGTGCCTTGGTGCCCAGACTTCCACAGACTTCTGTTCAGAGCGGGAGGTCACTTCTTCCAAACAGCTTCGTCGACACATCATCTGGTCCTGGACCTCCGTGTGGATCAACGCTGCCAGCTCTGATGAGAAACACACACATGAACCCACATACTGTGCACACACACACACACACACACACACACACTAGTGCATGACCGCATGGAGTGCACCACATAGCTAACACAACGTATAGGTAGAAAATGTCTAAACGTAAAAGGTAAATTCTTGTTTACCACATATCATCTGCCTCTGAGGAATCCTGCTCTTCACCTCTGGAACTGTCTCACAGGACATGAGCTGTTTGCAAACCTCCGTCTGCTGCCCTCTGTGCAGCTCCATCAGGAAGAGGCCCATCAGCTTGTGGTAGTTGCAGCGGGACAGGACCGCTTTCTTTAGACCCTCCAGCGACTGGGCCGCACTGCCGCCATTTTGGATCCGGAGAAAGTCATTGAAGCGAAAGCTGGGGGTAGCGCGTATGTACCGGGGGTCGGTCCGAAGGAGCTTGAGGAGGGGGATTTTCGGGAGGGTATGAGGGGGTCTGCTAGGAAAGCCTTCAATCACTTTGGGCAACACCACGGGGGGGGCGGCAGGCGACTGCGGAGTCGGCGGCACCCTGAAAATGGGATGGTCATAGTCCCATAACACAGGGGCTTGGCAGATGGATTCACTGCACTCTGTGGCACTGTCTTTGAGAGCCTTTCTCTCCACGGAGGGCACTGACTCCACAAATGTACCTGGTGGTGAAGAAGCATGTTAACATAGGCTATCCGTAGAATGAGGTGATGCATGCGTCAGAATGCGGTGACAGTGACATTCTATATTTTATTGTATGTGACTATGTGTGTGTGCATGTGTATGTGTGTGTATTTGTATACACGCGCACACACACACATGCGCACACGCACACACACACAATGTTGTTTACAATATAAAATGTCATTGCGACGCATGCATCATTTACATAGTGAATATTCCTGTACTACATTCAATAGTTTCAGCACTTGCTTAGTGAGTTTGGTGTGACAGCCAACGTCAATGAAGATGTAGCCTACCTGAAAGTAGGGGAGAAGGGAGTGGTTTGATCAATGGAGGAACCTTTTTAGGGGGCAAAGGCCTCCGGAGAAGCCTTGCGTGTTCTGCCGGCATAGTAACTCCACTGTGAAACGTGCATTTCCGGGGGGTACAAGGGAAATAAATAATTTAGAGAAAAGGCATAAATACTGTAGTATTAGATTTTTTTTTAAAATGTGATTCACTGATGTGGATGGACCAATTTGTTACAGTGTTTTTGTTCTAAGTAGCCTACTGCTGCTGCTATTCATTGTGTAAATATGGGTAAAAGTAGTTACTGTTCCGGGAATTTGCAATATACTGGATTTTTCCATACTACGACAAGTTCAAACGTAGCTATATAGTAGGCTAGGCTACCGTACATTAGGATGTAGTGCTAGTATGGGCATTCACACATATAATACCCCATGGTGTGGACAAGTGGGTTCACGTTAGCGCAACGCTAGTTAACTCCCACCTCGACGACACTACTGAAAAGCTGGTAAACCTCCCAGATGGAACCCAGTTTTCGAGTAACGCTCCAAAGTATACATGAGCATCTTTACTAATGTTTTAATAATTGTATGACCTTGTTATCATGATTAGTTTAACACTCACCGCTGATATGTGCCTGTCCGCTCTCTGTTCCCGGTTCAGTAGAGTCCTTGGCAACGGTCATAGCAACCGTCAATCAACCCCTGGCTCAGGACATAAAACTCTCTCTCTCTCATTCTCTCTCTCTCTCTCTCTCTCTCTCTCTCTCTCTCTCTCACTCTCTCTTTCTTTCTATCTATCTATCTATCCCCCTAGCTTACAGAACTACATGAAAATAATAATAAAAAACAAAAAAACTGCTTAACTGCTGTAGGTTTACTAAATTAAAGGCCGGCCTATTGCTACATTTAGGTGACCTAGGCATTTTTAAAGATCACTTATAGCTTCTTGCCCTGAGTAGTCGATGGCTGTATCTTTGTAGTTTATGGGTGGTAGGACACGACTCACACAACAGGTTTGTTCATTACATCACTGTACCGCTGTACTAAATTCTAACTTAATGTTGTTCTGTTGATTAATGCAGGTGTATTCATTGATGCCGATCATTTAAAACTGCTTCACCTTCATAGGTCTCACCAGCAGCATAACCATATAAAGACAAAAACGTCTCATTCCTGTTTCTGAAGTGTCACTTCCTTCCTCGTGCATTTGAATAATAGATGCGTTGTCGCTCCACTTCTGACGGTGAGTGTACTGTCTGCCCAGCAGCGAGAGCACAGCACCAGCAGATACACTGAAGAAGAGTGAGGCCCATTCAGAAACAGAAGACACACAAACGGACCGGCTAGTCTCCACTCACTTCCCTCAGGTAATCAATTTACTCTCCCTTCAGTCTGCAGGCATCCTTTAAGTCGGTGTATGTGTTTGTGTGTTTGTGTGTGTGTGTCTGTTTCTGTGGTCTGTGTATGTTTGACTGTGTGATATGATGATAAAGATGTGGTGTTATGTGGTGCATGCCTACTTCACTGATTATAACAGGGTCTTCCTGGAGGACATTGATGTAGGCCTAACATGGTGTAACAGCAGTTTTAGTCATTGTATTAATTAGAAATTAGAATGCTAGACAGTGCATTCACAGTACAGTCATTGTTTTCAGGGTCAGAAAGTGTAATAGGGTCTTTCGGATCTTTCCATGAAGCATAAGCAGAACACGCTGTGGCTGAGAGCAGAAGTTGCACAAAACCCAGTACTGCAATGAGGCACAACAGGAAGTCTGTGGTTAGCTTTGCTGCAACTGTTGAAAATTCAGATAGCAGAGCTCACATAACCCCAGCCAGCAGATCTACTTTTATTTAAGAAATCAGTAGGCCTACATCCATCCATTCACCTTATAATCTATTGATTATCTTATAGGATGGATGTATTGGTTAGATTATAATCAATGTAGTATTATTGGGGGCCAAGCAGCGAAGCACCAATCTGCAAAAAACTTAATACACATAATCTGTAGACCAATGTATGCGTTTGCTTGTGACAGCCAATTGAATTACCAAAATATGCCAAACAGGAAGTTGGGGCATATCGCAGAAATGCTTTAATGTATTAAAAGCACATTTAGCAGACTGGTTACGGACCCTCCCGTGACCTCTGTCACCACTAGTCACATGTTGACAAGTTGAGCACTCTAGTGCCACCAACGTGTCAAATTTGGAGTCAAGTTTATGCTTGTAACTTTTGAACCGTATGTTCGATTTTCATGATTCAGGGATCATTGGATTCCTTGCGTCAAGCCAAGTTCAAAACATACCATGGTTTCATTATTTTTTCATTCTCTTGATTGCAGAATGCAAGTTACACTTTTGGTGTTCTGCACAATTTCACAGATTTTACAGTGGGGAGAGACGCATTTTGGAAAAATGTCACACATTTTCTAAACTGCCATCCTTCTTCAAATTTGCACAGCTTATACACATATTATATATAAAAACGTTCACATGGCTCTTGGGATTCGTAAAATTGGGATTGGGATTCAGCTAATAGGGTTAGGGGGTTAGCGAAGGCTGACATGCCTTGTGGACTAGGGCGATTCACCTTTGCAACATCCGGCGTAGCACAGTGGATACGTAGCACAGTGGATACGTAGCACAGTGGATACGTAGCACAGTGGATACGTAGCACAGTGGATACGTAGCACAGTGGATACGTAGCACAGTGGATACGTAGCACAGTGGATACGTAGCACAGTGGATACGTAGCACAGTGGATACGTAGCACAGTGGATACGTAGCACAGTGGATACGTAGCACAGTGGATACGTAGCACAGTGGATAGCACGTCGGCCTTGCAAGCAGCAGGTACAGAGATCCAATCCCGTTCAACCATATGTCTGACTTTCGAAATTCTCTGGGCCATCCTTGACCCTTGTCAAACACGTCTCATGTCGCCACGTCATTCTAGCTGATTCCTTGGCTGCTTGCAGCTCAACTGCCTGGCCCCCACATTGCTGCTTGCAGCAATATTTATCATTAGATTTGTTAGGTGACCCATTTGGAATAAGCTGTTTAAAAGGCAACAAGATTTGCATGTGCACCACGAGTGATGTGTTGTGGTATTTCCGTATAATTGTTCTTCACAATATACGTGGTCAGGCCCAGTTAATCCCTGATAACAGATGTGGGATTAAGAGAATTTATATCAAGGAACTTGATTTGCCTGATGGCGAACATGCTCCCATCTCAACTGGAATCGAAAGAGCTCTCTTCCTGCCTGGGCTAAGTTATATGATCCTGCAACAAATTGAGGATGCTATGATGTTCTTGATAAATCAGACAGCCCATCATGCAGTGTACAGTATATATTAACTTGACATCTAGTATATGGCATTCGGGGCATACTGAATATGCTGTTTAGTATGTGGTTGATTGAATCATCTACAATGAACTCATGGTTACAATATTGCTGGTGAGGAGGAGAATGTAACATGGTGAGAGGGTCATAGTTTGAGGAGAGGGCAGTGTTTCATGTCTGTCTCTGGTCTCTGTGGTTGAAGATAAGAAAGAGAACACAATCTAAACCCTACGTATCGACTATAGGGGGATATCACTGAAAATATTTCTTAAAATATTTCTTAAAAAGTATTGTCTTAATTTGATGTGCAAAGTTTGAGGGGAGGTTGAAAAGCTCCCTTACATTTATCGGGGACCCTGAATGCAAATGTGTCCCTCTTAAATCAATTGCATCTTTGAGCTCCTCAAATGGTGTGTAAGGGAAAGCTTGTACAGTTGAAAATGGAAAGACTAACTGATGTTACTCATTTCAAAACTTCACACCACCACAGCATGTATCCCCCACACATGCATTTCTCTCTGCGTCGCAGGGTTGTGGTTTAGAGCCCTGCGGAGGCCTCATTGGGTAACCGGTAACCACAGGAAAATGGCAGCCATTTGTCCTGTTTGTCAGCACAGCAGCTTCACAAGCTACTATAGTCAACTCTTAGAGCAGAGATAGATAGATAGATAGATAGATAGATAGATAGATAGATAGATAGATAGATAGATAGATAGATAGATAGATAGATATACAGACAGATGGACAGACAGATCGATCGATCGATCAACTGTATTGATCCACAAGGGGAAATTCCTTTTTTTGCAGCAGTACACACAAAAAAGGCACAGTAAGCAGAAAAAAAGAAGAAAAGGGAAGCTCAATAATAGCCTCGTGAGAGCATCCTAATCCGAGCTCATAGAGGTCTGTTCGTGCCAGAGAAAACGATCTCGAATTTGAAATACAAATACAGGTTTAGGTGTGATGACAGCGAGGAGCGACTGAAGTTGTGATAGACAGTGATAGACATGTGATAGACATGTGATAGACATTGAAGTGAAGTGAAGCGTGTGATAACAGTGATAGACGTCCAGATGGTTCATCCAGTCACCTTGCAGAAAAAAGGAGAAAACGCACACCTGACAAGTATTTTAGAAAGTGCCTGCCCTTTTCCTAAACAGTGTCTATTTATGTGAAACAAACCATCTGGCGTGTCAGGTTAGCACAATAAGGCACAAAAAGGCACCATCATACGGTATAAAGAAAGCAAGATGTGCTAATTAAATGTCCAAAAATCAGGATAAAAAAAGGAACATACAGGCACTAGTCACAGTTTGGGTCCATTCAAGTCAAATCAGGTGTATGCTCAACATGTTAATAAATAATAATAAGTGAACTGTAAGCTGTTGACAATGTACAATAATAGCTGATAATAACTAACTAATAATAACTGTCCTGTCCAAGAAACGACCAGAGCAAACCGTCTTAGCTCCCTCCAAGCTGGCTCAGGCCCATGGTGTCCAGCCAGTCAGGAGAGGCATTGAACAGTCTAATGGCGGCTGGTAGGAGGGACCTAAGGCCCTCCGTAGAGCACCGTGGCATTCTTCTCTCTGCAACTACTGTCATTGAGTCCAGGCTGACCCACAGTACAGAGCCCACCCTCCCGGTCAGCTTGTCCATCCAGTTAGCATCTGCTGCTTTGATACTGCTGCCCCAGCACACCACCGCGAAGAGAGAGAAGAGGAAGGAAGAGGGTATAAGATTCCTCTCTCTCTCTTCTCTGATTTGATTTCTTCATATCGTCCTCTCTCTTCCATATGTGACTTGAGCCATAGTTCATCCACATTGCCACTCAATGTTTTCTGAGATTGCCAAATCTCTTGTAAGATTCCAAACGGTTCACCCTGACGAAGGCTGTTCGCTGAAACGTTGGTTATTAGGATCACAGCAGAGGAGAACATTTGAGTTTGCAACTTTCTATTTTTATTTTTATTTACTGTTGATGTTACGTTAGTCTGCACCTCAGAAAATTTAGGGTGTGCTCCACTCTATGCTGTATATATCTAAATAAAGATTTCAGACATTCCAAAAACGTGTGATGAAACAAGATAATAAGGTGAATACCCTCTCTATACAGAATGTACAGGAAGTAGCTACCTCACTTGAAGGAGGAAGTTTCAGAATGACAGGAACCAAGGGCTCAGAGCACAAAACCACAGTTTTGAACAGTTACAGTACCTGTATCACCATTACAACATTCAGACATAAAATACAGTATCCTTGATCTTATGCCTTTGCTTCATTTGTGTAATACTGTATACACAGGGAAACGGAATGTTAGGAACATTTGTACAAAGAAAAAAAAAGTATGCATTTCAAAATCGTATTAAATCATTAATTAAAAAAAAAAGGTTGGTTGAGGATTGACATGCTTTCTCTAACTCACCATGGTGTTGCTTTGGTTTCAGGTCTCTTTGTGGTTCGTGTTACAAGATGGACACTCCTGCACAGATAGGCCAGGATGAGATAGAGGAACTGAGAGAGGCCTTTGCTAAGATTGGTGAGGTTGACTCGAACTACCCCTAACACCCCATCATTAGGCCATTTTTGCCATTACAAAGTCATTTGGTTACCTATAGACAGGCACACATGCTTAAAAGTAGCAGCTACAGAAAACAGCCGCCCCACACACTACAAGGGGGGTAGCGATACCCTCAGCTCACAATATGATACACAATATTGGGTTCACAGTATAAATATGATAGGATATTATATCAATACTTTTTATTTTATTTTTTACAAAACTTGATGATGATGATGTATATACTGTATGACTGGAAAAATTGTATTTTATTTGAATAGACACAAAATGCAAAACAATGCTGTTGTTTGCCCTATAACAGATGAGGGCGCGAGTTAGTATGTGAAAGTGGCTCATTTACAGCCAGTCCTATATTAATAATAAATAACGCATTAGATTTGTATAGCACTTTTCTGGGTATTATATAAATCTGACGTTATTACTATTAATGTATTATTACGTAATACATTTTTTTCTTTTAAATACAAAAGATATATATATATAAAAATACATATTCGTTTTTTAAATGTAAAGCATAATATATATGTGTTTTTATTTTTTTATCGCAAGATCTAAAAATAAAATCACCTCGACAATACATATAATCACATTTTCATATTGCGATATTTTCTGGCACGATATATTGTTACAACCATAACACACATGCACATGCACAAGCACACACACACACACACACACACACACACACACACACACACACACTGAGACATACGGCCTGCCTGGACGGTTGTGTTATGTGAATGACCTTTCCATCCTGTTCTAGATGTGGACGGTGAGGGTTACATCTCCACAGGTGGGCTTAACGACCTCTTCAGAGCCGCCAACCTGCCATTGCCGGGATACCGTGTCCGTGAGATCATCCAGGACCTCACTAAGACGGGAGACCAGCACGACGGCAAAGTCACCTTTGATGAGTTTGTTAATGTAAGTTCAAAAGTGTTCGAAACCAGTGGCAAATGATATATTTACTTTGTGTAACCAAGTTGAATTGGTTAATCTCAGTCCTCCCGCGCCATCGAATTGTTAACTTTTTGCTGGTGGTTAAAGTGGTGGTTAAAGTGGTGTTTAAGAGAGGTCGTCATATGTTTTTTTAAGTCCCTGGACCCAAGATCGAACTCAGTGTGGGGCAAATGAGGATGGAAGCAGTACTGACAAGTGATGGAGTGACACCTGTTAGACAAGGACAATTCAATTCAATATAAAAAGTTAGGAATTTAGGTTCATTATATTGCATAATAGATATAGCACTTCTCTAGTCTCAAAGAGGACCCCATTAGGTCCAAGCATAGCTAAAAAGCATTTGATGTCAATATGATACAACATAATGTGAGACGTGACATGAACATGAACAGGTAGATCTCTCCACCATGGTCTTCCTCTCTCAGGTGGTTCATGGGCTGAAGAGCACAGAGGTGGCCAAGACCTTCAGGAAAGCCATCAACAAGAAGGAGGGCCTCTGTGCTATAGCTGGCACCTCTGAACAGTCAGGCACACAGCACTCATACTCAGGTCAGAGGGATTCAATGTCCTTGTTTAAGGGATAGTTTACAACAACAACAACAACAACAAAAGTTGGTAGATTTGGTCAGACCGCTAAAGTACTCTTTGAAGCTGAATCTGCATGACAGATGCTCTGGAGTTTGTTGTGGGCTCATCTTGTCAACTGCCAACTTGGTCTGAAAATATTCAACAAACTTTGATTTTTGAGTGAACTATCCCTTTAACAGAACCTTGTTCTGAACTTAACTGTGTAACGCCAGCCTTGCTCCCTATTACAAGTACAGTTTCAAGTTGTATCACTGGTTTCAAGTTGTAAGACTAGCTATCTAGTTCATCTCACCCTGATAGCAGCAGACATTCTGCTGACAACTGCACTCAGGAAGCAGTTATCATTCAAATGACATATCATACCGACCAAACCAGTAGCCTAGCAACACTTCCTGTCTGTGATATCACAGGTTTGCCCATCGTGATTGGCTGGTGTGTATCAGCTATATATACAGTACTGCAGGGTACCCCGGCACACCAGCAATATATCCACATACAGTATGTTTTCTTACATGGATGTACACATTTTTCACTGCCAGAGGAGGAGAAGGTGGCGTTTGTGAACTGGGTGAATAAGGCCTTGGAGAAGGACCCAGACTGCAAACATGTCCTTCCCATGGATCCCAACACCAATGACCTCTTCACGGCTGTCGGAGATGGAATCGTTCTATGGTACATACAACCTGGTTTAATTAATTCACTTACAGTTATACACTGTATCACATGGAAACAGTATGAGAATATAGCAAGATATACATACTGATGTCTATTGTACATACTGCCTGGTTAGAGACTTTCCATAGAGAAAATAAACAGAATTGAACAACGTGTCTGTGTATCGCCCTGTGGCCTGGCAGTAAGATGATCAACCTCTCTGTTGCTGATACCATCGATGAGAGAACCATCAACAAGAAGAAAATCACACCCTTCACCATCCAGGTAACCTTGAAAACAGAAAGACAACACCACAGTGAACACCATGGATGGCGTTCCTAGTTTGGTTTGGATTGCTACACCTTAGTTATTTGAATCGTATCGTTATTTATTCCTTTTTAGTCCTTTTCTCCATCCATTTTCACGTATTGTGTCTGTTAGAAGCAATATCTGTAAGTATTGGTAGTTATATAATCATATCTTCATAAGTAAGTTAGAGCATTATTTTGATTAAACAACTGTATAGGCTAGCTAACTATAAGAAATCAATACATGGAAGCTAATTCATACTAGGTTTGCAGATGATTGCAATGTACCTATTGTATACTATATATTGTACTATCTTCTATAAGCCTATTATGTTATCATATCATTTGTGTACATTGTCAGGCTAGAATTGAATTGCATAGATTTTATGAATAGCAGTCCTCCATGTTGTATTTCCTCTTTCAAAATGACATTGTGAAGACTAGGCTGCAACTTTCTTAGGCCTACTTTGTAACTTTTTTTATTGTTATTGCAGTTTTACAGTCGAACCAGATAAACCCCTTGAACTGATGCATCAGCTTCTTGTGGAGTCATTTGAATCACTGTTCATACGGCTGGATAGCTAGGCACAGCTGTCTAGTGGGACCAGTACAGTATGAGTATTGTTCTGGTTCTGTGCTCTTAACAGGAGAACCTGAACCTGGCCCTGAACTCGGCGTCGGCCATCGGCTGCCACGTGGTGAACATCGGGGCAGAGGACCTGAAGGAGGGCAGGCAGCACCTGGTCCTGGGACTGCTGTGGCAGGTGATCAAGATCGGCCTGTTTGCTGACATCGAGATCAGCAGGAACGAAGGTGTGGGCGCCACTTGGTCTAACTCACTACTCAGTATAAACACTGCCCACCTGCGCTGTCGAGCTGCTGGGTTTTCAGTGGCGTGAGCCAGAGGACTCAACATCGAACCCCGAAGTGGAGCGCGTTAGGGTGGAAGCAATACGGATGAGCAACAGTTACACCTGTTATCGTGTTATTCCTGTTATCTTGCATATCTGTTTTTATCCACACATGGATTATCCAGGACATGGATTTACTCAATGTAAATGATGGATGTGTGTGTGTGTGTGTGTCCAGCCCTGATCGCCCTGCTGAGGGATGGGGAGAGTCTGGAGGACTTGATGAGGCTGTCTCCAGAGGAGCTCCTGCTGCGTTGGGCCAACTACCACCTGGAGGAGGCCGGCTGCCCCAAGATCAACAACTTCAGCTCCGACATCAAGGTGGGCCCACGCGCACACACACACTAGCACCCGCGCACGCTCGCACGCACACACACACACACACACACACACACACACACTCGCACACGCACATGCAGACACAGACACACACTCAAGTTGGGACACACACACACACTTGCACACACGCACACACACACACATTCAAGTTGGGATACACACACACACCCACACACACAGTATATACACAAAAGGTTGGGAACACAACCTAAAGGCATCAAGGCAAAAAACCTTGGAAACACACACACACACACACACACACTGACACTGTCTCTAATGTAATAGTTTTGTGTTTTTATGCTCCAGGATTCTAAGGCATACTACACCATCCTAAACCAAGTGGCTCCTACTGGAGATGATGATGGAATCCCTCCTATTGCCATTGACACGTCAGGAATAAGGGTAAGTGCACTGCAAACAATATTGACGCCTGCGAGTGTTCTACAGTAGTCATAGTTATACTGTAGTTATACTGTAGTCACAATGCTGTTAGAGTGTTTTATCATTCAGTAACTTTTTATATCATCATCCACATTTTCATGTAGGCCTACATACAGTGTGCATACAGTGGGCATGTTGTTGTTGTTATACATATAGCTAATTATGCCCGTAAACATTGGTGCTGACACTGTTCCACAGTCCAGTAAAAAATATACAAAAGACACACACAATCTACTGTACCCGTTAGGCTGGGTGCTGGAAATATAAACTCTTAAAGATCAGGAAAAATAGTTTGATAGAGTTCCGCACAGCAGATAGCTCCCATTACAACTGTTTTTTTTTAATCCATTGCAAAAGTAACGTTTCGAGCACAAAGGCTCTTCCTCAGAACTTTTAGTGGGAGCTATCTGGTGTGCTGAACTTCTCTGTTCCCCTGCCCCCCACTTAGGAGAAGGACGACCTCCAGCGAGCAGAGTGCATGTTAGAGCAGGCCGAGCGGCTCAGCTGCAGGCAGTTCGTCACGGCAACCGACGTCGTCCGCGGCAACCCCAAGCTGAACCT
Source organism: Borostomias antarcticus (assembly GCF_949987555.1). Classification (NCBI taxonomy): domain Eukaryota; kingdom Metazoa; phylum Chordata; class Actinopteri; order Stomiiformes; family Stomiidae; genus Borostomias; species Borostomias antarcticus. Next base: position 24,398,069 of record NC_140250.1, on the reverse strand, counting down.
GGCCTTTGTTGCCAACCTGTTCAACAAATATCCCGCTCTGAAGAAGCCCGAGAACCAGGACATCGACTGGAGCTCCATCGAGGGTTAGTGGCGGGGCTCCTGGGTTTCCTAAGGCCCACTGACCTGTCCAGGAAAAACACCTAGACTCACCTTCAAATGGACCCAGTTGCTTATCAAGCCAACTTCCCACTTATGGCCCCATACTAACTCCAGTGTCACTTCAATGTCTAAACTTTGAATTCTAATGAAGTGGGTTTATACCATGGTGTATATACTCTTGTGCGTGGTACCTGCTAATATCAGATAATAAACCAGTGGTGTTTGTCTGATGAAGGTGAGACCAGAGAGGAGAGAACCTTCAGAAACTGGATGAACTCACTGGGGGTCAATCCTCGTGTCAACCATCTCTATGCGTAAGTAAAGCTTCCTCAGTCTTATTTACTATTTTGTTTTTCTTAAGGGAAACTAATGTGTGTGTATGTGTGTGTGTGTGTGTGTGTTCGCTCACAGGGACATGGCTGATGCCCTAGTCATCTTCCAGCTGTACGAGAAGATCAGGGTGCCTGTGGACTGGGACAGAGTGAACAAACCTCCCTACACCAAACTGGGCAGCAACATGAAGAAGGTAAACCCAGAACTGGGTCCAGGTTCTAGCTCATAGGAGGACCCATCATACTGGTGTCCTTTTATTTTTCACATACTCCATTCATACAAGTATACAAGTATACAAGTATGAATGGAGTATGTGTCCAGATTCTAGCTCATAGGAGGACCCATCATACAGGTGTGGTCCTTGAGATCTACAGTAGGTAGTGTGCTCTTAACAACAGTGATCAAAAGTTCACGCACACTTGTAAAGAACATGTATGTCATGACAGTCTTGAGTTTCCAATAATTTCTATAACTCAACGCCTTGCCTGTCTGTCTGTTTGTCTGCCTGTCTGTTTGCCTGCCTGTCTGTCTGCCTGCCTGCCTCTCTGTCTGTCTGTCTGTCTGTCTGTCTGTCTGCCTGCCTGTCTGTCTGTCTGTCTGTCTGTCTGTCTGTCTGTCTGTCTGTCTGCCTGCCTGCCTGTCTGCCTGCCTGCCTGTCTGTCTGTCTGTCTGTCTGTCTGTCTGTCTGTCTGTCTGTCTGTCTGTCTGTCTGTCTGTCTGTCTGTGCTAGCTGGAGAACTGTAACTACGCGGTAGCTCTGGGCAAGAAAGAGGCCAAGTTCTCTCTGGTGGGAATCGCTGGGCAGGACCTGAACGAGGGCAACCGCACCCTCACCCTGGCCCTGCTGTGGCAGCTGATGAGGAGGTAATGTGAGAACAATTTTGGGATAATGTTGATGACTTAAGTTAAAATAATCTCTGTGAGTTCACACGGACTGCACGTTTAGGTTGTAGGTTCAAGACCCACTGGAATAAAATATACCGACTAGAAAAGGGAAATGTCTGTGATCAATTTGTGTGCTTCCAGTATTGGTATTATTCTGTACATGAGGTTTGCACTGTGGGTTTTGTGAGACTGAGGGAGTGGGTATTAGTGGCAGTTCAAAGTGGCACTTTGTATCGATTCAACCCACCTCACTTTCCCCTGCTGGGTTCGATCTCAGGTCCTCTGACTCGTCCACATACATAACAACCTTACATAGACGCCACTTTAGCCAGCTATGCCACCAAAATGCTAGTGATTTGATGGCGCAGGTGAGGAGTGAGTTTAACCAATTCAACTCTGTTACACAAGTACTCTCTGAAAAATCGAATTGAGTTCCTAATCGCGTAGAAATCTTATCGAGTTATAGAAATAAACATGGGATATATTCTTATCTTCCCACAGGTACACTCTGAATATCCTGGAAGAACTTGGTGACGGTCAGAAGGTCAACGATGACACCATCATCACCTGGGTCAACAGCACACTCTCAGAGGCGGGCAAGGGCACCATCTCTGGATTCAAGGTAGGCAGTACCCTCACTGCTATGTAACCTACACAGTATCACACTGTATCAACTAGAAATGGTGCTCAGAGAGCACAGACCTCCGCCCTTGAATGAATTTCGTGGCTCTGTGCACGCCAAAATTGAATGGGTTCTAAATGTCCCCATACTAGACCCCTCCACCAAGTTTCATGAAAATCAGTGTGATAGTTTTTGCGTAATCCTAGTCCAAGAAATGAATGGACAAGCCGTCTGGGCGGCTTGTGGACCCGCCCCGTGGTTCACTTGGGTGGAGGTAAAGATGACTGGAGGTGAATGGGTGGCTGATTTTGGCTGTCTCTGTGGCGCCCCCCTCGGGTCACTGCCAGTGGGGGGCAGTGCGGTGCACTCTGGGCTCACCCTCCCTACACCCCAGTCCAAACCCTATGTCTCTAGCACCCCCACACAGGGAGCTGGCTTCATTCTAAGTTTTGTTTTCATTCGTTGATCCGGCCCGTGATCTGGATCTGCTCCAAAATGTAATATGTTCTAAGGTGACCCATGATACACACCTCCATTTCACTTCCATTTCATAAAAATCGTTTTGGTATGTTTTGCGTAATCATAGTAAAAAAAAATAATGGAAGTGAATGGTCAGTCTGGCTGTTTTTGCGCAGCCCGTGGACCGGACCTGTGATTCAGATCCACTCCAAAATGTAAGAGTTGTAAGTTGGCCCAGGCTACTAGCCAGGCGTTGCCAGCCTGATCTCACAAGCTCACATTCGATTTCACTCCTCAGATCAGTCTGGATATCCAACTGTTCTAATGGAATCCGCTCGAACAGACATTTGTTTGTGTCAATCAGAACCGTTTATCTAATATGGGCGGGTTTAATGAGATGACAGAACAGAGGAGCGCCGTAGAGGCATTTTCTCTGATTGGTTGTAGGTCTATCCAGAGTCCAGAGGCCTTTTAATCTACACCCGTTGGTAACGCCCCTTAGGAATTGGAAAGCATCTGTGAGTTTCCATACCCTTTCCATTTTTGCGAATTGGGTCAGGCAAACCCAGGCTACCATGCTCCACCCCTCCACCGAGTTTCATGAAATTCAGTCAGGTAGTTTTTGCTTAATTCTGGTTCAAAAAATGAATGGAGGTGAACAGCCGGCCATGTTTGGGCGGCCAGTGTACCCGACCCATGCTTCGGATCTGCTCCAAAATGTAATGGGTTCTACGTTGGACCATGCTACACCCTTCCACTGAGTTTCGTGAAAATCGGTCCAGTAGTTTTTGCGTAATCCTGCTGACAAACACACATACACTCGTACGCCACCGGTAACATTACCTCTCACCTTGCGCTGTCGCTGTGGTGGACGTAAAAATGCCTTGAATCTAAGAAGTGATACTATGGAAATGATCTAGATTAATACACTTGCAATGGCAGTCCCAGACACTAAGTTTCCTTCTTCCATCTGTGTGTCTGTCTCTGTAGGATGGGTCCATCAGCACCAGTATGCCAGTCTTGGACCTGATCGATGCCATCCAGCCTAGCTCCATCCGCTATGATCTGCTCAAGATGGAGGACCTGACTGAGGAGGAGAAACTCAACAATGCCAAGTATGTATGAGATGGCAGATCTATGCCACTGCTTCAGTGTGTTAGTGTGTGGCACTACAGTACGGTTGGTCTGTAGATCAAGAGCTAAGTCTAAACAATGTTTCTATGAAGTACAGTATATATCAGTAAAGTTTCTATCATCATTATCATGAATTATTATCTGGCATGAGACTCACACGTTTGGTCTGTCTTATGCTGAAATATTAGCAACCGATCCATAGAAATGTATTGAGGCACATGCTGATATGTGTATCTGAAAGCAGGCTGATCAAAGTTTGCAACCGTGGGTGAAGGAGCCAAATAAAAAGAATGAAGCTGGTGTCTTTGCTGCACCTCACCTCACCTCACCAATACCCTCTTGTTGTCGCCCGGGTTGCCAGGTATGCCATCTCCATGGCCAGGAAGATTGGCGCGCGGGTGTACGCCCTCCCAGAGGACCTGGTGGAGGTGAAGCCTAAGATGGTGATGACAGTGTTTGCCTGCCTCATGGCCAGGGGCTTGAAGAGAATCTAGCGGACTCAGTCTCACATCCTGCATCGTCCTCCATTACGGCATAGGGACGGCAGCCAATGACCATTGGGAAGATATGCTGTTCTCAATACTTCCACTTAAGAGTTGACTTTCAGTGTCCTATTTTTCTATTTTTCTGATACAGCAAATAAAGTCAAAGTCAATTTTATTTGTCATATACTCCATTCATACAAGTATGATGTGCAGTGAAATGTTATTGCTAGCTGTGGAATGTTAGGGGTTATATCCATGCCAAATCAACAGTTCTGCTTTGAATTAATACAAAATATGCAAAATAAAGATATCAGGGAATTAACTTTTTTTTCTTCTTAAAATGTCATGTCCTGGTTTTGCTGAATGTATGACAGACCAAAAACAGCATTTAGTATGAACTAGAAGTCTGAACGACTTATTAAAAAGTGCTTGCTTTTTGTAAACCTAGGACCCCCAGTTCTCTTATTACAGTGACAAACCAAACGTTCCTGTACATTTCAAGGTTCAGTAACTTGTTCAGTAAGTTGCCCCCATGTACATGTGGGAGTTCTGGTGAGTAGTAGTACAGACTACCTACGATAAATGCAATTATTGTAAGTCGCTTTGGATAAAAGCATCTGCTAAATGACTGCAATGTAATGTAATGTACATACAGAGCGTACCCAAGCCACAAAGATGCCTTAGTTTAACGTATATCTGTTTAATGAAACAAAACGGACAAGCAATCTCCGAAGGGGGGAAAAAACCATTTTGTTTCAAAATATGTCCATCCTTTTTTCCCAGAAAAGAGAGAGAAAAAACTAAGTTCAGAGTAATGACTCCAGACAGGTTCTAGAGAGAATGTGAAGATTGTCTGAGTAACTATTCAGGTGTGGGTCAGCATCTCCGTGTGTTGGAATGGGAGGGGGCTTTGTTTGGCAGGTCGGGTGAACTGCTGCTTCCTGTGCAAGACTCTGCGAGGGAGCATTATTTGGCAGGTTTGGCTTCGGGAGGGTTTTCCCCGGTATCCAGGGTCTTGAGGAGGCGGAAGAGGCCTGCAGCTTCTCGTATGCGGCTGAACTCGATACAGAAGGCCTGGACCTCGATGAACAGGTCCTGAACGTTGATGATCTTGTTCCGGATAAGAGACTGCAGGAACACGCAGACCAGTCGCACCAGACGGTTCTGCACGAGGAAATGAGGAGGAAGCAAGAATGACTAGAGCACTGTGGTCTGTGGGTTGGCGCCATCACTCATCGGTTTGCTTCCTGCCTACATCAACTACTCCTAAACTACAGAGCATGCAGAACAGAGTTCTTCAAAGTGCTTTATAGTGCAGGACTGTAGGGCCAGCTCCTTGATATGAACTATGCATGGATCTGAATATCATACTAACTAAATATAACACAAACTAAGCTAGAAAGCCTTCCACAAAAAGTAGAAGTCATTTCATACCTGCATGTATTTGTCTTTGATCTGCTCACAAGTGGAGATGCAGTTGGAGATGTACAGGTGGATGAACTCAGGTGGGAGGTCGACGGCCGTAGTCAACCTGTGCACACAAAAATATGAAGCGTTGAATGAAACGTTGCATGAAGAACATTCTCACACACAGGCTCAAAATAGAGCAGAAAATTAAACCACGACTTCTTGTAAACCACTATTGTTGTTAAAAATTCTGCTTTCCTATTGATGTTTTCAGGAAGTCTGAAAACAATTCACAAAATTGTTGAAAAAAATCACCCCTCACAGAATTGTGGGCGAACTATACCTTTAATTCACCTCGTTTTCACCCCCACATGGTAGCCTACCTGTTGACCACCTCCATGGAGTGCAGGGACATGTCCATGTTGACCAGCACAGAGAAGTACTCTGTGATCTGGCTGGACTGCATCAGCTTGAGCAGCATCTCGATGGCCACCAGGGGGTTGTTCTCCACCAGGTCTGGCAGCTTGGCTGGGGACAGGCCGATGTGGTACACAAGCTTCAGGTCCTTCTCCAGCTCGCCCAAGAGCTGCACGAGGCAAGGGGCCGGGGCACGGAGGGAGGGAGGATGTAAGATGGCAGATAAGTTTGGGCCGGAATCATGAATCAACATTTGTCCACACCAGTAGATAGATCTAAAGCTTAAACCATTCTATTTCACTCTGCCACGCCTGTGCTGTTCTTGTTACAATTCCACTAGCCTAGAGCAAATTCCCTCGTTACCTGACCATGAACCTCCACCTCCGATCCTGCCTAGGGTGTGAGGGAGAGATGCAGGCCGCTCACCTGTGACTGCTGCTGGGAGGACAGTGGGCTCTTGAAGGCCTTAGCCATGATGCGCTTGATCTCCACACCCGTGCTGTTCTTCACACACATTGAGCGGTCCCATTGGATGCTGTGGTCCGGCTCGGTGGGGTTCAGCCAGGCCAGCTCATCCTCGCACACGTGCAGCGGAGGGGGCGGCCGGATGAACTCTGGACGGAAGTGGCCTGGAGGGAGGGGAGAGTCACCGGGAGTCTTTTAGTGTGGCTAATGGTCATCGTAGGCGGAGTCAAAACTATGACCCAGACTGAGAACCAAAAACACTGATCTTTCCCCTCCAAACATAAGATTCAGATTCAGATTCCACTTACTCTCCAGCGGAGGGCGGGGCCCAGTGACCAGAGACTCTGTGATCTGATTGGCCACAGAGCTGTCAAATCCAGAGTTGGACGAATCAGGGTCCGGATCGTTGAGAATACTGGGGAAACTGGCCTTGCTCTGAGTAGGCAGTTCTGACTGGCGCTCTGGACATCAAAGGCAACAAGAGAACATACAAGACTGGTTAGAAAGTATAGAGTATGATAAAGAGCTTCTTATTCTACATAGAAAAGGTCTCAGGTCTCAGACACTTCTCTCGTTGCCTGGATCCAGACCTTTGAATCCGCCAACTCCACCGAGTTGACTGATTCTCGCTCTGGCATTCTTGGCATCGTGACATGAAACTGCGGTTTCTCTTTTGAAAAATTATCAGTCTAATGAGCACCGCGGGGGGCCATTGTCTAGTTTCTAATGACCGGTTAGGGAAATCGAATCCCACACCGCCACGGAAATTGGTTATAGTGGAGGCAATGTCAAACTGAAGATGGAAATGGAGTGTAATGAGTTGACAATTCTGTCTGATATCAGGCAAACATAGTTGGCAATTATTAATGTACCTCAAGTAAGCTACAGTACAGTGCGTTGGGGGTAATTACAGTAACGAGTGTGTTTAAACTGGAACAAACACAACTCAGGAAATACTGTCAGCAGTCTGTGTAATGTGGTCTATTGAAAAAAATTGTTTTGCATCGGAGCTTGTGAGCGGTGGAGGTAGTGTGTGGTGACGGGCGAGTTTTACTTCAGCCAGTCAGCACCACTCCAACACAGGTGTGTGTTTCTTCGGCTTCACAGCCTCTTTGCCTCAGAAGAGTCAGCAGTAATTCAATGTGACGATCACATCATACTGATGTGATGTCCATGCGTTTTCATTTCCGTTACCTGCCAAAGCCAGCTGAAGTCCACTTATGTCTATGGACTGAGGCATATTCCCCACGTCCATGCATGACACCTGTCGGGGAGTCTTCTTGAATAGATCCCTGGGAGGAGCTAGCATGAGCTGGGATAGGAAGAACTTCTCTGGCTGGGTGATCGGCGGCAGGAATCCTAAACACATCAAAATAACAAGCATAGACTTAAGAAATGGAGCATGGAGTTAAGAAATCATTTGCTGATATACACAGCAGTACACACACACACACGCTACATAAACTAGAAACACCTACGCCTTTTTAAACACACTTTAGAGACTAGAACCATATGTTCACAGTATTGTATCCAAGCAATATCGTACTGTAGCTCCTCCAAATTACACACAGAGCGGCCGCACTCGCTACTGAAACAGAGATATACAAACACCCCCCTTGATACGCGTTTTGGACTCCTTTGTAATAATGGTTCTATAAAGACTGAAGATCATACTCTAATATATAGTACTGATATAAGAAGTTATATTTTCCGCCAACTATCCAGCCATGATGAGAATTTTAAAAGTATTGATGACATTAACACGTGTCCTCTAGAAATAAATAATGCATATATTTATTGTGTTATTTTCAATTGTTTGTTGTTTTTGTAATAATGATGTGTGAAGAACTGTATGTATGTAAAGAACTCATGAACAATGTTTTGTGTTTGGTTAGGGTTTAGAGTGAGATTAATTTATCTGGAATTGCACTGGCCTATCAGTTTGCATTTCTTTGTGTGTTCAGTGTCTTGAACTCTAGTGGTATGCAATATATTTTTTTAATCCTGTATTTTAATAGTCACTTGTAAGCATCCTAGTTGTAAAGTGCCACTAATAATCGTTTCATACTCATACTGTAGCCCTACATACCAGATAGTTGTTTCTCAGGCTCCTCTCCCACCGGGGAGGGGTTGAGCAGGTGAGCGAACACAGCGGCGAAGGGGTTGGCGGCCAGCGGCTCAGTGCGGTACATCTCCCAGAGCAGGTAGAGAGCGGTGAGCCGCTGCGGGGAGCTGGGCAGGAGGTCCGGCTGCTGGAGCAGCATCACCAGCACCGAGCCCACTCGGAAATGCTCGGCCTTCGCGAAATAATGATGGAAGGCGGTTGAAAGACTTTCAAAAGTGTTGGTGCATGCCTCCTCGGATATGATGCCCAAGAGGTTGGAGAGCTCCTTCGGGGCGAGTGTCATTTTTGTTCCAATGTTTTTACGAGATAGTTGAGTAAGCTAAGCAAATGCTATTACATTAGCTCGCGCTAGTTAGCTAGCTAACGTTAGCTAGCTAACTAGCTAGCTAGCCAACGAAGTCATGGTCAAATGAATTAATATGGAAGAACAAGAACTATATTGATCTAACATGGACTTGCATAACAATCTTACTCATCCAGTTAGCAAAGGTTAAAAGAAAACAAATGTCCAGAAATGAAGAAAGTTGGATATTCTCAGCTGTCAACGTATCCATTAGTTTCTACTTCATTCACAACATCTAGTCGTTGTTTGACCCTTGACCCGGTGCATCGTTATGCATTGTGGGACATACAGTATTCGCTCAGATTTTCCACGTAAATATATCGTTCTCATCTATCTAATCATCATTATTTTGGTGAATATTTTGTTTTATGTTCTATTTCACTCAACTCTTTTCATGGTAAGTACTATTAAAAATATAAAGATTATTTTCTGACCCGGACGTGACGTGCCTCTTCTTCCTCTTACTACCCACAAGCCCTTGCAACTTCCTTTCCGACTTCTATCGGGCAGAAGTGAGTACAGATTTTTCAAATCGTGTGTCATCTATCCTATCACATCCTGGCTAATTGAGAATATACTATATTATTACCATGCCCAGTGTGCAAGCTGAGTCATCGAAGTCCCTAAAACGCCTATTATTATTGTTGAAGCACAAAAGATGAATTATAAATTTGACTGTAAATATGTAGCTAGCCAGTTAGCCTTCGGCTAACCACAGCAGTGGCAATACATCCATGCAACTGGCAAGCAAAGCTTGTCATCTATCCATGATGACCCCGTAGGGACGCCGTAATAGGCGTACATGCAGGTTATTTCTCCGCTACCTCTTGACTATGCCGAGCGGAGTCGTTCGCTTATTCATCTTCAAGCCAATCTTGACCCGGTAGCACTGCCTTGGGGATGGTTAACAGTCAACCTCAGGTTGAACCTGGCTGGGATGGACAACCAGTACTAATATCTATACCACTGTGTTTGGGCAGCTAACTATTGTAGTTGGTGGATAAGTTCAACCCAAGAAAGTATCATTTGTTTTGCGTTGCATTGTTTTAACATTACGATCTATGACAGCCAACGTTACGCCCGTTGATACTTCCATACTGCCGAATGAGCGGAGACTCATAGTTCATCAGTCCTTTATGCCTGCAGGACTGTGAGGACATTTTATCCCACCATGTAAATGTTTTGTTATATTTTGTAGATGGCGCCAAACAAGAAGGGAGGTGAGAAGAAGAAGGGGCGTTCTGCCATTAACGAAGTGGTGACCAGGGAATACACCATCAATATCCACAAGCGCATCCATGGAGTGTGAGTACACCTGGGCCATTGCTTTCTGCTGCTGCTGTATTGTCAAAGAGTGGTTTCTCTTGTGTATATTATCCCGTGTTGTACAATTTCATGTCTGCATTCAGGTTGTTTTGAATGGAGGTAGCCTAGACCTGATGACAGCTGCTGGACATAGCCTTGGGTCAGTGGCTTATTAGTCTGGAATGAAGCGCAACAAAACATGGGCATAGGGGTGGAGCCAGCGCCTTCCTTTCAGATCCAGCTGCATTTGAACACTGTCCCGGGAGTGTATACTCGGGACTAAACTCGTGCAAGGAGAAAACTAGCTAGCCAACTCCATGAAGTGAGCTAAGCAGAAGAAAGTCCAAGTAGCCTAAATCACACTTTGTGCCAGATATGCTATCGACCGCTCAACTCGATAGCAATACTTGAAACGAAAGCTGCAGTCAGTTACCAATCAGAGGCCAAATCAGCTTCCCCGCACAGCCCACTATCTGCACGGGCCAATCAATACTTCCAGCTGGACTTGGGGCAGTATGGGGCAGACCTGTAATTTCCTCCCGGGAATCAATGAAGTACCTACCTAACTGTTGATTGAGTGGGGGAAGTGGAGGGCCGATAGCCTGGCAGTAGTCCAGTCGGAAGCATTGTCAATGTTGCATACGTATAAGTTATGCAACAAGTCGTGCAACTATTGCACTTTGGCTTTAGCTCTAGATTATGCTCTTAGTCACTTGGGTTTAGAGGGGATATGCACTTAAGTTCTGGAGAGTTGTAGTACACTGACTACCTATGTTAAGTGCAATTCTAAGTCGTTTGGATAAAAGACTAATGTAAATGGCTTGCTAAATGATGTAATGTAAAGATAAAGGATTGGATTCCATGCCAAAGAAGATATGATGGCTTTGGGTTGTTATGCCTCTCGCTTCAGTGCTTTGGGCTCTGGACGGCTGCCTCTGTTCTGAGTCTCTGGCCTGTTTGTGTCCTCAGCGGGTTCAAGAGGAGGGCACCCCGTGCTCTCAAGGAGATCCGCAAATTCGCCATGAAGGAGATGGGAACCCCCGACGTGCGCATCGACACCCGCCTGAACAAGGCTGTGTGGACCAAGGGCATCAGGTGAGCGCTCATCACCACAGTCCCGTTATCCATCCTCCTCCCGTTGCCATAGAAAGAAATACTTGGCCGGACTTTTCAAGCAGATCTCTGTGCTGACAGTCACATATGGGCTGATACTACGGATCTTATCTAGAATGTTTTGCTTCTGTTGGGCTTAGAGGAGGTTCTAATGTATGTGCTGTTCTTGAACCCAGTTGTGGACGTACCTGCTGTGCTACTAGTGCTGAGGTGAGCCAGAACCGGAGTGTAAACGTGTTGTTGACGTTGCAGGAACGTTCCCTACCGGATGCGCGTGCGCCTCTCAAGGAAGCGTAACGAGGACGAGGACTCTCCCAACAAACTCTACACCCTGGTCACATACGTCCCTGTCACCACGTACAAAGGTGAGCTTAGCTGACATGGCTTCGGTTAATGTACAAATGGTGAACGTTATTTATATATTCTGACAGAGGTTTGTGATGCTTAATGTTGGAAACGTCTGTGCATGCCTCTTGTTTGTGAGCAAGTAACTCCAAAATATATAACTTTTGTACAGTTCAGCAAAGTGGATTTAAGTATGAATGACCAAGCTTGCATGTGAGACAACTAAGCAGAAAGGCAACCGTAGCATCAATGTTTATGCTTCTTTTACCCTTGCGAATACATACTTGTCAGTGCTTTTCATTATTTCCTTATAGCAATCTTTGACTGAATGATCTTTTCTCTACAGGTCTGCAGACAGTCAATGTCGATGAGAACTAATTCTTCAGTGTGGTGGAAATAAAATTGTGAAAGGAACTGCTGTCCTGTTTTTTGTTTGTTTTAATAAGTCTTGGATAGCACATATACATAGGCCCATTGCTTAGAAAGTGTGTTGGTTAGTGTTTGGAAAGGGAGCGATCACGTGTCCAGTGTAGAATCACTCATCATTGACGCCAGCAGGTGGTGTAACTGTGTTATGGTGGGGTGGCTAGCCCAGCTGAAGAGAACCAGCCCAGCTGAAGAGAACCAGTCCATCTGCATTTCCTCACATTACTAGCAGGTTGTCTCCCATTAACCCAACTGGCTAAATGTGACATTTTGGTTTACTTTGAAAGCTTTATCAGATTTCAGGGGACTAGATTAGTGACTATAGGGTTAGGACTAATAACTAGATTAATAACTTCATAATGACAGACTCCAAGTAAAGCTGTCCTAGGCAGAATAGATGGTGGGGAAACTGGTATTTTGTATGATCCTAGGCTGGAACTTCATTGAAGAATTTTTAGATAAGCAGTTCATACAAGCAATTATTGTGCCAGGTTTTGACTTTTAATTCTGCAGCAGAATCTTCAGTAGTCGTGATATTTCACAATTGTCTAAGACAAAGAGAGGACTAAGCTTTTTAATTATTTACAAATAAACCATGTAATCCACAAGTTACGTGATAAAACCAATGTCAACAATACACCTGATTAATAAGTGCACTTTGAAACGTTTTTCATGTTTAAGTCATGACCGGGCCATCTCGCTTGATAATGGACCTCATTTATCATGATTGATTTCAGTGGCAAAATCACCCAGTAAAGACAGGCACAGGAGCTTGGATTGGACAGCTACATAAGTGGTAGAGAAAGTGTTGATTATTGGTCTAGATAATAGCCTACTGGTCACCAACAATCAAGGCTTAACTGGTTTCATTAAAGAAAATAACCATACCTCTAAAATCTTTCAAAAATAGTGTTCCTATAGAACAGTACATTCGATCAATACAGTACAATACACTGGTGTGCATTTCCACTGTAAGATAAAAGGCATCGGGCACAAAACATTTGGCAGAAAATGCAATAGGCTTTTCTTGACTCCTTGGTCAATATGAAATGAGTTAAAATAAAAACACTGCAGCCAACTGGGCAAAACTATTTGGTCAGAAAAGAACATTTGTCTGCAAGTAACATAAGAGATCACACAAGAGATGTGATTGAAGGCATAATGCACTGCCGTTCATAAAAGAAAAATGCAATTAAAACTTTAGTCTGTTTGCAAAATAAAACTTGCTCATAAACACTGAGTAACCTTGGAAGAGAAAATATCCCTTTTTCATAGTAGGGGTCCATATAGTGCATCATGAATGAGGTGTAGTGAAACTCACAGTAAATATGATTATTCTTGACAAATCATATACAGTAGTCGCTATGGCTGATTATCATGCACATTCCTATATCTGTTGGTTACTTTGATAAACCTGCCTTACCATAAGCCACAGCACTCCACTGCTACATTAGGGTCTCATTTGTACTTGACAGGCATACCTACCACTCGGCAGGGCTAATAGCGCTAGCCCATGAGGGACAGCCCTGCGCTACAGGCACATTTGGACTTTCTTAGCACTGGAATCTAATTGGATGGAGTACACGCAGAGCCACTGCTCATTGGCTCAGGTGGTCTGGACGTCATGATTGGCAGCCCAGTTACCGGGTTATTTAGTAGATTTCATATTAGTCGGTCCTGTTCAGATCAACCGTTCCCTTGCTGGAGCATGAGCAGCCCGGCCCGCTCCTGGTACTGTTTCACCTTGGCCTCCGCCACCTTGGCCGACAGGTCCACTGGCTTCTCAAAGAAGTTCACCAGCACCTGTTCGGTCAGCAGCGAGGCGAGGATCTGAGCGTAGCTAACGGTCCACTCGCTGTCAGACCCGGAGGTACTCCCTCTCCCGTCCTCGTCGTCGTCGTCCTTCTCTTTGGCGCCGAAGACGGGGCAGTCCGTAACGCTTCCGCCGTCTCCCAGCCCCGCACCCTCGTCTTTGGCCCCACCCTCGCCGCCGACCTCTGACCCCGAGCTGCGGATCCGGTGGCCCACCTCTCCAATCTGCAGCACCAGGCTGGTCACGGTGGCGATGGCCTGGAAGAGCTCGCTCTCCTCGGGGTCTCCATGGAACATGCTGTAGAGCGTCTTACAGAACTGGATGAACTCTCTCTAGAAGGGGAAGAAAATGGCGTCAGTTTGAAAACATACACCAACTTTTTTTTTTTTTTTTATAGTTCCTTCTCTACTTTTCCTGCTCCTATGCCCACACTGTATAATTTCTGTCGTGGAACTTCAGTACTGAGATATTGATGTCTGTCAGAGTATTTATCACTGGACAGCCAACCTTCAAACTCAGTTTCTTGAGGACCGTACCTGGTTCATCTGGGGTAAAGGTTGTTCCACGCCCTTCTCCTTTTCTTTGGCCAGATCCTTCAGCATCTGCTTCAACTGGTCCTGGTAGTCTCTTGTCTCCCCTGGAAACGCATGACGCCAGGGGTGCGTTCAAATTCAGCGAACATAGCAAACGTTTGCGAACTATTTTCCGTTAGCTTTGTGTTCACCGCAAACGTTTGCCAACAGAAGCTAACAGTCTGGAGAGGTAGCTCGCCAGTAAAGGAACGAGGATCACAATGGACCCAGGCTTACTGGAGATGTGCTCCCAGATGGGGAGTGTTGCGTTTATGCGAACTATTTGGAACATTTGTTAAAAGCCGTTCAAATGTGACCGTTTGGAGAAAACATGTTTGCGACGAACGTTCGCCTCTGTTAGCTGAATTTGAACGCAGCCCATATTTCAGGATCTTATCATCGTCTTGGTGCTACGGTTGCATCAGCATTAGGTGACAGACAGTATTCTGACCAATGATGACGCGAGAACAGCGAACGGACGCTTACCATTGGGCAGGTCTACATAGAGCGGTCTGGTGGTGGACAACACGGGGCTCTTCATTGGAGACGGGTCGTCCTCACTTTCAGTCAGAGCTGTGGGAGACGGAGACATTTTACTGTACCTCCATCAACCCTGAAGCATCCACTGTGGTTACAAATTGTACATGTTGACCTTCGCGTGATGTCACTAACCTGGAGGTATGTGCAAGCGATAGAGCAGTCTTATCTTCTCATTCAGCTCCTCGCAGTATAAAGTGTCTGAAACAGAGACATAAAAGATTTCATAAAGAAGAAAGCTTGAACAGAGACTTGAATCACAATTCATGAAAGGTTTGCTTATAGAGGCAGAGCACTTGAGTTCTGTGTTAGTGTGTAAGAGCAATGTTAACATTATCTCAGTCTAACTCAGTTCTATAGTGAACTGAAGACTACAGAGGTGGCGACCTCTCCTAAAAGCCTCGGCTATTGATGCTCATAAAAGCTTTGTGGGCCAAACTCCAGATCAGATTGCCAGTGAAAGGATTCTGGGCAAGAGTCCAGCTTTCAACAATGGCAAGCCTTATACAGGGACTTGACTGTAAGCTGTTTTAATGTCCTCTTCTTTATTCTTATATACACACCTGTGCCAATGCCAACACTCCCTCACACTATGGCAGTCAGTGACTCATCACATACACATATACTGTACCCCCCCCCCCCCCCCCCCCACCAAGCCCCACATACCCAACCAGCCAGCGAGCTCTCGGAAGGTGAGGAGGGAGTCCCTGTCCTGGTCCAGCAGGGTGAAGGTGCGGTGGGACACGGTGTCCGTGTGGACCCCACACAGCCAGGGTGCCAGCAGCACGTACAGGCTCTTGAACTGAGCCCGGTCCACACGGTACTGCTCCACGTAGGGCCGGCCCGGGTCGTGCTGCTGGAGGGCCACCTCCGCGCTCCCGCCCCCCCAGTACTGGCTGATGAAGTGCTCCGTCTAGAGAGAGAGAGAAAGAGAGAGAAAGAGAGAGAGAGATAGAGAAAGAGATAGAGAGATGGAGAGAGAGAGAGAGCTCAGTCAATGATACTGTATGCTAGTATTGATTTTAGTGTCACTGAACAACTTGCTGATACTGTAGCTTGTTCAGGTTTATTATTATCATTATCATTATTATTATTATTATTATTAAAATCCCAGAGGGCAACTGATTTGCAGGCAGGTTAAAAAACAAGACAACATAAATAAAAACAGTGAGAAGAAGTAGACAATAACAAAATTACACACAGACATACGATACAATAACATGCCAGGTACAATAACATGCCAGGTTAGAAAACAACACCGCATACAAAAAGCAAGTAGCAGCCAATAAAATGACACAGAGACATATAAAACACCAGCCCACAGCAGGATGTGTGATGTCATTGTATAGGCAACCCAGCATTTGTGATTTGTAAACGCGTCTCTCACAGCAAAACATGTTTTAGTTTTTTCCCTTGCTAAACACAGGAAGAGGCCACAGAACCTTGAAGAGGTCATAGACATCAGCCAAGTCCTCTGGGGAGATGGACACTTCAGGGGTCACCAGCCTCAGCTACAGGGGCACAGAGAGAGAGGAGTCACACAGATGGACAGAAGCCTTTATTTAGACAGGGAAGAACATACTGGGACCATATATAATAATACATCCATGGACCATATATAATAATTCAGTGGCAGAGTACAGAAAAATACAAAAAGACAAACAATTAAAAAACAACGAAATAATAAACGGTCAGCACGCAGATGATGGCAGTACCAACAATGGCTGTGATATAGAGCAGAGGTAAGAGGTGCCGTTTGCGGTTTTACCATTCAACTTGGGAAGGGTTTTCTCAAATGTACATGTACGGTATTTGTTTGAGATTCAGCAGCTTACAGTACCATATAAGGTGTCAGGGGGAAAAAGAGAGAGAGAGAGAGAGAGAGACTCACAGCGTTCTCCTTGGTGGTGTCCTCGTGAGATTGCAGCACCTGGATCCTGTGTCTGCAACGAAGCCTCTCTATCTGCTTCATCGTCAGGTCCCCAAATTTCTGAACCAGAGAGGACACACTGTGGGTTAACTATCAACACTTCATAATGTCATATCAATGTCAACAGTGAATCCCAATGTATTGCTTTAGATAAGCGTAGAAGAATATGGTGATCAATTTCCCCACTGGTGGACAAATACAGTTTTACTACTACTACTACTAAAATTCCACTTCAAAAGTTATCCAATCCCTTTTGATCAGTACAAAGGGAGTAAGGGCTAGAGGTTTACTTGGCATTGGGAGATGAAAACTCCTCGTTTCCTGCCCTCTACTGGTAGGAGTGCTGTTCTCTCACCTCGTGTGCGTCTGTGATGAGGTGGGTGATCTGGGTGTGTTCTTGGGGGCTGCCGCTGCGCTCCTCGCCCGGCTGGGGGGGCGGAGACGGAGGGCGCTCGTCGTCATGCCTCACCTGGTCCAAAAAACTTCAGGGACACGCACAAATTCACGAATACACTGTGAGTGGGAATCTCTACGTGTGGGTGGGTTTTAATCTTTAACATCTGACTCTGCACTACGGTACCCTCAATCACTTGAACCCACACCTGACAACACTTGAACAATTGAACTTGCCTATATGATAGACAATAACAAATGACTACTGCCTATACAATAGACAACAACAACTGACAGTCATTCAGACAGTCATTAAATGTCTAGCTGCGTACCCAGGACTGGAATGAGGAACTGATTAGTGCTGATAGGACACTGTAAAGACAAGTGGTGACAAGAATTCCAATGTGCCTGTACTGGTTACACATGGCAAAAATAAACTTTCTATGCTATTCTATTCTCCTACCTGGTAAGAATCATGAGCGCCTGTCCGTCGTCCACGCTTGCACACAGGGCGGTGGCGTTGGCGGCCAGGACGGCCAGACCCAGCTGGAAGATGGCCTTGATCCCCTGGAAGAAGAAGCAGTCGACCACGCACACGCCGCAGCGGAAGGGCAGCACGCTGAGGAAGAGCGTGAGGAACCAGGACAGCGAGACAGAGGACAGCGGGGACAGGTCGGGGATGTGCTCGGCCAGCTCGGGGAGACGCTCCCTGATCAGCTCCTCGAACACCGACTGGTCCACCTGGGCGCCTGCACGCGCACGCACGGACAAACACACACGCGCACGCACACACGCACGCACACACGCACGCACACACACACGCACACACGCACACAGACACACAGACACACACACACGATACAGGGCACTTGAAAACAGACAGTTCAGCGTTCAGTACTAGTGCCTCTATGGCAGCCCCAGTATCTTGGTCCGCACTGTTTTGTCGTCTAATTTTGTGTTTTGCGGAAAAAAAGGGTTCCTTTACCAAAGATTAACTTATAAACTGCATTTGTGCCCCACCACCAATTTTTTTAAACAGTATATCGTATTTTGTAGTTTGCACTGTATTTGTATTTGCACTGTTTTTTGTATTGCATTTGCACTGTCATGTCTTTGCACCATGTTGTCTGCAAGAGCGTATGTCATTACCCTAGACAAATTCCTAGTATGTGTGTACCATATACTGTACATGGCCAATAAAACAGATCTTGAATCTTAAATCTCTTGAACAATGTGGACTGGACTCCGTCAAGATGAAAATCATTTAACTTGGGCAAGTTCACGCATGTGAGGCTTGTGTCCTTAAAACCAGTACTGTTTTCAAAGCAAATAAGCATCCGTTCAGACTTAACACGTAAAGGAAGAGGAAATTACTTCAAATGCATTCAGAGCACACCACAAATAAACAGCAACACAAAGCACAGGAAATTAGTTTCTGGACCGGTGGCTAAAGAAAGACACAAAAAAAGAGAAAGCCTTTAAAAGACTTGGGTTGTTAACCACAACAAAACCATATTCATTAACAAACTGTCATGTTTTGTCTAGGACTGACTTTTCTTAATGCATCTTTAGGACAAAGCCACAGCCATGTGAAGAAATGTTGATGATTTAAAATCACTGCATCAATCAATCATTTCATCCGTCTATCAAATTCAAATCAACTAAATGCACGGGCTGCGTTCACAATCGCATACTTCTACTTCTTACTACCAGTACCTACTACAGCTGCCCTTAGAAAGTGCGTACTTTGCAAGCAGTAGGCATCCAATTGGGACATACTACCTTGTCATAACATTGCGCCTTGAAATTTGCCCACATCCATCCATCGCTGTCCATAACGTGACATTCGTCTACAGCTGTCACGACTCGCACATGTGACGCACATTTCCGCTGCGCACAGGATTGTGGGTCAGAATAGCCAGAAAAGCCTGCTGGCTTGCATACTGCAAAATACGACCGGATGTATTAGGACATCCTGGTATTTTTGCCATACTGCATGTGGCATACCATGTATTGGGACATACTACATCCTGTTTTGGCATACTATATAGTAGGGTAGTATGCGATTCGGAACGCAGCCACGCACGCACTCACTCACATTCAATCAACAAAATTCATTCACTCACTCATTCACTCACTCACTCACTCAATCAAATCAGCAGAGACGGGAGATGATAAAATACTCCAACACAACAACAGATCGTTTCCCACATAACCTACAGCTGATAAAGGTCAGTCCAGTGTGACCTCTCTCTCACCTATGACCCTGCGGTTAAAGTAGTCTGGGAGCATCCTCTCACACACGGCCACCAGCAGCCAGAAGGCCTCCTCCTCTTTAGCGTACAGCAGCAGCACTGATGCCAGGATGTTCATCGACTAGGAGGAGAGGAAGAGACAGACAACACACATAACATGAACTACAGGAATGCTTTGTGAAATACTGAGAAACAACCTTCCAATTCTGTGTACAGTACATAAATTGTTAACATTAGTTCGATGCTGTATTGTAATGGGCAGCTCAGGAGTGAAACGTAGCACCTTACACCTTGAACTAGAGCTATAGCATAGACAAAGCACTGTGTAAACACCTTATATATTCTATATCTATGTCTTGGGCTTATCATGGTACCATACTACCCCGACGGTCTGTACCTGGCAGTAGCCGATCTTGGGGTTGCGGTGGGCGTAGGCCGTGAGAACGCGTCGCAGCGCGGCGATGCCCATGGCGTTCTGGAAGGCCGGGTGGTCGGGCAGCGAGCGGTGGAGGTCCCTCTCGATCTCTTCGGTGGCCAGGCTGCTGTGGCCCATGGACTCCTGCACCAGCCTTGCGTAGTAGTCCTGATGGGACGCCAGCTCCGTGGACACATCTGCACTCCCGGGGGGGAAGGGTGTTAGTGTCGCACACTAGGGATATTTGCTCCAAATTCTATGAATGTTAATCAGCCAAACACTAAACAGGATTTAGTGGCAAGGCATGAAGGACATGTCTCAATACTCTAAAATTGCCTACCTTCCCCCAGTCACCTTAATTTGCAGCAATTCAGCCCATTGTGAATAATATAAGAGTAGTTTCCCAGATAGCATAATGTTATCTGGGATAATGCTAATGCTAATGTTTTGTCCCTCTAGATCAATTTGATGAGCAGTGGGAGCCATTTTAGAATATTTAATTCAGGACCTGTAGCTTTCCACAACGTGCTCTTGAAAATGTCCAAAGATACACTCAGATGAATACTGGCAAGGGGAAGCATTAGGGCCATGGACTAGTTTATTACAGAGACAAAGCAAACAGTCTGTTCAGTTCCACCACCAAAGGGGAACATGTCTGCTGCAAGTTGTTGAAGCCTGTGTGCTCACAGGGGTAATTGCTTGTTTTTATTAGAGATGAAGTCATGAGCTATTTTGCTTCCCTACTAAATCCTATTGCTCTCAACATATTACATTAACTCTGGTGCTCACAGTCATGCCAAAATAAGAACCCCGGAAATAAACTGAGACTTCAAGTCTGGTTAGTAATCAAATCTCACTTAGTATTCTATTATATTACTGTAAGAGCTGCCCATTTGTTGGAGGAAATGACATCTAATGTAAATGTTGTGATAAAGTACTATAGCAAAATGTGATTTCTCAAGGGATGTGTCAAAAGAGGAACTGCCACCTTCCTGCTAGGGGTAAAAGAAGGCAGCTGCCAGCCATTAGTACAGTGTACACTAAATGAACTGAGGCACGATAACAGAGAAAACTACGAACTGAAGATAAGAACAGAGAAGGAAATGTGTAATAGTGAAAACTTCTTCCAAACACACACACACACACACACACACACACACACACACTCACTCACACACACTCACTCACACACACACACACACACACTCAGTCTGTCTCTTTAGCTATATTAAAATAGTGCCTTCAAACAACTCGTGCATGTTTCCAACAGTAACCAATGACCAATAGCTGCTCTGGAATGCTCTCCGCGGCCCCGCCCCTCACCAGAAAAGGTCGTCCAAAGCTCCCCCCGCAGTGATTCTGGGATCCCCATGGCAACTAGCTTCTGTATCTTTTCCGTGCGGAACATGTGGACTCCTCGGCCGTACTCTAAGAAGTGGTCGTCCCATAGACGCTCCTTCACCTGCTCCATGGTCTACAGGTGACACACACACACACACACACACACACACACACACACACACACTTCACAGTGAGTGCATTCTCAGCACTGAGGGAGGTCAAGACACTCTAGACCAGTGGTTCTTAACCTTGTTGGAGGTACTGAACCCCACCAGTTTCATATGCGCATTCACCGAACCCTTCTTAATTGGAAAAATAAAATATGATTTTTTCAAATTCAATACATAGGTATAGGCCTATATTTTGCTGGTGCACAAAATGAACCGTGCATCAACATCACTGTGTTCAAAGAACAAAACCATCAAAACATGATTTTCACACAAAAACAAAAACATAATAATGAATATTTACTGCAAATCAGTGTGACTTCTGCTGTTGCCTTTCAGAGACCAGTTCAGAAATGCGCGGCTTCACCTTGGCAAGTGCCACTCTCATGTCATTTTCGCAACAAAGTCTGTTCCTTTCACAATCACACGACGTGCCATCACGACAGTCACAAGTCGACTACTGAGCGCACCAAATTCCCTGCAGCACAGATAGGCCAAGCGATGTAGCGTGATCACCTGCAGCCAATGATGGCCAAGCGGGGCGTGTCATCACGAATCATATGAGTCGGGTGTGTGTCTTGACCTCCGCCGAACCCCTGAGACTGACTCACCGAACCCCTGGGGTTCGATCGAACCCAGGTTAAGAACCACTGCTCTAGACCCCCTTGGGAGAGCATGAATCAATGATCGTGTAAATAATGAATGAACCTCATGCCAAACCCACTACTGCTACATATCGGCAGTCTCATTTTACCTTTGCAGCCTCAATTCACATTCATTATCATCAAGCCCAGCCAGCACTAACATATCTCGGCATAGTTACAGTTCAGTCGTTTCCATACTTACAACCTGGTCGTGGGAGGAGACTCGTGGAGCGTTATGGAAGGTGATGAGAGCCTCTTGGTTGACGGTGTGCCGCAAAGCCTTGTCCTCGATCTCCTCTCCCTCAGAGTTCATGGTGTCGTAGCAGAATGTGTAGTAGGGGGCTGGAGAGCTCTGTGTGAGATCAAATGTTAGATTTAAAATTAAAATAAAAAAGCATATCAAATCTCAAAGTCGCTGTGCCCATTGGACCACTATGAAATGACGAGCTATCTGCCATTAGCTTGTTTGCCTCGCCCTTTGCAAGCTTACCTAGCTACGTTATAGTTGGAAAGTACAGAGGATAATAATAATAATAAAATTGGGTTTATATAGTGCTTCACATCTGCTGAGACAAATCTCGAAGCATTTAAATACTGTATTTTGAATTAGTTAGGCCATAATCACAGGCCATAATCACATCAACTTAGACAATGACAAACGGCTAGCCTAACAGCACAGCAGTTAAGACGGTACAAGGGATAGAAGCAAGCCAGGCCATTTCTACGTTCGCTTGGCGTTAGCAAGATGGCCGGTAGAGAGAACGGGCTAACCAGAGATCTGGTCCTGTGGGCGCTGCTCCGGAACATGCTGTGTTTCCACTGCAGGCCACGGTGCCGTGCGGTCAGGCTCTCCACCAGCTCGTCCCTCCCCTGCAGCTCGATGAACTGGAAGGCCTTCTTACTCCTCACGCTCACTATGACCGGGTTGGGCAGCAGGCTGGTGCTCTCCGCCTTCTCTATGGAGATCACCTGGTAGGTGGATGAGGACATAGGGGTCAAAGGTGAAACATCCCCTGTATCTGAAGCTGTGAAAGCTTAACTGGTTCTTTGGTTTTTATAAATATATGGTGCTATTTATGGAAGCTCAAATAGTACTATATGTTAAAGAAAGTAGAAATGCAGTGTAGTGTAGTTTCCTTTGGAAAACTTAGGGTTTGTGTACACAACATTAATACCATTCATCTGAATTCTTGATAAGAATAAATAATGAGGAATAAGCAAGTATTTCCATCAGGTTACAGTCCACTGTATTGTTTGTATGTGTTGGTGTGACGTTAATTGAACATGCATGCAATCTAGTGGCACTAACCATGGCTCAGTTAATGTCTCGTGTAAGCGATCAATACAAATACAAACAGCACTTTTCCTGTGCAAACCTCTGTAGTCACATGACAGCATTCCACGCATGTTACATTTTAACCTGCAGTTGGTCAAATAGCACAAGAAGGTCCGTTTGAGTGTCTAAAAACACATCCCCTCCAGAATACATTCCTTTTCACACAAAATACTAAAAGAAGAACCAAGACCATTATAATTACTAATTATAACAAGCTTTAAGACCTAACTAAGACCTAACTAAGACCTAACTAAGACTAACATTCTAACATGATAAGAAGGATAAGTACCACGGCAAGCGGGATGAGGAGGCTGCAGTGGGCCTCGTCCCGGCTGGAGAAGCACAGGTAGCTGTCGGTGGCGTAGAGGGTGCCGGCGGTGTGGCAGCGGGCGTGGGGCGTCCAGACGGCGCACAGCGCCACCTCCTGGAGACGTTCGCCGCGCGGCAGCCTGAACATCGCCAGCACGTACAGCCTCAACGCCTGCTCCTCCAGAACCCTGGATCAGAGGGACGAGCAGAAGGTTCAGGAAACGTGAAGGGGTTAAGTCACATTCACTCTGGCAGTGTGAGATTACTAGCTAGAAAGTAAATGAGTGATCGATAGGTTGTCATACAATGTTAGTGATTAGGATCGGGGGAAGGGGAAGGAAAGAAGATGGAGAAAGTGAGAAAAGAGTGTGTGTGTGTGTGAGTAATTTTTTACTTCCTGTTGTGGTGGTGGTCAGGATCACACGGTCTCAAAATAAATGGTGGGTCTCATTTCTGTATACAGTTGAAACTGTTCTCACTAGATACTATTGTGCTGTATATTCACTTACACAAAAACAGAACTGCGATAAATGTGAGGTGAACATGATGTGGAGGTAACTGTCGCTTTACAAGAAAACAGGAAGGTGAATTTACAAACATGCCCCAGGCGGGATCTGAAGGGACTTCCAGTCACTCTGATTTATAGTGCATGGTAAACACTGCTGTGTCGAACCTACTGCAGGGCACAAAACACTGAGGCATTGTTCTGAGACCAGACAAACCAGAGGTAGTGGAATATGCATACAAGGAACACTCATCTGAGATCTCCTCTCATAGGATGTAATGGAACACTGCATTCCTGCTGTGACTCTTAGCACCTGAGGGTAAACTCTAGTGACACGTGTCCTAATGAGCTCATCACAGTCACATGATGTCTGAACATGATGGAAGCGCCTCAGAGGCAGATGGGTTTCACTGGGCGGCCATGATAGAGCATGGGACGACAGGAAACCGGAGATCAGCGTGTTTGAAAGGTCCTATGTTTGAGCATCAGTCTGATGAGGTCACTGCATATGGCAAAATGTTCATGCTAGAAGCCCCCCCCTTACACAAACACACAAAACTTCCAAGTTGACCTCTGACCTCTTGGTGATGCGGGCGGGCGTCTGGAGGACGCAGTCCAGCTCCAGGCCGCTGCTGTCCAGCAGGCGGCGCAGGGCGATGTCGGCCAGCTGGCTCATGGTGGCGAAGGCCTCGTCCACGCTGAGGAACATGGAGAAGTGACGCTGCCGCTGGCGCGTGCTCACGCGCACCGTGTCCGTCATGAGGCCTGTGGAGACCCGCTCCAGATTCGTCACCTCCGCCCAGGGGACCACGAAATTGACTGCAGGGGAGAGGAGAAGGAGGAGTCATGTTTGCATGTTTGTTTTCTTTTCCGTCTAATGTGTTTTCTTCAAAAAAAATCATAACCACTAATATTATTGTATCCAATAATATCAAGTTAGAATTTTTTTTTTTTTTTACATATTTATTTTAATTTACCAGAATTCCCCTTTAATTTAAATGATTCACTTGCTTTTATATTTATACTGCTCAAAAAACGAGAGGCAACAGCAAGACAACCCCAAAAACAAAATGGTTTTGCAGGTGGTGGCCACAGACAGATTTCTCTTTCATTATCCGTCCTGCCTGATTTTTCCCTAGTTTTGTTTTATTTTGCGGACCTTCTTTGCCCAGCAGGAAGGAGTAGAAGGCCATGTGGTTGATGCTGAGGTAGAGCCAGCCCTGACGGGGGACCCGCCCCTTCCAGCAGCAGCAGGAGTAGTGGGTCACCAGCTTCTCAGAGGAGGGCAGGCCGAAGTGGAGCTCAAACTTCTGCAGAGCCTCCCTGAACTTCTCTGGATCGTCCTCCTGAGCAGCCTGCCTGCCCCTCGCCTCCTCAGCGATGAGCCCCTGTGGTGTGGAGATGGTGGGGTATGGAGAGGAAACGAGACGAGACAAAACGAGGAGAGGAGACGAGGAGAGGAGACGAGGAGAGGTGAACTCCGTTAGCACATATTTACAGTGGGAGGGGCACCGATGTGGTGAGAGAGAAGCATGCCAGTACTCTGATATTAAGTCCCCAACATTAACATTCCCACAGCAAGTAACAGTACCTTGACTTTCCCCTGAACAAAGTTGGTGACGTCCTCCTTGTTCTCAAACACAGACAAAGAGTGAAGAAGGTTCTGGACCAGCCAGTCCCAGTGTCTGTTGACCTCCTCTACAGCCGCTCCTGAGAGGGACAAAACACAGACAATCAGAAAGTGACCATCAGACAAATATAATACCATGACTGCATTTGATTTAGTTTCCCCAGGACAATACAACCAATAAAAACGATCCTCCAGAGTGCAAAGGGCAAACTGAGATAAATCAAACAACCCTTTAGTACTTCCATGCGTTTGATCTACAGTACCCACGTATGTAATGCAGGTTTGAAGGGATGAGTGTGAAAGATGGACAGAACAAGGAGAGAGAACCGTGCGTGGGCTTACCGCTGGCTATGACCCAGCTGACCTGAGAGCCAGGTACCTGGAGGAGGATACGGAAGGGCGTGACCCTGGCGTTGGAGTCCAGGACTGTGTCCAGAGCCCCCACCAGCAGACCTGCAGTTCACACGACACAGGGAGGTGATGGGAGACACTGACATCTGTCTGATGTTAATACACACAGACATGTGTATTCATGGACCTGCACGCGCACACACACACACACATACAGCATGCACACACAAACATATAGGAACATACACACACATGTACACACACACAGGCGAAGTAACATTCAAACCACTAAGGCTCAAGCTGCCATGGTGCTACAGGTCAGTATTCATAGACATGATTATGGAAGCTCTCCTCTAATGGAGTCATGAACTCATAAGCATCTGAGGCAAACCAACATACTGCATGTACTGAACACTACCAGGCTGAGGCCATTACCATGAGGCAGACAGGCATTCCACAGTAAGGTGCCAAACAGACAGCTAAGGGTGCCAGATGGAGATGGGAGGCATTACGAAACCAATTTGGTTCTATGAGGGTTCATGGGTCTCACTGAAAAACAAAGGTATCACTGTGGGATACAAAGAACCCTTATTGTGCAAAAAAGCCATCGCCACTAATAACCTAATAAACATCACACTTTAGAGATGAAGACTGGTCCAAAATCATTACTGAGGGATGATTTCATCCGGAAAATGTCTACAGCGTCCTCTCCATCTCCCTGGAATCCATTGCGAGCCAAATGTTGGAAAGGCAAAAGTGACCCTAGAAACAGATTTGAACACTCTGCCTAGCACTCCATAGACTGATGGAAATGGACCATTTGAAGTTTCGGAAATAGACCAGACACACGCTTCCTAAATACTGTGCAGGGCCACAACAGAGGCTGCACTCAACAACTATTTCTGTTTTAGTACATAACTGATGAGGATCATGCTTATCCACCGAGGGCAACACAACCATTAACAAGCCTCTCTTATCTACTTTGTTACTGTACACACTTCCTTATCTATAGGGAATTTCTATACGTGTCTCTAATTGATGTCACTGTTCCATTTTTTAACCCACAAGCATGTCCATTTTTAACAGAATGAGGCATTCAAGGAAAGATAGTCAAAGAGGGCCTGCGGCTGCTCAGGCCATCAAAGGGGCAGTTACATTTTCCCAACAGCTGACATAACTCAACTGTGATAAAAAAGCAAGTTGGTGCGAACGACGCTCTGATGAACATGGCCAATCAAATAAGTATGTGGCAAAGCAGCACATGTGCACACACACATGCACACAAGTGAAATAGAAGACAAACTCAACTCAGCTTATCCTAGACCACTGCCAGTTCCAAACATCTAAAGTCTGCCAGCTTACCCCTCTAATACCTAGGCAACAGACGACTATTTGTCACCGCAATCCCTTTACAAAACCATGTAAATGGCCCAGACAGATAGTTAAAGTAAATCATGTCTTCTATAGTTCATTGAGTTGTTACTGCTGTGGAAATTTATGCCAGAGAAGTCTAGTGAAAATAGATGTCTCTAGGGAAAGTGTTGTATGTGAAATAGGAAGTTGAAGCTAGCCACGGAACCATGGTTGTAGATGTTTTGCCTCCTTTGCCTTGCTCTAATACAAAATGTATATTGACGAATGAGAGCAGGAAAATTTTGCCACTAAGTATTGCTGTTTGCAACTTTGTTATTTAGAACAAGCAATGATTTATCTTCCCCATTGTACTCTTTCTTGCCTTCTTTGTTGCTTTGGTTGGGACATGGAGAGTGTTGTGGCTGTTAGACTTAAAATCACTTCTCTGACATTCAAGTGAAACTAAACGAAACAGAGCTAAATCCTGTATGATGAGGTGACTTTAGACTTGAACAGATAAAAGCCAACAGTATTACAACCAGGGCTTCAATTGACCTTTCACCCTAACTGTGGGAACCATGGTAATACACAACACAGTAGGCCACTGTACTGTGAAACCCAAGGCCAGGAAGTTCCTACTATTCTTTTGTGTGATGTCTATCCTCTTGCTGGTTTGGTTTTATAGGAAAGTCTCAACACAAGACAAAAACATGACTGGAAAAAGTCAATGATTCAACATAACAGTGTATGCAAATTGAAAGCCAGGACCTGAAAATGTGTTAACTCACATGAGTGTTGGCAACTATAATCTTTGAGGAATCTTTGAATATTTGGCTTGAAGGAATGCAAACAGCCCTTAAGAGACCATGCAAAATATCCGTTCAATTGAAAATAACATTTTAATGAGTGAAAACTTGCTCGACAAGTTAGGCTAGGCTACTTGTTTTTGTGTGTGGGCTAGTGTTGGCCTGATGGTAGTTGTTTTGGCAATAAAATTAGCAACTATAGTGTATTTCAAGTGTAAAACAACCATGTCAGTGGAAATCTGCAGGTCGGACAATAGTGGTCGAGGAGCCTAGGGGAGGGGGCGTCTCACCTGTGAGTTTCCCCGCGGAATCCCCATGGCCCCGTCTGCGCTGGAGAAGGAAGAAATCATTCGATTTCTCGGTGACCCATAGCTTCAGTGCGTTTTTCAGCAAAACTTCCTCTGGGTTCAACCACATTCTTTCCAAACCAAAAATTAAAGACCAAGAGGAGAACGTAAATTAACTCCTAATTCTGCAATGGTTGAAACGCGATCAGTTCGAAAAAGGACGCGCTGAATAAAAAGCGTGATTTTCAGTATCATCCATGATATCAGGTGCTTCCCGAGACAGCTGGTTTCTACTAGACATGTTCCACCCGCCGGATTTGCAAGTCGCTACTGCACTCAAGGCTAGCGTTTTATTTCCGCATTTTACCCAACCTTTCCTTCACATAGTTCCGGCGAAAGCCACTGGCTCTTTGTGATTGGTGATTCTTGACCATACAGGCTACTGTATTCTCTGTTAAATAGTCTATCATTCAAATGCAAATTCAGAATAGGAGATAGGACACACTCTTATCCAATGGTAGCTTAATTAGTTCAGGCCAAGCGGTTCACTTGAAAGCATTGAAATAGCTGCATGATAGAATCTCAAATTCAAATAGGCCTATCTAAATCCCATACATCCACAAGCACACTTTCGATCATGCATATAAATCAGTGTTTTAACAGTTTTACTATAACACAGCGGTCTTATGGGCGTACTAACCAATATGATGCCATAGATGAACATATTAGACAGCAGAGTGTCAATATGATATCATCCGCTAATTTTGCCTTTCTCTCTGGAACAGAAACCATGAAAAAAGTTTGCAGATCGAAGCCTTTTCAGGTCCCTTTTGTGCTGTTTGGAAACCTAAATGGTTACATTCCAACCTGACAAGTGTCCATCTTTTGTGAGGATTTTGAGTGTAGTTCTGTGAGTGTGTTCAAGAAACACAGGCAAACATGCTGGGAAGTAATATATACACTTTTATTATGTACATTTATATTGTGACGGTTTGACGTTTGTGGTTTCCAGTCAGGGCTAGGCCTGACAATATTCATTTAGTTTAAGCCTACACTTTATTACTCGTTACTCGTTATAATGACATGGCATGACTTGATGTGATATTATTTGATATGGTACATCATAAGCTATATATAACATATACTGTACACAGGCACAATGAGAATCGGAGTATGCTAGCAGCCTGCCACAACAAGGGATTTCAATAAATGTGTCTAAGAAAGGGGATGCACTTGTGAGTTCTGGCAAGCAGTAGTACACTGACTTTTCCTACGTTAAATACAATTGTTGAATGCAATTATTGTAAGTCACTTTGGTTAAACGTCAGCTAAATGACTGTATGTAAAGTAATCTAAGGTAATTTCTTATTATTTTAGGCAATTAATTGTCATGATTTTTATAATCAATGTTTATCTACTCTTTCATCCTATGAATTGCATAATTTTTATTTTATTTTATTGTTATTGTACTGTTGCTCTTCCCCATAGTTATTTTGTCCCACGTTCATTTTCCCAAAAAGTAATGGCTGAAAAATGTTGTGGGCCTATACCATGGATGTATTAATAGAATAGGCCTATACACTCGAGTGTGTTCATAAGTACATCGTACAGTCATGAAACATATAGTGACGTTATGTCATTTGTGAGCACACTGCTCATGTGAAACAGTGTTTATCTTAGCTAGCAAGCTATGTCCCCAGACACCGACAGCTGATCCTCAGGTACAGCTGTTATTTCACGCTCAGCTGCCACAAATGGAATGTAGCGTTACCACTCCTTATATGGACATATTGGGGACTGACCGGATATTGGTGCAACCTTTGTTATTGTCCCCTCAACGTCTATCCCCAGTTGGTTTTGTAAGAAAATATCAAATTAAACACAATTAAGAAAAGTATTTTCTCATCAGGAAAAAAAAACAAATGACACAACCCCTAAACACTTATATTTGGGCAACCTACGTATTTTTCTACCTATTTGTCATATCCAATATCTTTGTATTCCACCGGAACATTTTATGGTGCGGTCTTTCTATTTCCGCGACTTAAAAGAGCATTGGTGTGATTTCAACAGTGTGTCTTCAGAAGTGAACAGTCTGTCTTGAGAAGTGACAAAATGCAGGTTGGGAACCATTTTAATTATTCCATTGTTATGAACGTATCACACTTAGATGATGATAGAAAATGTGTATGTTCCCACGTGAATTTGACTCGGGTACAGTTAAGCCAGTAGCGAGCTATCATTGTAACTAACCAACTAGCTAAGAACCCCTAAGCTATATAATATTGGCTAGCGTAGCTATCTAGCCATAAATGTATTCTAGAAAAAACGTTAAGTATAGCTAGCTAAAGTTAGTAGGATAGCTAATAACTGTCTGAGGAAAATAGGGTAGATTAGTAGCTATTAATAATGTGATAATTCGTCACATCTAGACGCAGTGGTTCCAACGTTGAATATGCATTTTGTAAGTGTGTTTGCCCCCTTACCAAGGAAGAGCTGAAACTCAATCCGATATAATAACTTGAACTGGCAGAAGTGTTTGATAGGCGTGCCTTGTTAACTGTGTATTCCCCAGGACCCTAACGCAGACACTGAGTGGAATGACATCCTCAGGAAAAAGGGGATCCTTCCTCCTAAGGAGACCCCAAAGGAGGATGAAGAGGATGACTTGGTTCTCCAGCAGCAGTCTGTCGGTAAGCCCTGGTCATGATCGTATCTCTAGACTAATATTGTTTGGGATTTAATACAGTCAGCAGGTTTTGATTTTTTCTGGTTAGTGGTTTGGAAACCTTATATTGGTCCTTATTGTGACAGTGAGCCTTTTCTTAAATGTTGTAATTCAATGTATTTATCAGTGAAAACCTATGAGAGCATGACACTGGATGAGCTGGAGGAGAATGAGGATGAGTTCAGTGAAGAGGACGAGGCTGCCATCGAGATGTATAGGTTAGTACTTTTTTTTTTTTTTTAATTAAACCTTTATTTTACCAGGGAAGACGTATTGAGACAGAGGTCTCTTTTACAAAGGAACCCTGGCCAAGACAGCCCAAACAGACAATTCAACAAACATTAAAAACACAGTAAAGCATTAGCACACACCATCAAAACACCAACAGGGCACATGTACACATCCACAAGACATAATAGCACACAATACCACATAGCATGATCAGTAGCAGCAAAAACAATCACACGCACTCATAAGACTGCATTATGCATTTTGTTTAAATTAAGTAGCCTTGTGTACTCGGGTGAGTGGGATATTACTTTTAGATTGAATAAAGGCTTTGCAGACATGTTCTAAATCACCTAGCAAGCAACCACACCCGGAGCCATGTTGGAAGGCCACTGACAAAAGGTGGAAGCAAATTCAATAGGGAGTTCTATAGGGTGATATTGGTGCCTATGCAGGCATTGATTGTGTAGCCAGAGTTAGATTGAACGTAGCCAAAACCTTGATGGGCACGGTTAGGAAAGGTTAGGGTATAGACAACTATGTGTTCAACAATAGAACACATTTGTCCTTCATTCTAATCAGTCAACACTCTAGGGCTGGAGCAACTCGTCACAAGTATGGAAAAAGATGCAATTAAGACTGGTAGAAGGAAAAATAACTCAAAAGGGTGGATATCTGCAGTGGTCGGCGCCCCCGCAAGGTTGCAGACGGCTACTTTTACCTATTAGTTTTAATCAAACTTGTCAGTGCCTTAGTCCTGTTTGTGGCACTATATGTACATTCGCAAAATAAAGATTTGCAAATTGAAAATGGGCCCTGGTTTTGTGTCTAAATGTATTAATTCAGACACACATACAGGCATTTTCCCCATAGACAACAATTGTAGTTAATAATAATAATAATAATAATAATTAATAATAATAAATAAACAATAATTGTGCACTTTCTTAGCACCTCACATCGGCTTTTAAGGGGCGAGTCACATCATTATATGCAAATGTATTATTATTATTATTATGCATTATTTAGCATTATCTAATCTAATCTAATCTAGCCTAAAGCTCAATGAGAACTTTTTATCGTTCAAATTTGCCTCTACTTGCTATAAGTTTATGAATTGGCCTTAGCAAGACCCCAAAAATATTTTTTGTGACATGAGACTGCATGAGACCCTGTGAATTTATTATTTTAGAATTTCAGTGTACTGGCTAGTACACTGGCGGGAACGGAAGTGACACGTTTTGTGAATATGTAGTAACCGTTGTAGAAAAGCAATTGACCACTCGAGGCAGTGGGTTACACAGGATTTTACAACAGCTACGGGGGTAACAACACTCCGTAGCTGTTGTAAAATCCTGTGTAACCCACTGCCTCGAGTGGGTGGTTAAAAATATGTTTTGTTTCCATGTAAAATAACATCGGAAAATCTGGTAACCCTACCCACACAGAGCTAAAATTATACATAAATTATTATAAATTAATCTAGATTAATTGATTAATCTAAAGAAATATTACTAGATTAATCATTAAGCAGGCAACAGGCTTCTTAGGTGAAATTTAATTACATCCAGCATTTGTCCCATCCAGCATTTGTCGCCAAACTGTCATCGGTTGGCACCTCTCCCACACAAACTGACATTAAACTAGACGGTCTGTTAAGGTGCACTCAGGTTGGCAGATTTATTTTCACAATCAACACATAGCATCAAATATTTGAAATGTAATGATCCATCCTGAGTTCAAACTTGGCCTCTTTTTGCTTACCTCTGACCGCTCATGAGGTGACGCATCTTTCAAACTCTTTGGCTAAACTTTGCTTACTTGAATGTCTTTTAATTTTTTGTTTACAAATATGACTGCTATGAATATGATGAAACAGACATGGATTTAGCAGGGGACTGTACTGGCAAAAGCGCGTATTAGGAATATAACAAATTGTAATTAATAAATAAATAATGTTCCTGTTGTGATAGCCTTAAGAAAGTCAGGGTGCCAGTGACTGAGCTTTATGGTAGCCCTCTCACTGTCATTTCCAGTGCCCAACGTGCTCGTCTACCAACATGTCTGCACATACTTTGTGATATCACGTGATAAGCCTCTGTTTAGCAGTTGAAAAGGTGTAAATACTGTACACCTTGTGCAACTATGTAGCTAATTTGTAGGCTTCTGTTATATACTGTCAGTGGTATTTATGTGTATATAATCAAACCTAGTGATTGACATTGTTGATCGTGTTGTGTTTATTGACTCGTTGACATTTTGCTATGGCCAGACAAAAGCGACTAGCCGAGTGGAAAGCCACCCAGATCAAGAACGTATTCGGGGAACTGACTGAAATCTCGGGTCAGGATTACATCAACGAGGTCAACAAGGCTGGAGAGGGCATCTGGGTCGTGCTGCACCTTTACAAACAGGGGTGAGTCGTCTTGACAGTCATTTGAAGTCATCTAACATGATCCACTTTTTAAAAACATTGTACTACACTTGCTACAGAAAAAAATTGCAACGTGGAGGGAAACTATTTGAATCAAATTAGTATATAATCATGATATTAGGGATGATTTTGAGTTAAATGTTAAATGGAGAGGGGACAAAATAGGTATTTGATTATCTAGGTTTGTAAGATATTTAATATTTCTAGCTGTTTATTAAAACATCTTCTCTTTTTTCAGTATCCCTCTGTGCACCTTGATAAACCAGCATCTGTCTGAGCTGGCCAAGAAATTCCCTCAGACCAAGGTCCTCAAGTCCATCTCCACCACCTGCATCCCCAACTACCCTGACCGCAACCTGCCTACCATCTTTGTCTACCATGAGGGGGAGATGAAGGCTCAGTTCATCGGCCCTCTGGTCTTCGGTGGCATGAACCTCAAAGTGGAAGGTAAAGGATCATTACCTCAGTGGGCGTTGAAACAGGAAAATGGACAAAGGCACGCACATCCAAAATGTTTGAAACTGGGTGCTAGACAGAAAAACAAACTCATCAGGAAAATAGAATATGCACACCAGAAATATGCTCCCAGGATTTTGAGGATTTTTTCAGGATGTTGAAGCCACAACTTTTAACTCTTAACAATAACTCACTGGAAATATACCAATACTGTCAAATTGTAGTTTATGGTATAGCAAAAAATTTGAACAAGTCACACAATATAGCTTATTGTTACTGATGTGATAATAGATGTGTTCCAAACCTGACCGTTGAGCACGGTTTAAACATCAATGGCATGCTGGCTCATACGTTAAACATTCCTGTGAAGTCAATTAAGGGGAGACACCAGTGTTAATTTTGACAGCAAATTATGATTTTGTTTTAGTCATAGTCTTTTGACTAAAATGCCATTTAGTTTTAGTCATATTTTAGTCATCTGACTTGTTTTAGTTTTAGTCTAGTTTTAGTTGACTAAATATCATTACGATTTTAGTCGACAAAATCTACCATAGATTTAGACAACTCAAATTTAACAGGCTTAGTTCAATCAATCAAGTTGGATTTATATAGCGTCCTTCATGAAACCCAGAGCGCTTTACAGAGTCCAGTATTCATTCAGACAGTCATACCGGTGGTGGTCAGATACATCTGTAGCCACAGCTGCCCTGGGGCAGACTGACAGAAGCGTGGCTGCTTCTGTCAGACAGTTTCATAATGAAGCATTCCTCTCCCCCAGTCTGAAGCTAACTGTGTTTGTGCCTGATATAGCAAGCTATAACATTATCATGTCAGCACTAGTTGGCTAGTCAGGCTAGCTAACATCAGGCACAGGCTAGCTAACGTCACACCGGAGAGGGGCTATGGCGGCGCCAGGTAGCTAACTGTTCGTGTCTTATCCATCTAGCTACAGTATAACATTAAACAGCAGCAGTAGTTGCTTAGCTAGCTTACCCAGACTAGCTAACGCTAGATACCTCCGCCAGCCGCCACAAGCATAGCCCCACTTGTTGCTAGCTAACCTGTGCCTAACATTAGCTAGCCACTAAAGTTAGCGTTGCAATGATCAGACACTTCAGTTCTCCCCCGCCACAAACCTACGTGAAACACTGGTTTCTTTTAGGTTGTATTGTATTTGAAGTATTTCAGAAACACACCAGCTTGGGTTTAGCTAATACAGTAACGTTAGCCGGGGGTGGGGGGGTGCTTACCTTCTCGTGAATTTCGGGATGACTGTTCTCCAAATGTCGCTTTAAGTTTGTTGTATTTTTGCCAGTCATTTTCACCCCACACGGTTTACAAATGGTTTTGTTTTCCTTTGCATCAAATATGAAGTTTATCCAGATGTCTGCTCTCCTCTTTCTCCCGGTGTGTGCGAACGTTGACAAAGACATTTCTGAACTGTGGTAATTTACTGATCAGGCGCAGCAGTCGTGCTGTTAGTTGACTTCCCGCCGGCCGGTGTAGCAACGGTACTATTCAAATGTAGGCTAAATACACACAGGCTACCTGTAGGTTGCATCCAACTCGTTCTATTAATACATCCATGATCCAACTGCGCACATCCCGAACCTCGACATTCTGATTTGAACTTTTCCCATACGTCCCTCCATAACCATTTTAGTCTAGTTTTTATTTGTTGACGAAAATGTGAATCGATATAGTCATAGTTTTTGTCATCATTCATTCATTTTTATTTAGTTATCGTCTCGTGACGATAACCCAAAAAATGTCGTTGACGAATAGTTTTCGTCATAGTTCTCGTCAACGAAATTAACACTTGGAGACACTACAGTTGAATAGGATTTTTTTTCTTTTAAAGATATATTCATGAATTCTTACCAGTTTAATCTTCACATCAAGAGAAATATGTTTTGTATTACACTTTCTCTAAAGTTTAGGTATGCAAATGAGGCAATAACTCATTAAATATGCGTACATTTGCATATATTTCGGTACCTACTATATAAACAATGGATAAGTCAGGCTTAAAGTTTTACTTTTGTTTTGACAATATACTAAAAACGTACAGCTGGGTTTGTGAATACAAGCTTATTTTCAAGAGATATTGAAAAAATACTGCATACACCCATTAAAAATAATTGTTGCCGTATTTTTAGACACAAAATGCAACCTAAAATGAAAAGACAACATGATATTCACAATTCCAGCTGTAAATATTTGCAGAATACATCTGAGAGTCAGTATGTCAAGTTTAGTGAATGCACCTGTCCTGGAAGTTGAGATGGTAGGTACCGAGTGACGTCAGGTACTGAAAAAACGTAATTTTAAGAAAACGGCCGATAAAAATAAGCATTCTACAACGGAGAGTTTGGATACTTGATTCTGATTGGCCAGCAGCCGTGGTAAAATACTCTGTAACCCACTGCTGCGACCGCATAACAATTAGTATTAATGCGCCGTCAATCTCATTGACGAGGCCATTGATAAAATCAAGCGGTAGGCTATGCTTTGCGTAGCAACCACTCGCAGCAACCTCGCCTTTTTCGTATCCTATTACAAAAACACACTCATCAGTCCGACTCCAACACTTCCACACCCCTACCAGCAAAAAAGAGTGCTCTGGAGAACTGTTTTAATAACTGCACCATATCTATAAATATTAAAATAAACGTGAACCACCCGAATTATGCCTTATGGCTTATGGCTTATGTGAACAAGGCCAACCCAAATAGGCAAGATAGCCTATCTTGCCTGGCAACCATTTAAATCAGAACTATAGCCCATCGCGGATGATTTTGTAAATACTAAAATGATAAGAATGATCGGTAAATAAATGATTGAATGTTACTACTGAGTGTTTTTGTGAATATATACATGTAGTAACCGTTGTAGAAAAGCAATTGACCACGAGAGGCAGTGGGTTACAGGGGATTTTACCACAGCTACGGGGCGTTGTTAAAATCCCCGTAGCTGTGGTAAAATCCCCTGTAACCCACTACCTCGAGTGGTCAATTGCTTTTCTACAACGGTTACTACATGTATATTAATTATGCATTCATGTGCTTATTTCACAGGTACAACAATTTGAAAAATAGCAGTTTTTAATCAAGTCTCGCCATTTCTCTGTTAATGTAGTGATAGTATACATGTTATAGTAGAAGAATATCAAAAAATCTGAATTTAAGTTCGGAAGAAAAAACACAATTTTAACTGTAGTGTCTCCTCTTAAAAGCCTCTTCTTTGTCACCCTCAGAGCTGGAGTGGCGGTTATCAGAATCTGGAGCCGTGAAGACCGATCTGGAGGAGAATCCCAAGAAGCAGATCGAAGACAAACTCATGACATCAATCCGGAGCTCTCTCCCGACACAGAAAGACAGTGACTCAGAAGACGATTACTAATCTCCCTCAAACCGCCAAAAGAATTACTCATCCTTTTTTTATTTTGCATATGTTTCACAATCTGTAACATGCTACAAATGTAAACATTTCTAATTGTTAAGTTATATGTACTTGCATTCGCTCCCCATACCATCGTCATTGGTGGCTGTGACTCAGGAGGTAGAGCAGGTCATGTCAACATGTCCTTGGGCAAGACACTGAACCCCAAATTGCTCCCAATTAGGCCAGCACCTTGCATGGCAGCTAACGCCATTGGTGTGTGTGAATGGGTGAATGAGAGACCATTGTAAAGCGCTTTGGATAAAAGCGCTATATAAGTCCAGTCTGTTTACCAATTTATTATTGACAGTTTTCTATAACGTGCCCGTCCATGAGAATCTGTTATCGTCACATAAAGGACTCTTTAGATACATTTGACTCTTGTGTTTGCTGAGACAGACTGTTGATCCGTTTTGCAATTATGTGGTTGTGTGTATGGCTGTACAGATGCATACAAAATTGTAGGGATGCACGATATATTGGCAATCATATTGGTATCGGCCGATGTTAGTCATTTAAAAAAAAATATATCGTATCGGTCCAATGTGCAAAACAGGGCCGATGTGAACAGCTGATAATTATTTCTGTCTGCCGTTGTGTGTGCAGTTGTTGAGAGGGAACAGTGCGATAAATCTATGATTTATCGGCTTTTCCAAATGTTTTTGAGAGAGACGGTGTTTCCATGTGTTTTTCAGTATAACATTTGATTATCATAGAAACTTGGTTTTATACAGAACATAACATCTGTAAATATCGGTCATCGACAATAACAGCAATGTTAATATCTGTTATCAGTATCAGCCAAAATGTCAATATCGGTGCATCCCTACAAAATTGTATAGATACCTCTTTGATAACATTGGACATAATGGACATCCTTTTAAATCTAGTACCAGGGTTTTTGGAAATCAGGAAGAGACTTAGCATCTTAGCAACGCAGTTCTGTTTGTATACAATAATTTATTTTCTGAGAAATGTCAAGTTATTTTTGGAGTGACAGCTGAGGGTGCCACATCTGTGTCCGCCATTTTGTGCATCATGCTGAGGGTACAGGATGCAGCTTGCTGGTGGTCTTCCTCCATGCCTTCTACAGCATACCATCTGGGAGGGTCCGAATCCTCTGTACCGAAGTAAAGATAAGACTGATAAAGATCTTGTGTGTGTGTGAGGGGGTTATTTATGACATATTACGTTATCTGGCTTTGCAAAGAGAATGGACATGTACTTGTTACCTAAAATTAGCTTTTCATCATTAGTCATTAGATTTGGTAACATGATCTTACTAAGAGCATCTTCTTCCTCCTGGTAGAGAGTTTTGGGTAGAGCCGCATCAAGGGATGCACTGATTGAGACTAGATGCGGGGAGAAGGAGGAAACGTGCTCTAATGCATGTCATCCCAAAGCGACAAAGTGATTTCATTATGAAGAAAGTGTTATTGTACAGTTAAAAGAGTCTTTCACATACGTCATGCTGTACAGATCCCACTGAGTTGAGAGCTTTAGAATAGTGAAACAGAAACTGAGAGAGGGAGAAACTAAAATTAACAATCTGATAAGATTGAGGAGGCTACAATATTTTGATGTTGATATATAAAAAAGGCTTACTCTTTTGGACACATTCTGAACTTGCTTCTGTGAGACAAGGTTGACAGGGGCGTCAGAGCAGATTTCTATTGGCATGTATTGCTATTAGAATTAATACTGTATCGTTCAATAGTACCTACCTCCTTCTGGTCCCTCCACGCCATGTCACCAACATCGCTCTGATAGTCAGGCACCTGTAACTGACAAACCAAGCATATTTAAATGTCCATTTTGAAGTATTCCTACACACGATTGCTTCATTGATAAATGTGCTACTGTTGAATCAAGACATGGTTTATTGTATTTGCAGCATTTGTTAATTGTATGGCATTGCATGGCTGATTTCTAGGCCACGGTCCCTTGAAAAAGAGGACACTTGACACCACTTTACACTTTGGTTTGACTTGTTAACTGGCAGATGTAGTGACAGGCACCCAGAGCTAGACCCACTAAACCAATTTTCATGAGATTACTGCAAGAGCAAAGCAATAATCATGTCTAATATCACCAGTGTCTCGGATGGCTGTGAGTTCATTTCTCAGAGGTCATGCCAGTCCAATTGCCCATATCACAGCCCAAGCGCTCTATGACCCCAAAAGTCATAAGGACTTTTTTTAATCTTGAAAAATAAGTATACCAATTCCCTTAATGACACATTGGATTTTGTCTTCTCAACCTATTCAAATAAAACATACAATAACATGTCATCTGTCTAGTAAGGCTAGACAGTAGCTCTTGTGTGTGCGGT
This sequence comes from Borostomias antarcticus, assembly GCF_949987555.1. Lineage (NCBI taxonomy): Eukaryota > Metazoa > Chordata > Actinopteri > Stomiiformes > Stomiidae > Borostomias > Borostomias antarcticus. Next base: position 24,357,843 of record NC_140250.1, on the reverse strand, counting down.
GTAAAATAAAAGACTGGTTTGAATCATATAGGCTATAGCCTACTGTATATAGGCTATAACCTACAATATATAGCCTATAGGCTATAACTACAGCAGGCATGCAGGTCATATAGAAATACACGCAGACTTACATTTACAAATGTAGGCTATTTAGTGCATGGCTAGAATTATTTGATGATGGTTAACTTTAAATAAATTAAGTAAATAAAAGTAGCTTAGTCGAAACTCAAACCTGGACATACAAAAGAGATTTCCATACCTTTGACAAATCAATTCGATCTTCACACTCTTTGAATGGACTGGGATAGGACTCTGAAATAGCAGATGATAGGCTTAGTCTATACTTCCAACATGAATTAAATAGGTCCAACCAATAAAAACTTTATTAATACATGCCAATGTCTCTCAAACTCAATTAAAACAGTCAATACATTATATTTCACCCGTAGCCTAAGTTAAACGTGTCTCACCCACGGTCGCTCTCCAGCATCCCAGCCAGACCAGTAGAAAGCAAAGTTGTCGTAATGTTGTTCCGCTCATCTCGTGGAAAGTACGGAGCTGGTAGCCTAGGCAATATCGGCGGGTGCCTCAAATGAATTCGGCTAATTTTCCAGACTGGAAGAGTTATAAAGGTTTTATGGGGAGAAGGCATCATGTGACTGACCAATCAATGCTCTACTGGTGACAGATAGGCTTGCTCATCCTCTGACTCTTTGTGCTCAAGTCCCCTCCCTCGCCTGCATCGACAACTTATTGATTTATTAATAGGCTACTCATAAGATAAATCGCATGTAATAGGCTACCGTACAGGTAAGGTATAGGCAATAGTTCCTTCAGATCAAAACATGATAAATCTGACAGGATGACATGAGTGCAATTATACTAGGCTACGAAAGACACTTTTACGCATAGGCTGATAGCCTATAGTCTACAGTGCTTTAAATGTTGTCTGTCCCTGCACCACCAACTCCTCTATAGGCTATATAAAACCCATCTAATGCACTGTAATGAGACACAATTAAATGTTCTAATCTAGAATCACTTTTATTAAATCAATCAACTGAACATAAATGAAACTTCCTGTCTGGGTACAAGGATAGCTTGTCTCTGTTTTTCATACGTCCTACTTTCACTATATGTGTGACTCAGTGGGATTTATCCCCTTAGCGTGATAAGTGAATGGACGATCGGCAGTGTTCAGTTTCATCTGCTCTGGATAAACTGTAGACCTACAGTAGCCTACTTCACAGATGGATGGAAAAAACACCTAACACTGAAGTGAAAAATGTATGGCAGGGGCATTTGGAAGAGACCCACATAGGCCTACAATATCTAAGTTAGGAAGTTTAAAGTATTTCCTTATAATTGTTGGCCTTTAGGATATACTTTATTTTTAATTAAAAAAAACTATTTATCTCTCTATACTGCTTGGTGTGTGCACAATATAGGAGGACGAACAGATTAACACCTGTATGTACGTGTATGATGTAATATGTGACAAATAAAGCTGACTTCGACTATTTCAAATATTAAAAACAATCACATAATGGCTTTGGTTATCAAATGCAGCCCAAAGGCCTATGCCTTGGCTACGTTAGGTCTTCCAAAACGATGTGATGTGTGCAGCTTTTGTTCTGATCCAGGGACACCAAAAGTCCCCTACTGGACAGGAGTACAGATTCACTTTTTATCCAGGACATTAAATGTCAACATAAGGAAGAACTAAGGCAGAAAAATCCAATAGCAAATGAAATAGCCTACATTTTTGAACAGGCGAACAAATTAAAAACAAAATTATATGAAACCTATGATAGCGTTCATGCTGTTGTGTGGGCTTGATGGTGGGCTTACTGTGGGGTAAAAATATGATTGAATGTTATTCCAAAGCAGAATACACATACACTGGTCAGTGAAACAAAATTATTTCTATGTTGGTCTTTCCTAAGGGTTCCCAAAATGGTCATTCTGGTTGCATTGACATTGCTGAATCGACTATTTACGTAAGATACAACACCTCAGTCCATCTCAGAGACAGGCCTTCTAGGCAGGTTGAGCAGATTCATGACCTTAATAAGCCAAACTGTATCGATGAGGCAACATTGTAATGTGGACTTGGACATTAATTACTGTCATGAGGTATTGCTTTCAAGACAATTTATTAGGTGTTGTTCACACAAATTCCCATAATTCTCATAATGGAGAAAAAACATTTGGTTCTATCCAGAACACACACACACACACGGGAAGATGCCCACACGCTGGTGACACACCGTTAGTAACACTGACCCTGTCTCCTGGCCAACATAATGGCCCCTGATCATTGCCCAAAGGCAACCAGTCTCCAAAACCCTAACTAGTGTCTGTGTGTGAGTCACAGTGATCTCTGATGCAGTGGTCATAGACCCCCTGTGTTGTTATGGAAACTATCATCAGCCACGGTGGAACACCCCACACACCACCAAACAGCACCTGCTCTCGCGCTCTTTGCGGACCACTGTGTCACTCTGTATACTTTTCTTTTTTTCCCCGAAATACATATCAGCAGCTTTGGCTATAGTAGGGTAGGGTTAGTACCTTAGTACTTAATAGTAGCTTAGGTGTGTAGTACTGTATGTGCACTGATATTTGGCAGCCTCGGACATATGCACAGACTGACTGTGAGCGGTTTGCGGATGGTAGAAAAAAAAGCTGATTTGTGGATATTAATAAAGCATTTGAAATGTGTGTATTTGTGTGTGTGTGTGTGTGTGAGAGAGAGAGAGAGAGAGAGAGAGAGAGAGAGAGAGAGAGAAAACATAAGATAGTGAGAGAAAGCACAGGAGGGAGATACTGTAGAAGACGAACAAGAGAGAATGAATAAATCAGAGACTCCGAGGGAAAGTTCATATTCTAAATGGAGGCGTAAACACACATACAGGCCTGTGACTGTCTCAGAGTCAAGTGTCCTCTCAGTGCATCTATCAACATCAGAATGGGAGAACCAAGGAGCACTGGCCACTCTCAAAGGCCCTCTTCCGTTGTTTGCTGTGTTGTCTGTCGGTGTTGTGGTGCACAGTGCAATCACATAAGAAGGCACATGATTACTAGGCTACATCTATAGATGACACCGCCTGTGTGGTTCAAGAGTCTTGTGGATACAAGAGTCAACAATTGTGAGTTCATTTTCTGCCACATGACCAACCACTTATCATCTCACTGTTGTAGTGAAGCGATTTAATTATTTCTTTTGACGCTTAAAGGAGTAGTAAAGGGAAAATGCATGTTTAGCCCTGTTTTAAGGTTACTTATGATCATATACAATGGTTCAGATCAAAACATTGACAAAGCTAGCATTTTCGAGAAAGTTGATAATTGCTCTACCACCGTTTTGGTCATACAATGGATGTGGATGGGCATCTTGAAAAATCATTCAAAAACATGTTAAACTCGATTTCAAAGACAAGAAACTCACCTAGGTGTTAGTTGGCGTTCTAACATATAATTCACCATAAAGTAACATTCTAGTTCATCTGGAAAGGCTTTTTTAAATATTAAGCATAGAACTATTTAGTCGCAGTACATACGTGGGTAAACTTCCGCAAACTAGGTAGTCTAGCAATATAAACAATAACAATAGCTACCGTAAGTAGTTCCGCTTCCTGAATCCCCTCTGCGGATTGATCTACACATCTACAACGGTCGCACCAATACAAGTCAATGGATTTCATAAAATGATCAATAAAACCCTACAGGATTCATACTTTGCGGCAAATTTGATGTCAGAACACCAACGGAAACCAATTACCCCCTCTGTGAGCTTCTTGTCTTTGAAATCGAGAGTTTAACATGTTTTTGAATGATTTTTCAAGATGCCCATCCACATCCATTGTATGACCAAAACGGTGGTAGAGCAATTATTAGACTTTCTCGAAAATGCTAACTTTGTCAACGTTTTGATCTGAACCATTGTATATGATCATAAGTAACCTTAAAACAGGGCTAAACATGCATTTTCCCTTTACTACTCCTTTAAGGTGCTAATAGTCAAGACGCCATGATTTTGAACAAACATATATTTCAGCTAACAACTTAAACTTTTCATTTAACATCAAGATGAGAACAGGTTGCAAAGATTCCCTTATGAACTGATCAGATGCTGCAAGATGCACATTTTCTCAGGTAACAGCAGGTTCTTATTAAACCTATTGATTTGATACGTAATGTGTTTTTCAGAGTGCCCAGTCCGCGCTCCAGACCTGACTCACATATCTGCTGCTCCTGCAGGTCCCCAGCAGCGCATCACTGAAATACCCTGTGAGTAATATACGCTGGTTTTACCCAAATGTGTAATGACGTGTGTGTGTGTGTGTGTGTGTGCGTGCGTGTGCGTGTGTGTGTGCGTGTGTGTGCACTGTGACTGCATGTTTGTGCAGATCCAGGATCATATGAAGCTGTGAATGATCAGCACGTTCATGCTCTCATTAGATAAACCGTCCCTTAGACAGATAAGTAACCGCCAGCACGCTGACAGAACATCTGGTCAGATGGATGTACAACAATAACCCACCAAATGATGACCATTCAAATGACTCCAAGGACCGTGATGCATCCCCCCCACAGTGCCGCTGTCTAACTTGTTGATGTGTTCGGCTGTGTCTGTGTCGGCCATTTGCCTTTCTGGACCTGTAGTGCTAAGGGAGGATTTCCTTAAGGGCCCCTCTCTCTGGAATGGCATCTGTGTGGTGACTGCCTTTCAATAGAATTGTGCCTGATTTATGTTTTCCACAAAGAAAATGTTGAAAATAATAGTTTAACCCTCACTAAAAAGTGTGACTAATGCAATTGGCATTGCTTCTCAAAATGGTCTACATTCTTAGAAAATGTATTGCTGAGAAACTATATGGATTAAAGTTTGTTTACAAACGCAAATTTGCAATAGCTGCAACCACATATGAGCTATACAGGTGCATCTCAAAAATTAGAATATTGTGGAAAAGTTCATTATTTTCCCTAATTTAATTCAAAAAGTAAAACTTTCATATATTCTAGATTCATTTCACATAAAGTTTTTGTTTTAATCTTGATGAGTATGGCTTACAGCTGGTGAAAATATCTCAAAAGTATGTTAATTTATGTACTCAATACTCAGTACTTGGTCAGGGCTCCTTTTGTACGTATCAGTGCAGCGTGGCGTTGAGGCAGTCAGCCTAACCCTAACCTTAACCCAGCTCTATACATAAGCTTATCCATAACCCTAAACCTAACCTTAATCCTAACCTTAACCTTAAATGGCCTCTGCATTTATGGGAACTAGCCTTTACTGTCCTTCTACACCGACGTAGCTGTACCCCTTCTAACCACGACCCAGGTGACTTTGATAGCGGCCTTCAGCTCTTCTGTCTGGGTAAATGTGCTGTGCATATACCGTAGTCATGTGACTTGGGTTCAAGACCAATGCTTCCTAGATTGGACACCATCCAAGTAGATTTTTATTATAATTTTTTATTCATTCATAGTTACCCATAACTCAGAACTGTATGCCTAACCCTATCTATAATCAGTCAGATGTGCATGCCTATATATACTGGGGTATATATTTAAACCTTATCATACCCCGAGACAATGATGCCAGACCTTGATGGTACCAGCTCTGTGGCCTAGTGGTAGAGTGTCCGCCCAGAGACTGGGAGGTTGTGGGTTGAATCCCCGGACCGAGTCATACCAAAGACTATCAAAATGGGACCCATTGCCTCCCTGCTTGGCACTCAACATCAAGGGTTGGAATTGGGGGGTTAGATCACCAAATGATTCCCGAGCGCGGCACCGATGCTGCTCACCGCTCCCCCAGGGGTGGGTCAAATGTGGAGAACAAATTTCACGCACTCAGGTGTGTGACAATCTGTGGGACTTTAACTTTAACCTTTAACCTTGTGGTAGGTTGAAAGATAGCCGGTAGAACACCCCATATAGGAAGACCTGTGTAGGTGTCAAATGAATCCCACTGTACTGTAACTGTACTGTAGTCTTGCTGTTAATTATCTGCATCAGCATCTGAGGGAACAAAGAGTTTAACATCTCCCTGGCAGTGGGCGCTGTCAGTGGTGATTTGGCAAACCAAGCGACATGGCTTTAAGGACTGCACTATGACAAACCTCAAATCACATGTCAAATGTCACAGGACACTCTAGGAGGCATAAAACACTGAATGGTTTAGGGACAAAATATATTTCTGATCTGCTGCTATGTTATGAATCATCCAGACCTCTCAGGTCGTCTGGCACAGTTCTGCTTTCTGTCCCCAGAGTTAAAACAAAACATGGAGAAGCAGCGTTCAGTTTTTATGCGCCACATATCTGGAACAAACTTTTCGCCGCTGTTTTTTATTAAATCAAATAATTATTAATTCATACTCTGCACTGTAACATTTATTCCTGTATTTATTTTTCCTGCATTTTGTTTTACATGTCATTTTTTTGCATTTAGTTTTATATGACCTTTTAGGTGTTTCTTGCACTTTGTCTTGATGCTTTTAATGTCTCATGTAAAGCACTTTGAATTGCCTTGTTGCTGAAATATGCTATACAAATAAACTTGCCTTGCCTTGCCTTCTCTAAAGTCATGTCCTAGGCCTAATCTGTGTGCCAAAGACCTCATTAGTGAACAGTTTGGGCTGAGGCATGGAAGGTGGGATGTCCAGGTGAGAGGCCTCTGATAGGTCCATGCAGTGTTATGCTCTTCCTGCATTACAGTGTGAAACTAGTGCATTTAGGCTCTTGAGTCCAAGTTGAAATGAATGGAGGTGAATGAGCAGCCATGTTCAGGCGGCTCTGTGGCGCCCCCTCTGGTCGCAGCTGGGATGAGGCGGTTCGGTGCACTCCGGGTAACCCCCCCCCCCTGCATACCTCAGTCCAAATCCCATGTCTCTAGCACCCCCCACACGGGTACCTGGCTTTGATCAGGTTCTGTCTTGGTTCAGTGGGACATGTTTCGGTATTGCTGCGTTCATTATGACGAAAGCTTTCTGCCGGTCCAAACCGCGTGTCTCCGAGATATCCACCAGTCCGTTTCAATCTTGTACCGCCCTCTGGCGGTTAGGCGGTGAAGTGCATGTGTACATCTGCCGACCCTGCGGCCCTACCCGGAGCAGTGCGTCTGTTGGGCTTCCCCTCAGATTTCATCAGGTGGGGGACAATAAATACCTGCTGGACCGAGGTGTCATCTCTCTCAAACCCTAGAGGGCAGCAGTGCCTGAACGTACCCTGTATCAGCGAGGATGAGAGTTATGTCACATACTTTTAGTATTTTGTTAAAATTATTAATTTAATCTATCTTGTTTTATATTATTTCTATTACTGCCAGATATATTCAGTGTTATGATAAGTTTAGGTTGAACCCGATGCTGTACCAGTGCCCACCACTAGGAGTGCTAGCCACAGTTTGTTTTTCCCATTGCTAAGTACATTTTTAATTTGTACAAAAAAAAATAATACTTTGTGTCTATTTTAGTACAGGTATAGTTCATTCTACCCATGGGCCCTTCTGCTTTCCAAATCAGAAAGTAATTGAGTTTAGACACATTATGTAGGGATTCCTAGCTTGATCCTTGTTCGAAATGTTCGGATTCTCATTAGTTAGCGTTGACATTCAGTCATTAGTCATTGACATTCATGTTGAAATAACGAGGGTGGCCTTTTGAGTGTCCGTGCTCATTTGTGCATTGGTTTGTATGACTGGAAGGCTTATCGTTTCCCACACAAGATAATCAGAGCTCTCCTCTGGTACTTAGAAGCTGTTATTCCCATTGCAATACGTTTTGCGTTGAACACAGAGATGTTATGTGTTTCAGGAAACGTATTATCTACAGGTACATTTCTACTTTTCAAATTCACAGGGTTTAGAGTAGACATGTACGAGCTGGCTTGTGTGATCCTCTGTCTGTCTATCCTTGTTTTACATGTTAGGATTATCATAGGTTAATATTAATTCAAAAATAAATTCCAAATTTCCACTCCATCATTGCCACAGAGGAACATGCATCATGGGTGGGGGACATGTTTGTTTTGGTAAATGGTAAATGGGCTGCACTTATATACTGTAGCGCTTTTATCCCAAGTGCTTTACAATGAAGTTCTCTCATTCACCCATTCACACATACTGTACACACACCAATGGTGACAGCTGCCATGCAAGGTGCTAGCCTGCTCACTGGGAGCAATTAGGGGTTCAGTGTCTTGCCCAAGGACACTTCGACGAGTCGTCAGGAGGAGCCGGGATTCGAACTGCCGACCCTACGATCATTGGACAACTCGCTCTACCTCCTGAGCGACAGCTGTCCATTTTACGGGACATGATTTCCATCCAGGTCAAATCTTGTATTGAACTCATTCCAAAAAAAACTGGCATTCTTTGCCTCTGCTGTCATCCCATTTAAATAATCATCACATAATGCATTTTATGTAAGGTAATTTCAGCATGGACAACACACTTAACCATGAATCAATAAGAAGGGAGAGGCCAATGTGTTGTTGTTGACTTTCCTTACAGGAATTGTACACATTTACGCTGAGATCTCTTGAGTTCATTATATTATTCAATGACTTGGTATTACAGGTATTACACATCCCTGTAAATTAATAACAGATTAATTGCCATAAGGCCACAGTGCTTATAATGGTACTTGATTGACAAGACTGCTGATGGCTCAATGATCTGTCTACATTATCCAAAGGCCAGAGTGCCATCTTGTGGTTTGTATTGCTGACAAGCTTTTCTTTGAGGTTCTGTAGGTTCTGCACTACAGTGGTTCCACAGGCCAGGACCACTGCAGAATCTGTTTATTTAAAATTGTTATTGTGCCATAGCCTTCCGCCACATGTAAAATAATCATGTAAATAGCCAATAAACACCTTATGAACACCAATATCATTCATAGAAAGAAAAAAAAAACAGTTGAAATGTGTATTTACGCTGTAACCATTCATAAGACGTAGGCTAAGTGCCCTCCGGGGTAAGAGTGTGTTCTGACTTTCGCATGGTCTGACCACGGCCGGGCCTGCTGCCAGCGCCATGGGAAAAACAAGAGCAGTGGAGCTGCGCTCTCCTCACACTCTCTTCAGACTACTCTGAAACGCACACCAGTCAGCCTAGCTCTGCTGGGCCCTCCCTCTCAGCTCCTTCTGGGCTGGGAATGCCTCTTTCAGCGTGCTATTGAAAAGCTGAATGTAGCCTATTCATTGTAAATTGCCAGATAGCATCAAAACTAATTCATACTAGGGCTGCAGATAATGATTTGTTTATTTATTTATTTTTTCACTTCTTAAGAGAGCATTTCCATTTCATGATATGAATTATACACAGCAGTATTACAGTACTAGTTTTTTTTAGAATTGTCATGCTAAACAGAATTAGTATGATTTGACTGACTTCCAACAAAAAAGTCATGCAGACTGAATAATTAAATTCAGACTTATTATTATGACTTATACAGGATATAACACATTACACAAATTAATCTATAATTATAATTATATTGTTCAGGCTGTATAACCAAGGTTCTTTCCTGGGCTTGTAACACCAGTTTCTCATATTCAAGTTAATATTAATCACAAGAGAAATTTCCACGGGAAGGTCTGATGTTTGTGCTCTACCTAGAATGATCTGTTTAACGAGGACTCATGATGAAGTCAGATGCCTCCTGGTGTTATTTTTGTCACAAAGTTCTGTGTTGAGCGCATGGGGGTATGGTTGAGCAAGCGCAGAGGCAAAGCTTTGAGCTCGCAAAGAGCAAGGAAGTGGAGTGAGCAGGTCAGGCATTGTGCATGCATGCATATATGGACGTTAGCAGACATGCAAATACATTTTTATTGAGTAGAGCCAGACAACACGTAGGCTAAAGATGCGCTAGTCATAGACGGACCATGAACAAATGGGCCCCTGAGCCTGGACGTGTAGAGGGGCCCCCCTCCCTACCAACCCCCCACCCCCCCTACAGCCTCTGCCGCAACACTGTTGTTCTCATCGTTTGTTTTCTTTCAAAAACAAAGCATCTGACTGCCTTGACTCTCTCTATGGAAAGGTAGCCTACATTCCCACCCATTAGATTAAAGAATAGGCTATAGAAAATATGTAGCCCACACAAGCCTCTCTCTTATTTTAAAAGACGTGGGTCCCTATAAACTGTTCAAAATATTAATGTTTTTTTTTAATGTTTTTGTAAGGAATCTCACCCTAAATTTCTATCGGTGCCCCTGCAACAAGAAATGCAAAGGGCCCCCTGAGGTCTTGGGCCCCTGGGCCTGGGCCCGGTAGGCCCGTTTGGTAATATGTCTTTGGTGCTAGTGTTGGCTTTTGGCGTTCTTCTTCTTCTGTTGCTCTGCGTTGTGCAATTTTTGTATAAGCCTTAATAAAAGTTGCAGCAAATCTAATATGGACCACGATGTTAATAGCCTTCTTGTTGTGATAGTCATTGATGAAATCACCCAACACGGGATTGGAAGCAGCAAACAATGATTTATTGGACAGAACTTGTTACAGTCCCTGTCTCTCGGCTGGCTGGAGCTGTGGGCAGAAAACGAGGCCTCAATCTTCTTCCGTACTCCACTGCTTGATCTAATCAGGGTTTGGCTGGGCAACCACAGGCACACAGAGTCTACCGCATCCCAAATCAGGGTCTCAAGGTTAACTCAAGACACTAAATAGCATTCTCTTGCTCCACCCCCACGCCTCCCTTAAAGGACAATGCTCGTTTTTGACAACCTGGACCTTATTTACGACATATTATAAGACGTTTGACTCACCGAGATCACTTTGGTGTAGTTCGGAGGCATGTAGAAGAAATTTAAAATCCAGCGCGAGCCAGTATATCCATGTAATGGCGGTGGTCGGGGCACTTAGAATGCAGTTTCTAAAAATATATTTTCTGCCGCGAAACGGTTGTTTTCATCAATCTGTCTTGATGAATCGCTAGTTGTGCTTACATAGAGAGCATAGGCCTGTTGTGGTATTTCACATGCCTCTGTAATATGATCTTTAGAAACGTTGTTAGACACGAAATAGCTTCCTCACTTGCTCCAGCACGCATGCGCACAGCGTGCTGGAGCAACGATTGGGCGCTGTGCGCATTAGTGCTGGAGCAAGTGAGGAAGCTATTTCGTTTCGAAAGACGTTTCTAAAGATCATGGCATGTGAAAACCACAACAGTTATGCTCTATGTAAGCACAACTAGCGATTCATCAAGACAGATTGATGAAAACAACCGTTTCGCGGCAGAAAATAGATTTTTCGCGCTGGATTTTTCGCGCTGGATTTTAAATTTCTTCTACATGCCTCCGAACTACACCAAAGTGATCTCGGTGAGTCAAACGTCTTATAATATGTCGTAAATAAGGTCCAGGTTGTCAAAAACGAGCATTGTCCTTTAAGGTCTAGTGTATTCAGATTGGCTCCCCGGAGGGGCCCTACCTGTCATCCAATCTCAATCTCAATCCCACTGATTGTTTGGCCAGTGGTACTTTTATGACATTCTATGAAAAGCATCGGACACCCTGGGGAGGATGCCCCCCCCCCCCATGAAGTCCCAGCGTGGCCTCCTGACCCCCGGCCCCAGCACAGCACAACTGTCTCCTTTCATCCCTACCACTGCACATTTAGACCGTCCACATGACAACAGAAACACACAAACAGCTTTACATTGACTTTAAGACTCTTTAAGACTTTTACCTATATTCTTCACTAGTACCCAAGAGTGAATGTGTCTGCTCTCCTTCTTCAGTGCTGAATTAAAAAGCTGAATGTCTCCTCACTCTTACTCTGGAGCGCGTCACCTCCAGAAGTTCTCGAACGACTCTTCTATCGCAGACTGCATCAGGACAGACGATGAGGAGGAGTACAGGGATGTGGTCAGGAGATTTGTCGGATGGTCGGAGGAGAACTAGATTCAATTCAACATCAGCAAGACCAAGGAGCTGGTGGTGGACTTCAGAAGGAACAAGAGACCCCCAACCCCTATTACCATCCAGGGGGAGGAAATTGAGACGGTGGACTCAAGTTCCTGGGAGTGCACCTGAACTGGACTGGACTGGACTGACAACACTGAGGCCCTCTACAGGAAAGGACAGAGCAGACTGCTCTTCCTCAGGAGGCTCAACTGGTCATTTGATGTTCTCCCAGTCTGTTGTAAACAGCCTGTTTTTTGCCATGGCCTGCTGGGGAGGCAACACTAGGTCTGGGAAGACAAACAGATTGAACAAGCTGGTGAGGAAGGTTAGCTCTGTTGTGGAGCAACAACTGGACAGCCTGGAGGATGTGGTGGACAGGAGAATGAGGGACAAACTGATGTCCATCCTGTGGCAGATGGGGAGCACCTTCAGCCACAGGCTCATCCCACCCATCTATCAATCAATCAATCAATCAATCAAAGCTTTATTTGTATAGCGCATTTCATACCCAGAGGCAACACAATGCGCTTTACAGAGAACAAGGGAGGTGGGCATACGACCCACTCTCTACATATTCCAGAGGGAAGCAAAAAAACAGTAATCACCCGGGGGCCAGATAAGTGAGCTGTAAAAATTCTTCCCTGACCCCTCTCAACAAGGCGATCGAGCAAGCTCCAGGAGTATGTTTGTCTATCGGCTAAGAACATTTATAAAGCAATACATTACATTAAATTACATTTCAGAGTAAGAGAGGCTAAAAGCATCATAGGAGAGAGAACATTCTACGGACATGCTACGACATCCACAGCAGACACGGGGGTATCTATTGGACTCCGGGAGGTCTGCTGGTGACACCTAGGTGCAATACAGAGTGGTTCAGGCACTCCTTTATGTCAGCTGCAGCCTCTGTGGCCTTGTTTTAAGAAGCTGCTAAAAACGCTTCTGTTTAGAGGCATTTGTTGAATTAATTTGACTATGTTTATGACTGTTGTCCCATTTCCTTTTTTTGTTGTTGATTTTTGTATGCATTTTAACTTGTGTGGAGCACTTTGTGAGTCCTCTCTGTGAGAAGTGCTATATAAATAGAATTTACTTACTTACTTACTTACATTAATAAGTAGTTCACTAATCACTTGTTCATGATTAACTATTTATAAGGCTTAGATTTAAATGATCAACCAATTATTAACAAATATTTAACAAGTCATTAATAACTCAAACTAACAGTTTGTGGATGATCTATTGACTATAAGGGATAGGTCAATCATTAACCGACTATTAACAAACGTTTAACACATCATGAATAACTATGAATGATCTATTAACTATTTATAAAGGATATTCTAAAGTGTTACCCATGAGCTTATTACTTACAACAATTAGACTATTCGTGGTGTCATTTTTGTGTTGTACAGAATTTATTTGATGTTTTGAGGCTTGGTGTGCCTTGAAATCATTCTAATGAAGAAAAACCACTGGGAACCAGTGCTGTAGGCTACTATGTACATAATGAATGTGTCAAAAGCATAGAAAGAAACCAGTTCAAAAGTGGTGAGTTCTTAGAAGTCCTACAAGCCCTCTGTCAAGACTTTCCAATTTGTAATTATCCTTCATTTAGACTTGGGAAAAACTGTGCCCTTTAATCAAATGAAAATGCACAGACATAAATACTGATATCAAACAAATAAAAGCATGAATAAAACAGAAAGAAAATAAGTTTCATGCTCATTTGATATGGATTGTGAAAAGCACAATTAACCTTTAAACATGGTCAAGGAAATAGGAATAGAATAACTTATACTTGGCGCGTCATCTTCTAAATGTGTGTTGTTGTTATTGTACTGTACCTGGTTAGAATACCGAATGAGATAAAGAGATTTATTTTTATCACCTATCTCCCTGGGGATCAACGGTCCATGGCTGCCATGGCAACAACAGCACAACCCCTCAACCCTCCCTTCAGCAGCAGCTGTGCATGTGTGTGTGTGTGTGTGTGTGTGTGTGTGTGCGTGAGAGAGAGAGAGAGAGACTTATGAAACATGTGAACGTGTTCTCGAACGTGCCCCCTCTCACTCCATTCTCCATTCAGCAGTTGGCCCTCAATGGCTGGCCATAGACACACAGCCACACAACCCTTGCATTGCAGGATATTATGCACATTTTTAATTTGAGCTCTCTCTTCTATCTAATGCAAGCCTGAGCGAGGTCACCAGAGCCTGGGTGCTTTGTGAATGGCACAGGGACACGTGTTCTGAGTGGTGGGGAAGCTGGCTGTCCTGTAGGTAATCTAGCAGGTGATCTTACAGAGAGAGGACATCAGACACATGAGTGGTGGGTTACTTCTTTGGCTCCATGTACATTAGACAGGTATGTTATATATACACTATATGGACAAAAGTATTGGGACACCTAGATATTACACCTACAGGAGCTTTTATGACATCCCATTTTAAAGGAGAATTCCACCCTAGAACAACATTAGGCTCAACAACTAGACACCTACAAAACAATATAGAAAAATGTGGTTTCCTTGACTATAGTTGCTCCATGTAAGCAAAGCATTTTTCACGAAGTCTGCACTTCCGGGGATTTGCCACGCCGAAACGCGTCGGAAGAGAACTAGAACAAAAAAACCCCGTCTAGGTGGACGGAGGCTCGAGTGCACCATGCTCACCCTCCAGCTCTGGCCTACCCTGTAAAGTTAGTTCAACAAAACGAAAAATATGCGATCGCATACACTCCCACAAAAGATGACAACCGATGCACAGATGTTTCATTTACCAGAGTTCTTTGGACTTTTTGCGGTGTTCTGGCAACCGATGGAGACTCACTCCCGCTGGTGCAGGTAAATCCTTGATTCCACAAATTGCACAGTATTTTATCATTGTCTGTGTCTTAACTCTTCTGGATGAATGGGCAAAAATTCCCACAGACACACTCCAAAATCTTGTAGAAATTCCCAGAAGAGTGGAAGCTGTTATAGCTGCAAAGGGGGAACCAACTCCATATTAATGCCTATGAATTTAGAATGGGATGCCATAAAAGCTCCTGTGGGTGTAATGTGTAGGTGACCCAATACTTTTGTCCATATAGTGTATATATAACAGCATGTTTATACAGGCCTCCCATGTAAACTCGGAATGGACCCCCTCACCCCAGTAAATATAGAAATACTAAAAAGCAAGCAAATAACAAAATATTGGCATTCAGTGAAACTACATTATTCTGGTATACTGGATGAACAAATCATGCAAACAAATGATGGTCTTGTTTAGAGAGGATTACTTCCTAGAGGAAGTAAAGGCTTAGCTGCTGTTGTCCCTACTAGCTAAGTCTTTACTTCCTCTAGAAGGGAGGGAGGGAGGACGAGAGAGAGGGAGAGTCCTTCCTTCCTTCCTCCATAGTGACAATCCAAAAAGTGGACATCCTCCATTTGCTTCTGGTAATGGTAAGGGAGATCACAGTATTGACACCCCCCAGTAGAGGTGACTTTAGATGAGGTATATCTGATTGCTCTTGGCTTCAGGCCATCTGTCAGCAAAGCTATTGATGCTGGCTCTCACATCTGGCTACTAATGTGTGTCCCTTCTCCAGCTAATCACATTGTCAAGAGGCTGCAGCCTGTAATTTGAGGCCAAGAAAGCACCAACCAGGAAGCACCAAACCGCCATGCCTTGTTCATCAAGCCGATAGTTATCATGATTATGTTGCCCTTTGGGCCTTTGGAGGGGGGGCTGATTGCGTCTCTCACAAATGTGAACAGATGAGCGATTGTCTCAGAACAGCTTCCCTTTATTTAGGAGTAGATGAGAACTCTTCATTTTAGATGGTGTTTGACAAGAAGTGATTTCATATAAGAGTTCATTTTTTTTAAAGGACAATTACACATTGAAAATGGAAGAAAGGAATTGTGTTTGGGTTGCTTCTCAAGTCCTTACCATGTGTCACATTAGATTTAAGAAATCACACCATGTTAGGGAATGGAAAATGGGCAACTGTCATTTTAAGGTAGTCTACTGTACAGCTCTCCATCATCCCTGGCCTAGTCTGACTCAACGGATGTAGGTTTTGGGGATAAGCTTTGTCGTTTATTACTGCCCAATCAGTGGCAGTGAAATCGGTTGCCTGCTCAATCAGATTCAATCCAAACTACATGTAACAACAACAACCTAGCAACTGCTCTGCGGAAGACGATTGTGATTGGTTTAAATAAATGCAGTGTTTTTCCACCTATCCCCAAATGGTAATGAGCCGAGCCCGACTCTAGATAAGTGAGCCCATGAAACCCTGCCCTGATGATATCATGCATGTTGCATCCTAGCAAAACCAGTGGCCTGGGAATAAAACTCCAAATTACAGCCCCTGAGTAAAGTGTAGACTACTATGGCCAATAATATTGATAAGATTCATTAACCAGAAAGTAAAAAAAAAAGAAGTGTTTTCTGTTTGGAAACCACTGAACAGAAAACATTTCTGTTGATAAACATGCAGTGTCACCTCTTATGACACATCCTTGGCTAACACAGTGAAATCCCTCAAGTCATCCTGACCAGTGGGGTCCTGTACATGCTAATTATTTAATTTGGTGGTTGGACAACAAGCTTAAATTACCTACAGTCACATAAAGTGAAAAGCCCTTATGCCTTGCCCAATCTTGCAAACCTCCCGAGAGGGAATCCTATGGATTACTCTAGCCACAATCTCAGGTTAGCCCTGGATTAGCAGGGATTAGACACTTCTTACAGTGGAGGTATAGACTAGGGCCATCACTTCACTGCCTGGTAGTGCCATCTCAGCTGTTCGCCAGAGAACAGCCGAGGACCTGCATGCTGTTCATAGGTGTATGTGCTCCCTACTCTCACTGTGTTTGTCGGGTGTGCTTAGCTAAAACATAAAACATGATGGATGCAATGTGTCTAGGTAGGTCAAAAGAATGAGAGATGCTTTTGAACCCAAGGACTCAGTGATGTTCATTTGTCATATGTTCAAGATATACAGTAGTACAAGCACCGTACAATGTATAAAGAAATGGTCCAAACTGAGTGTACCCACAGGGGTACCACAATGTAGTGGGATGTAAAGACAAAACATTCTGTCTGGATGATAAAGTAACATCTCTGTCCTATCATATGCTCAGAATATAAGAATTCAAAATTTCTTGGATGTGTGGGTTGAGAGGAAGTGCATCAGAGCTGTAATAATAATAAAGTGTGTGAAACTTTGGAAGTGCGTGTCATAGTGGCTGAGGTTATAATACGCCTGCTTTCCAATTACACAAATGCTATTTGGATGAAGAGGCATTATGGCTACATATTAATTCACAATAATGAATGCAACAATGAAGCACTGTGGTACTATAGAAGTCTACCATCACATGCTTGCCTTTCTTGTGGCTTTCTACCCAATGTTCACTGTACATAACGTCCACAATCATTTAAATATTATTTGTGATAAATGACACTCAATGTCAACATTTTATATGAACTCCCATGTTGAAGCCTATACCAAATACCGTTTCATAGCACATAAAGAAATAACTCATCGGCAACAGTATTTTTTCTCCATCACTATTTTAGTGATATGTGTACAACAGTCAAAACAAGTGTTTGGGGAATCCTGAGCTTCTTATATAAAGCATTACATAAAACAATACATTCTCCCCTACCTGTGATATAACCACTGTACTCCATCACTGAGTTATACACTACATAATATGAAACAGCTTTGAAAGCTTTTCAATGTATGGTCATATTAATATCATACAGTATCACACTGGACGTCAGACTGTTTTAACACTCGCAATTTGAAATTCACAATCTTGTTAGAGGTTATACAATGTTGATTCGGAGTTATATAAGTGAGCTATATAATGAACCAATCAGAGTTCCCGTGTAGCGTCACGTGCTTGCATCGCCTCGTTCTGTAAGTATATCATCTCTGATCGGAGAAGCTAGCAGGCTAACTCCACTGCTAACAAGATGGAGTATTTCAGGGGCAAAATGTTTGCTTTTATTTTGTACTTTTCCGCCTGTTAGATGTATGTATTGGATTTCAGTTATGTGGGAATCTATTATAATGTTTTAAGAGACTCGGATACATTTAGAGAAGATAGAGATTTTTAGGTTTAGATTTTTGGCCAGTGAAAATATTGAGGTTAACTAGTGCTAGCTAGCTAGCTAACAGGATCTTACATAAAAACTGACGTTCCTTTGCATTGAAACTTTGGGCTTCTTCTTACATTGTGAAGATGAGTATCGTAACTACCACGAGTGTCTATCTTTGGACTGGAAAACTGAACTGAACTCTGGGGCAGAATGTCTAGCATGCCTCTCCCCTGTTGGTCAACATGGTGAGCTAGCTAACGTTCACTAACTAGCACGCAGCTGCTACGTTACCATGAGCTACGCAGACCAGATGGTGCAGTCATAGCTTGTTCCTTTTCATCTAGCTAGAGAACTATTCTGGCGAACATCTGATCGCCTATTTTGAATTTTAGCTGAAAGAAGTCCGTCATACTTCCCTGACCATGTCGGCTAGACCAGTCATGTTCACAGCCAGTCACAGTCACAGTGTCTTGGTAGACCGCCTACTCTGTAGCAGCAGAGGGAGGTGTTAGCTAGCCAGCTGGGGTGAGCCAACGTGAACGTTATAGCTACAGAGAAAAAACAGCAGCCTCCTTCTTCCTGGCTTCTTCAACCAAGCCCGATTCGTTCTTTGACATTCTCAAGGTTGTTTCGGTATATAACTGTTATTGGGTTAGGGTTAGATTGAACGTCGATGGAGGGACGAACCCGTTTGACTTCTTGGCTCTCTGGTTTGAGTTCGTCTCTGGCAGAACGAGGCCTATCCAGACAAACACCAACGTTGAAACGGAGGTCTTTACTGGAGACGAATAGATTCACGTTATGATTTCAATGCCGATACTTCTGTGTGAGAGGTTTGGTCCGACTGTTGGTGAACTTTTCTTCAGTCAGTGACGCAGCCGACGAAGATGGAGACTGGGATCCAACCTCAACCTCACCCGGGCCAGCAGTTCGTCCATCCGCTTTCTCAGCCCGGAGCGTCGGGGATCTGCCCCGAGATGCTGGAGGTGGCCGAGGAAGCGAACCGTGCAGGGGACTACGACCTCGCCGCCGAAATCTACAGCTCTCAGCTTGCGGACCTCCAGCAGCCCGACCGGGGCCTCTGTTTGCGTAAAGCGGATGCATTGGCACAGGCCGGTCGGATAGCTGAGGCACTCGACTCGTACTGTACCGCTGCCAACCTAAGTAAGCTGCGGCCGGAGGAGTTGCGTCTTCTGGTTGAAAGCATTGCACGGACTCTCCGAGAGAAAGAGCCAAATATTGTAACTGGTCACAGAAATGGCATGCACAGTGGGGATGGCGGGGCTGAGTTTGAAGGAGAAGAGGAGTTCGAGGACTACCCAGTGGATCTGTTCTCATGCCGCCTTTGTAGGTGTTTGCTTTCTGAACCGACAACATTGCAATGTGGACACACGTTTTGCAAACGTTGCTTGGAAGACGACACAGTCGAGGATTGCAAACAGTGCAAGCATAAACTGAACAAAATAGATGGACAGGTATTGCCCTTTGGCTTGAGAATAAACGTTGTCCTTAGCGGTTTGTTGGATAAATGGTTCGACTCCGAGAGCAAGTCCAGGAGGTCGTGGATTGAGGGAGAGGTGTTATGGAAAAAGCAAGACTACACAGATGCCTTGGAGAAGTACAACAAAGCTGTAGAACTAGGTAAGAATACTTCATGTTAAAGTGTTACGAATATGATACCGTCTACTGTAACCTCTTTGTATAAGTCTAAAAGTAGACCAGATGACCTACTTTTTTCCTTTGGTTACGCCGTGTCACCGGTGGAGGGCGACACTGCACCCAATCTGCCAATTGCGCCACACTAATGTTATAAAAGCCTGACCCCACTCCTTGCTATTATCCCATCCCCATGGATTCTAACACACCCCCGCACCAATTTCCGAGTGGAGCGCTACTGCTGCAGACACGGTGAAATGGACTGTTTGGCCTATATATTCACTCATCGACGGTGCTTGGGTAATAGAAAGTGATGGGAGCCTTGTTGACCCGTAACCCATTCTGTGATATCTTGCTTAGATATCGCTCTTAAAAAAAAAAAAAAAAATCTGAATCCGTACCTTTTATTTAGCTCCCCTGGCTAAACAGAGGTCAAATGAAATACGATTTAGAACCGTTTGAGTTGGCAAATTAAACCCAGTGACGATAGATGCCCTTTCACGGCCAACCAGTGTTGCACAACAAATCCGCACAGGCCCCTATCATGGGCCCCTATACATGATGCGGCTATAGGCGGCAAGGGGAGTGACGTCAGCAGCAGTATGGCCATTATCCAACCTACAAGTGTGGCCTATTTTCTGGGTCTGATGTAAGCTGTCTGAGAGCCCTACAGCCTCTGAAACTAATTTACTATTTCTTTAGATTTGATTTAGACCTGTACACCCATTTCTTATTAAGAAGCTATACATGGAGTAAGTGGTAGTACACTTCAACCATTTTGAAGTACACACACACAATTTATATATATATATATTTTAGATACCAGACCTCCAACGCTTGCACCATGCTTGCACCATGCTTGCATGTGTTTCTCATTGGGAGTCACAGATGTAGGTCACCCCCTGCCTGGCTCAACCTCCCTGTGCCCCAGAGACTGTTGTGGAATGAATGAGAGGTCGAGTCAATGCCGAGCCAGAGTCCCTCCCTGTTCAGAATAACATCAGGAGAGTCCGGACTGGGGAACTCAGGGGGTGGGTGTGCGATTTAAGACCCCTGGAAGCTACTGCAGAAGTGGCTCCATCCCATCTGAGGCAGGGTCAGCACCCCCCTGCCACCATATGCAGTATGGCTAGAGAGAGACAATACACTGTCTCATTTCCAACCCGCCAGAATGTTGTCCTGTTTGTTTGAACACTTCCCGACCAGTGTGTGGGTGGTTGAATGGGGCAATATTTAGATCTGGGAAATGGAATGTGAATGGATGTTTGTGTGCTGGCACTGCAGCCATGTGTTGCTGTTCTCTGACTAACTAGTTTGTCTGTCACTCGCCCAGCGCCTGCCTTCTGCTCAGCTGAGACATATGATAGTTTAGAGACATGGGCTCTGTCCATCGCTGGCTCCCACGCAAATCTAGGATTGCTAGCCTAATGCAATGTATAATTAGTAGCCTAATGCAAACCACTGATGATAACGAGGTGAATAAAATAGATAAAACCATCTGAATAAAGTCTAGGTTTCGTTTGGAATGCAGCCATCTGGACAGGTGACTGACATTCCAACTAAGCGAGTCAACGAAACGTCAGTCACCTGTTCGCCTGCAATAAACGCACCGACTACATGAGTGCTCCAATGTTTTTTTTCTTTGGGTAGTCTGAACTGCCCAGGTAAAAATGTTTTTCCTATAGGTCTATATGATGTCCTCGACTGTAGAACTCCAAAACCCTTCTATTCTAAACTTGTCTGAAGCAGGTTGGAGTCACACACACTTGTGCACATCTTAATGGTACTTAACTACTCAATGGTGGCGGCATCAGACCTATCTTTATATACCTTGTGAGGCAGCCTGTGTAAAGATGGTATGTAATGTCTCACCTCCACGCTCTCTCTTTCTGTGGTCCACAGCGCCCTCTGCAGGCCGTCTGCTGGACCAGCGGGCCCAGTTGCACATGGACATGCGGAGCTACAGTCAGGCCATCCAGGATGCTGAGAGAATGTGCAGACTCAAACCTCTCTGGCCAAAGGTGAGGCGGGAACCTATTCAACGCATAACTGATCCTACAGGACGCCCAGGCTCTTCTCTGTACCCAAATCAAATCAAAATGTATATTATACAGCACGTTTAAAACGACAGCAGTTGACCAAAGTGCTGTCCTGGGTAAAAACATTTTTCAAGAAAACAAGGAAATTACAGCAAACAATACAGACATTGAACATTGTAGGCTTGAGCACAGACTGGTTAAAACGCCAGGGAGAAAAGGTGGGTTTTTAGGGAGGATTTAAAAACCCACACACACCATGCAGCGTGCTCACTGTACACTTACAGTACATCCCTTTGACCCTGTTCTTATGCTGAGCCATGGGGTTAGTGAGGAGACTTCAGTGCCCATGGGACTGGATTGACGCTCATCTGGCTGTTTGGCTGTGTAAGCCAGCCTCCCTATCTGCGCCACCACTCTCCATGTTAATGCGTGTGTCCGTGCTGCGCACACTTGAGTGGGTACGCGCCGCCTCATCTTAAGTGCGCGCTAATACGGGAAAAAAAAACTCCAGCTTCACCCCTGACAGCGACTTCCATAGCCCCGTTAGATTAGGTAGTAAAGCTAGGAGGTGTGAATGTAGTGGAAAAGTCCTATAGCAGCATTTAACACAGCTGTTATTATTACAACTGTTCTCAACATCTGTAGTCTAGGTTTCTCAGGTTGTCAAGTTTTCTAAATGTTATGTCTTCAAGGCAAATCACCACAGTGGTTGCATGGCTGGGATTTATTTTTTTATTTTTTGAAATAAGAGATTCTGCTTAGTGATGTGGTCATTCACACTGCCAACAGAGATGGAGTTCTTCTATAATGTGTCCCTCCCCCTCTCCCTCCCCCTCTCTCCCTCCCCCTCTCTCCCCCTGCCTCTCCCTCCCCCTCTCTCCCCTGCCCCTCCCTCTTCCCAGGCCCACTATGTGAAGGCCTCTGCCCTGAGTAAAGGGAGCCGTAATGAAGAAGCCTTGCAGGAGTACTTCATGTGTGTGGCGCTGAAGCCCGATTGGACGTCGGTGAAGCTGGAAGCGCAGAAGGTAACCTCTATTACAGCCCTCCCTCCCCGAGTTCAAACTCGCACCTGAGTTTGAAGTCGCTGTCATTCCCGCGGCCATTGGTACTTCTGAGAAAATGAAAACCAAATAACGAACGTAGAGAGAGAGAGAAGTGAAACATTGCAATTCGCGGCATTAAAAGCCCGTCATCTGTCCCACGGTAATATCAGTATGCAAACCTGAGAGGGATAGATGTTGTGTCTGTATGTAAAACTGTCTCCATGCTTATCGTCAGACAGGATTAGCTGCGTTAAGTCTTCCTAGCCCCTCGCTTCATGATGATGCAACACCCCCATTCCATCTGGCAGCGTGTGGCGTGCACCGCCTCTGGTACACAGCCATCGCCATTCCAACTGTTATACAGACAGGCCAGGATGTGAAATATGCAGACAACTATTTAGCACGGTGGCATTTATACAGCATTGTTTTATTTCAATAGATTCCACTGGAACCAGCTGGCTAGGTTATTATATTGGCTAATGTTACGTCTAAATCGAGACAGAGGTCCGGTGGTGCTCATGGCGGCACTAATGGAACAGGGTGTCTAGCACTTTAACAGAATTTAACTCTCCTCATCCATCTTGTGACACGCTTGCTCTCAGCTTCCTCGGGTAGTGTTATGTCTTGGGATATATGTGTGTGTGTGTGTGTGTGTGTATATATATTTATATGTGCTGAATGTATGCTTTTGTCTGCAGGTGCTGAGCGAGCTGTTCTCCTCGGTGTTTGAGGAGGGCGACATACCCACGCCCTTACACCCGCTGCAGGGCGACCCTTCCACACGCCTCATCAAGGCCCCCGCCCTGCTGGGCTCCCTGCATCCCCTCACCCAGAGGCCGGCTGGGGCCTCCTGGCAGGTCAGCAGACACGCGCGCGCACACACACACACACACACACACACACACACACACACACACACAGTTGCCTTCTTTTTCTATCTCGCTGGTTTATTTATTCTTACTCTTTATATAGTTTATTTATAATTACACACACACACACATACACAGACAGTTGCCTTATTTTTCTATCTCGCTGGTTTATTTATTCTTACTCTTACTTTATATAGTTTATTTATAATTACTCTCTCTTTCTCACACGCACACACACGCTGCATCCTTGTCTCCCCCCTAACCGTGTCCTTGTCCTCCCTTCTCCAGGCCCCAGAGTTGGGTGTGAGTAGGAGCTCGGAGTGCGAGGGTCCCTCCAGACAGCAGGCGTCTGAGCCCCCCGCCGCGGAGGGCAGCGCCAACAGCCTGACCTGCGTCCTGGAAGTGCTTCCCACGCCCCCCGGTGGCCTCAAGAGAAAACACAGCGGAGACGCACCAGCCTTCAGCCCCCCCTCCAAACTGCTCCGACCAGGTAACACACAACAAGACACGCACAGACGCACACAGACACATGCGTGCACGCACACACACACACACACACAGGGCATGCCCGGCATATCCCAGGGCTGTGAGAGGGATACAGGTGTGGACGGACAGAGATATTTAAAATATGCGTCTCCCCTCCCACCAGATGATGCTCCCTCATCTCACACCCCTGGTGCTCCCTCAGGGGGGAGGACTGTTCCCCCTACGCTGCTCGACAGTGGCGACATGGAGTGCTCCCTCTGCATGAGGTAAATACCGCCCCCCTTTCAAGTAATGGGCAGAAACCACAAGAAACACTCAGAAGACCAGCCTGTATCATGGTACACAGCAGCGGACCACGCATGACGGTGTGTGTGTGTGTGTCTCTGCTTGTCCAGGTTGTTCTATGAGCCCGTCACCACCCCGTGTGGACACACATTCTGCCTCAAGTGTCTGGAGCGCTGCCTGGACCACAACCCCAACTGCCCACTCTGCAAGGAGAACCTGGCTGAGGTATACACACACACACACACACACACACACACACACACACAGTGTGCCATCCAAAGAAGCAGCAGCTGTGTTCTAGTTAAGTGATTATGAAATGATCTGTCTGTATTCTAATCAGCTCCATGTTTGTTGAACAAGTCAAGACAGTTTTCCCCTTAGTGCAAGATGTAATATTACAAGGTAGGGTTGCACCTAACGATTAATCTAGCGATTATTTTTTTGATTAGTCGATTAATCTAATGACTAATTTAACAATTATTTTAAGGATTATTTTTATTGCTCAATTAAGAGAACACTTAATTAACTCAAATTGAATATAAAAAATAGTCCATTAATATTTCAATTATTTATTCAATCATCTTCTCTTAAAAACAACAAAGTTAACAAGAAACAAAGTAGCTGCATTGCAGGGAATTATAAAAGTTGCAAAATTTAAGCCAAAGCATTTAGCTGGTGAATGATTGCTTTAAATTACTAACCCATGTTTGTATCATTTTAGCTCTTTGTCGGTAGGGTTCCCAGATCTTCAAATGTTATTTTACATTGAAACAAAACATTTTTAACCACCCAATTGATTAAGCTTCGTGTTGAACGTGCCTTTTCTCTTAATATATATATATATATATATATATATATAACTCTTACATGCCACGAGTGTGCTCAGAAACTCCTTTTGTCAATGACACACAGTTGCTACAGTCAACTGACACAGTTACAGTCAAATCTGTTTAATCCCCCACACATAGTTTCTATTGTTTGTTTTCTGATTGAATTTGATGCTTGATGAAAAAACAACGATAGAACGTCATTAACAGCTCTGACAGCGAGCATTCATACCAGCTGATACAGAAAACTACTAGGCAGTTGAAACGGTGCAGTTCTTGCGTTTCCTTCCTCACTTGCAAAAGACTGTTTGCACTAAGCAACGAGCAACCAAACGTTTGGCCGTTTCCATTCTCTCCACTCAGAGCAGCTGGTCTCCACGCGTGTGTGAGCGGGTGTTGCGCAACAAGGGGCGCGTGTTGCGCAACACGCGCCCCTTGTTGCGCAACACGCACCCGCTGTTGCGCAGCACAGAACTGGAGCAGAGGAGAGACGAGAGACAGACGTCTTTTCTGATCATTTATAGCAAAAATGCTTCCTAGACGAATATCTTAATCTTATTGCTAGTTAGAAACGGGGTTGGAAAGATTAAAGTTGCAAGATGATAAAGTTTGCCTAAATGTGGCCTAATATGGCCTAAATAAATAGAAAATCAATTTATTAATCACCTGCTAGTTTTGACGGGGCACAGCCATCTTACTTCTTTGCTATGCGTCGATGCACGTTTTGCATGTCGACACATTTACGTAGTCGACGCGTCGCCCCAACCCTGTTACCAGGATACCAATCTAATTATTACTACAAACGAACCGACTCCCACAGGCTTCACTGCTTCACTACTAGCATAACATACTAACGTGTGTCCTGTCTGTTGTTGCAGTACCTGGCCACCAGGGAGTACAACAAGACCCTGCTGATGGAGGAGGTGCTGCAGCGCTACCTGGGAGAAGAACTGGCAGAGAGGAAGAAGATCCACGAGGAGGAGATGAAGGAGCTCTCTAAGTGAGTCACACACACACACACACACACACACACAGGTTGATGTCATCTCACGCTGTACACGAAGAGGTAAAAAAGACAAAAGCTGTGGTATTTTACCAACTACCAAGATAGATTAACAGCCACCATTGGTAACAGTCACCATATATGCATGCATCTATTGTGAGTACCAACCCCCTCCACCGCCCTTCCCTCCCCTCCAGTTTGAACCAGGAAGTGCCCATCTTCGTGTGCACCATGGCCTTCCCCACCATCCCGTGCCCGCTACACGTCTTCGAGCCGCGCTACCGCCTCATGATCCGCCGCTCCATGGAGACGGGCACCCGGCAGTTCGGCATGTGCATCGCCGACGAGCTGAAGGGCTTCGCCGACCACGGCTGCATGCTGGAGGTGCGCGACGTCAAGTTCTTCCCCGACGGCCGCTCGGTAGTGGACACTATCGGCGTGTCGCGCTTCAAGGTTCTGAGTCACGGCCAGCGCGACGGCTACCACACGGCCAAGATCGAGTACCTGGCAGACAAGAAGGTGAGTGTTGTGTGGGACGACAAAGTGTGTGTGTGTGTGTGAGAGAGTGTGAGAGAGTGTGTGAGAGTGTTTTTGTGTAAAACAGACTGTTTGAGAGGTGATATATTGCGGACCCACAAACTATGAGAGATTCTGATATGCTAGGAGTGTGTGCTTCCTCCAGTGTTCTGTTCTAACTGTGTGTGTGTGTGTGCGGCGCAGGTGGAGGGCGAGGAGCTGGCGGAGCTGCAGAAGCTGCATGACTCTGTGTACGAGCAAGCCAGCGCCTGGTTCACCTCCCTCAAAGACAACATGAAGAGCCAGATCCTCAGTCACTTTGGCCACCTGCCCGGGAAGGACCCTGACCCACAGGTAAGACCCCACCCTACCCCCCCTGCGTGAGCCTCACCCTGCCACACCACGGGCCTACACTAGCTATGAAGTCCAGATACTAAATCCAAAGCTAGTATATCTATAAAACGTGGACAGAATCTCATCTCACTGTTGATTGGTCATAATAAACATGGTGTCCCTCCCTCCTTCTCTCCCTCCTCCCTCCCTCCCAGGGCAGTCCCAGCGGTCCGGCATGGTGCTGGTGGCTGCTAGCTGTCCTCCCCCTGGAGAACCGGGCCCAGCTCACCATCCTGGCCATGACCTCCCTCAAGGACCGCCTCATCGCCATCCGCAGGGTCTTGATTTTCGTCACGCGCAAGAGACCCCGATGACCCTACACAAGAGACAATGACAGGACAGTTGTATCTATGCTAAAGTATCCAAGTCACTATGTTTTGACCCAGAGGAAAATGGTAGCGCTTGGAAATGAACCGGGCCGACAACACAACCGTGCTGCATCCAGTGTTTCTACGACGGCGTCGGCGCTCTCACAGTTTGTTAAAGAAACAAGAAAAAAAAAATGGAACTCACACTTACCAAAAAAAATAATGTGAATGACTGACCTACAATACTGAATGTGTTGGTTTGTCTGGAGTTCGTGGGAGTGTTTTTGTTTTAGCTTCCGTTCTGCTGCTCTTCAACCCCCGTTGGACGTTAAAATGCATATGTATACATATGTATATTAAAATACACATACAAGACCCTGAGGAGTGATAGTCATTGTAAAATGGAATATAAGGTGTACGTATTATGTTATAATAGTTATGTACTCCTAAAATCACTCATCTCAATTATTTTGCATAGCCTGGTCAAATTTAGAAGCAAAACACCCAAACTATGTATCTTCTTCCCCAGTGGTGTGTATGTGCCTCAGTATTTCCAATATAGGTGAATGATGACCAGAGGAATGCATGGTTGTGCACTTCTCTACAGCAGCACCCACAAGCCTGCAAATAATGCAACAATTACATGAAATTACCTCATACATTGGGTGGGATTTGGGCTTAATACCTTTAAGCTTAGTCTTTGAATTGGAGATGAACACTACAATAGCCCAGACCAACTGTACTTAGTTATTATTTTGCATGTCCTTTATGACAATGTATGTGTGTGTGTGGCTGGAAGAAGTGGAGGTAGATCTGTCTTTGTTTCTTCTCTGCTATACCCTTAACTGTAAGGTGAATCTAAGTTGGATGATTTAACTGTATATCAATGTAACTCAGAGGCCTTTTTCTATGTCTTATTTAAGTGTAATTCTGTCATTCTTCCTGTTTTTTTGTGAGCTGTACTAGATGTGTAACTCCACTGGCAGTCACTAGTTTCTGTTTGGGTGGTGATACAATATGCTGCATTTCCCTTGTATATTAAAAGGAGATCTTGTACCTATTTTTTATCAGAATTAAACCACTCATGTTCAGTTGCCTGGTTTGGGGATTTCATTGGAAATATACTTTTAATTGGGATGGTTTTTAACTATTTGTAGGGGCCCTACAGTATATTATCAGGAAGTTTTATCAAACTTGCCACAGTAGATAGTTTCGAATGCAAGGTGCAAAATATGTACTGCATAGAGCCAACAAATTGTCCACGCTTCTCATAGGATTGATTTATTTATACAGAAAAAAGATCACAAGACAGTGCATACTCATTGATGGACTGAAAACAGTACAACATACCCATATGTTGTAAATATGTATTTACTATATACATTGCCAACTGTAAATATATTCAGTCAGAAATGCAGTTGCTTGCATCCTACCTGCAGTAAAACTACATGGCTGAAAATATACTCCCCCCCCCCCCCCGAGAACAGGGACAAAGTCCCACGTTTTTCTTTTGTGTAAATCTGAAATACTCCCAAAGAAAAGAATCATGGACGGTATTCACAAAACATTTTATCTTATCACCAGGAGTACTCCTAAATCACACAAAGTTCCTAGCTAGGAGTCCCCTCTTAAAGCATCCTACAGAGCGAGATTTTGTGCTGTCCCAGACGAAATATGATCAATCGTGGCAATATCTGTGGTCATGGCTCCAAAACTACGTCACACTGTGGTTCAAAGATGACTGATGTCATGACCAAAGATAGCATGGGACAAATATCTGACAGTGTCCGGAATTTAGGATGATCATCTCACGTGGTATTGACTTGCCTCGTAGCCGCTCGTAACCTACAATTCAGAAGTGTCTCATCGCACAGTGTACATGCATGGTTATAGATTTGTGTCAAAGTGTGGCTTGCAATAAAGTTTTAAGATTGCAAAAATCTCAGTCTGTAGGAGGCTTAAAACCTATTCACAAAGCTGCTAAAAACAACTTTTTCTAAGGAATTGGGGGAACTCTGGGCGGGTTTGACCTGGTTGCTATGGATGACGTGTCTCATGAACGAGCTTACACAGTACGCCCACAGCATTGGGCTGATAAGGGGAAGGCCGTGATTTCAACCAGCTGAACGTAATAGACTAGTGTCTAGTAATATTATCATTCATCATATTATCATTTGAATATGCAGGAATTGTAGGCCTACATAACATATTTCCGTTATGGATTACACTTTTTTGTACTGCTTCAAATTCTCATCCCAGGACAAGGCATGTCCTTCCTGGTAGTTGTACATTAATATTAATAATTTGAACAATATGGAAAATCTGAAAAAGAAATGTTTTCCTCATACTAATTCTGTAAATGAAAATTTTAAATACAACAACAAAATATTCCCAAAAAAAAAAGTCAACCAAGACAAAGGTGCTTAAAGGAAGGAAGGCTTTAAAAAAGAATCTGTGATCAATAAAGGCCACAACATTTTGTCTTCCTTTGTGAAGGGGCTCCTTCAAGCTCTATATACAGCATTATAAGTTGCATCATGTAGATGGATATTGTATTTCTCTCTACAGGTTAAATAACAGCAACGACAACAGCGCTCTTCATTTCCCTGCTGCGTGGACGGCCTGGTGTCTGATCAGGTTGCTGAGGAAGGAGAAGTTCTTTCCACACTGGGTACAGTGGAAGCGTCTCTCTCCTGTGTGGACGCTCTGGTGCACCTTCAGGTTGTTGGAGTGGGAGAACTGTTTGCCGCACTGGGCGCAGCGGTACGGTTTCTCCCCGGTGTGGACCCGCTGGTGCCTCTTCAGGCTGCAGAACTGCCCGAACTGCTTGCCGCACTGGACGCACTGGTACGGCTTCTCACCCGTGTGCACCCGCTCGTGGATCCGCAGCTGGCACAGGTGGGTGTACTGGCGCAGGCAGAACGCGCACCTGTAAGGCCGGGACTCCGCGCCGGCTTGGTCCTGATTGGTCCCTGGTCCTGAGACGCTGCCTAGGTGGGACAAGGGGGCGGTGCCGTTCTCCTGAAACCCCACCCACGGCGGAAGCGGCTGCTGCTGCCCCCCAGCCGCCATGGAGACGGGAGCGGCCAAGTTATTCTGGAAGGTGTTGAAGCGGGCGTCGAAGGAGCCGTTCACGGGGTAGAGGCGCTCGCCGGCCGAGCTCTGTCTGCCCGTTACCTGGACGAGGGGCGTGACGTGATGATAGGTGCTGTTCTGGTTCCCGAGGTGCACCGGGTTCGAGTCCCCTCCCACCGCGGCGTCGCTCCCTCCCCAATGCTCCGCACCCATGTCTTCTGCTCTCCATGACGACGAGTGCCCGACGCCATCGCGGTTTTCTTCCACCTCAACAGGAAGTGGGTCAATTATGATGACGTCAGACTTGACCTCCGAATAACCCTGAACATTGGTGTCTTGGCCCCTGTCCTGTTGGCTGATATTTTGGGTCTCCTCCGTACTCTGGGCCACTACTGGCTTCTTCTCCGACTTTCCTTCCTCAGTGGACTGGCCCTAGAAAGAGGAAGGAGGCAGTGAGTCCACTGGTAGAAGCACTGGAAAACTCAAAGACAAATCTACATGCTTGGAATTAGTTTATTTCAGTCCTCACATGGTCATTTTGCTGAATTCATAACATACAATGCAGATATACATAGACTAGGGAAGTGCGGTGTATAAAATACAATTTTGTGTAGTCTTATCAATAACATTTCTCATCAACTGCACTTTTCTATGGTTTCAAAGAAAGTGTCAGTGTAATATTTCTATCATTATCATATCATACAGTGAACTCTATAAGTATTTGGACAGTGACACATTTTTCGTCATTTTTGCTCTGTACTCCTCCAACAAATACTGTCCACTCCAGATACATTTGGAGTTAACTGTAGGGGTAATAACAAATGCTATGCAACAATAGCAAAAGCTAGCACATTGAACATGCTTTAACTGCTTTAACAAATATCAACTTTGGGTTGACAGTCACTTACACCCACCATGCGTTCAAGTAATCAAACCCAATGTAACCATAAACAAATACAAGGCAAATTTTGCCATATCCAACCCACTTTTTCAGTGAGTTTCTCTCTGTCTAGTTAAGATAAGATATACCCAGGAGGGGAAATTTGAGGTACAGAGGTACAGAATAAAAACAAGAACCAAGAATCGTAACGTAACAATGAAATACATAGGAACTGTAAATAACTGTTATAAAAATAAAAATAAATCTATAAAAAGCCCAGCCAATGTAAATTGACAACTGACAGAAGGTCGGAGGGGTGGGGGGGGGGTGCTTAGGCGCTGTTGTTATATAGTCTGATGACTGCTGGCACAAAGAAAGGCCTGAATTGCTGGGTCTTACACTTGGGCGAGATGAGCCTGTGGCTGAAGCCCATCGCTGCCATCAATGTCCTCCCCATGGTTCTCTGAGAACAGGTCCTGTAGGTTCTCCAAAGCCGCTCTCGACCATACCATCACGGTTATGCTGGAGTTTCTGGTGCCTCCTCAGGTTACTGGGGTGGGAGAACGAGCGTCCGCACACTCTGCATCCAAACGGCCGCTCCCCTGTGTGAACGTTCTGGTGAACCTTCAGCTGGCTGGCGGAGATGAAGCCCTTGTGGCACACCGGGCAGGTAAAATGCTTCTGCCTGTTGTGGTTGAAACAGTGTTTCTTCAGGTCACTCTCCACGGAGAACCTCTTCCTGCAGAGGCTGCAGGGGAACGGGCGCTCCATGGCAGCTCTGAGGTGGGCCGGCAGGTAACTAGACTGAGGCGTGGCCGCCGCTTGTGAACTCTGGCTAAATTGGCCGACGGGAAGTGGTGCTTGAGCCTTTTCCTGTCTCTCGAAACGTCTTTGGTGAGTTATGGCATTATGATAGCTTGGTTTAAGCGCGTTTCTGATCCCAACGCTGGAGGAAGCTGCACAGTCTGTGGACAACAGGCCTCTCTCTGTGCCCTGAAATACTGGCGATACCTGACTATTACCCCTTAGTTGCTGTGTTCTTATGGAATCAAAGTCAACAGGCTGAGCCTTATATGTGATACTGTCTAACTCTATCACTCCCTCCCTGGCACCGAAACTGTTGATGCGTTCTGTGACTCCTCCCCCATCAGAGTGATCATACATCCTGCCTGCTGCCTGACCACAGGTCACAGATTCAATCACTATCACCTCTCCCTGGGTATGTGCGGGGTCTTGACCTACACTCTGCTCTGGGCCAGAGACTGTGTGCGGCTCTGAACACACAGGTGCACCCTCAACGTCCATTATATCGGTGTAAGAAGCAGAGGATGCATAGTTAGCTGCTATGTCTGTCCACTCCCGGGCTAGAGGAGCTTGGAGGAGACAGTTTCCCTCATCCAGGTCCGTATATGGTCTCTCTGCTCTGAGGTCACTTCCTGCGGGAGCCTGGAGAGCCACCGTCTCAATTTTTGTCTCTGATTGGTTGTTGGCAACGGCCGAGGTGTGAGATCCACTGACCTCCGTTACTTTGCCCCCGGTGGCGTTGATGACGGGCTGGGTGGGTTTGGGAACATCCTTCTCCTTGGCTGTGGTGGGCTGAGTGAGCTCTCTGTCGTCCTCTGGTGGCCTGCCTGGGTCTCTGCTGGTGGCTGTGTCATCAACTCCCACCGCCCCCTCCACCTTCACGATCAGCAGGTCCAGATCCTCCTCCTCTGCTGACTGGAAACACCAGACCGACAGGAAAAACGTCATTTACAACAGGAAGACATGCCACCCTGGCAGCCATGCCACCCTTAGTAGTAGTAGTAGTAATAATAATAATAATAAATTGATAATAATAATAAATGTGGACCCTTAGTAATAATAATAATAATAATAATATGATAATAATAATAGTATTCTTCAGAGACCTAATAATTTACATTATCAGTGTCCATCTAAAACCAATGCTTTGACTGGGCTGTAGGCTACTTGGTACCAGACACATTAGACTCTGTGTATCTGAGGTATAATATGTATCTGGGAAGTCAGCTAAATCAGCTACTCTCAATATACACAGTTAAAGTGTCAGTATAGAGCAGTGTTTTTCAACCGGTGTACCGCGGCACACTAGTGTACCGTGAGAGATTGTCAGGTGTGCCGTGGAAAATTGTCAAATGTCAGTAATAATATTAAAATTATAATAATTATTATTTTGAGAATGACTGACATGACTGACAATGACTTTTTTAGCCGACATGTAGGCTATGCAATCGTATGCAATCAAGTAGAAATCGCTTGACATGTTACCTCTCACTCAAGAATGTCAAGGACATGCAGCGTTGCACGAGACAATAGGGGAACATTTGGAAAGCCTCGAGGAGAAGATGTCATTTTATTTCCTCTTAGCCTCCACTGACTCATTGGACTGGGTGAGGAACCCATACAGCTCATCTGTTCTTTTCGGAAAGGACCTGACTTTGCAGGAGCAAGAAGAACTAATTGAACCGAGACAGGATCTTTCAACTCTGCTTCCCTTTTCCACAACATATCTTTGCGAGCTCAGCTTCTCAAGCCTAACTGCAATTAAAACAAAAAACAGAGAGAGACAGAGCTGTTGAACAAGAGCTGCGCGTGTGCCTGTCAGCTATTATATTAAAAGTGTTAAATGCTCTTTGTTTTGTAGGCCTAAATGGTGACAAGTTTCATATTCATGCGCTCCATTTAATAAAAGTGCCTAAATTTGACCGTGTGCACCAGTTATATACTTCTTTCCATGTTAATTATTCATTTTGGGATGGTGTTGTGCCGTGGGATTTTTTTAATATAAAAACACTGGTATAGAGGGAGCTAGTACCTCATTCTTTGCTGTAACGACATCATGGTTTGAAGCATCATTGTGGTCCACGTTGATGGGACTCCTGTCCTGTACTGGCTTGTTCCGGTTAGCTAGTCTGGCTCTGTTCTGAAAAGTTGGTCCTGGAATGACAAAGGGACGGTTGGGAAATGGAGCTGTGTTACACACAAATGTCCAACCACTCAATAGGCTCTGTGCACCAGCTCCACTACTTCCTGAAAGTCACTTGGCATCTTTATTTCCTGTCCTATATGATTGGATTAAGTGATTAATCAGGGGTGCGGCAGACACAGCGCACACCTGATTAATCACTTAATCCAATCATATTGGACAGGAAATAAAGAAGCCAAGTGACTTTCAGGAAGTAGTGAAGTTGGTGCACAGAGCTGAATAGGCATAGCATCACAAAACCACCACGTTACCTGATGCCGGCGTCTCCCGACCGTGTCTGTTGAGCAGGCGAACCCCAAAGCGATTGCTGACCGACCCCTCCGAAAACTTCCCCCTCTCCGCTCGGAACCTGGAGATCTGTAGTTCCAACAGCTTGATTTTCCTGCGAAGGAATTCGTTGTCCTTGTGGCTTTGAGACATCTCCAGTTGAACGACAGCATAGCCATCGTCTACAACTTTGCATATTTCAGCTACGGCTGCATTTGCCAGTACCTCCATGATCGAGGCTATCTGCGACTGGAAATCCACGCTCGCCGACATTGTGTCCCTCAACAATATTATTGGCCTAACGTTGATACAACAAACACTTCCTTTGTTATCTATAATCTAGCTATAGTACCACACAATACGCACAGAGGTATGTTATATGTGCTTAATCTTAAGTAACACAGCGGTCTTACGAATGTTTTGTGGACGCTGATGGCGACTCGATTCCTGTGTCTTTTTTTTGTTGGGTTTAGACGGGCCGACGTCAGATGTAATATCGCCCCCTAGCGTTTGGGAGCAAAATCACTAGGAAGTTCACGGTCTAGATTCAAGCTAGTTTCCAAACTAAGGTGTGCTTATTTTGACTGCATACTCTTATTACATTTCATTATCTATTAAGACAGTCTTGTTTCCAAAAAGTGAATCAAGTGTGCCCAACTAGCTAGCCCATGCTCACCCAGGTCCCCCCCCTCTGATGGACCGACTCATCTCATTGATATTCATGTTTGAATTTTGCCCGCGTCGCATAGTTCCTCCGTCATTCCTCCGTGAGCGCTACATCACGTTATGTCCTGTTGCTGTAAAGGATGTCCAACTTACAGAAAACACATGGTAAATATTTGTGGTGGGCTCTTGTGGGTCTTGGATTCCAGCCCGATGCTGCAATATCACACGGAGCAAGCAAAGCTAACGTCAAACACATCAATCTTGGACCGTAAGTCTCTGTTCGGTTTCTTGCTAGCCAGCTAGCTAACGTGCTAGTTAAAACTGGCTAGAAAAGTGGGCCTTACTTTAGCCTCAAGCTTGTCTCCTAGCTTTCAGATGTTAAAACTCATACGATCTTCCCTGTCTCACCAACAGAAGCATGTTTGACAGACCAAACAAGGACGCTTTCTTCATAGTTACCCATTTCCTGTTGGAAAAACTCAACCCTACACGTTTCCATGATGATTACAGGTGTGGTTTGTTGTTTGTTGTTTGTTGTTTGTATCCAGTTAGTTGACCAATGTTTTCCTGTGTGTGTGTGCGTGTGCGTGTGCGTGTGTGTGTGTGTGTGCGCGTGTGTAAAGTGTCAAGTAAAGTGTTTGCCACAGTAACAACATGTGTGTGTTTTGTATGCAAAGGTATTGCTGGCCAATTTTGGACCACAAAGCAGATGCTGAATTCCGTAAAGTCACATGTGCATGGCTGCGAGATATAATGGTAAGGACACTGTTTTGAAGGCGTTATTTAACATATTCTTCTTCTTGTATGCAAAGGCAAGGGGGTCAGAGAGTCACATTGCAGGACAGGTGTAGAGCTCGCTAGATCAGGGTGGTGTCATAAGATCAGGACAGGTGTAGAGCTCGCTAGATCAGGGTGGTGTCATGAGACCAGGACAGGTGTAGAGCTCGCTAGATCAGGGGGGTGTCATGAGACCAGGACAGGTGTAGAGCTCGCTAGATCAGGGTGGTGTCATGAGACCAGGACAGGTGTAGAGCTCGCTAGATCAGGGTGGTGTCATGAGACCAGGACAGGTGTAGAGCTCGCTAGATCAGGGTGGTGTCATGAGACCAGGACAGGTGTAGAGCTCTCTAGATCAGGGTGGTGTCATGAGACCAGGACAGGTGTAGAGCTCTCTAGATCAGGGTGGTGTCATGAGACCAGGACAGGTGTAGAGCTCGCTAGATCAGGGTGTGGTCATAAGACCAGGACAGGTGTAGAGCTCGCTAGATCAGGGTGGTGTCATAAGACCAGGACAGGTGTAGAGCTCGCTAGATCAGGGTGGTGTCATAAGACCAGGACAGGTGTAGAGCTCTCTAGATCAGGGTGGTGTCATGAGACCAGGACAGGTGTAGAGCTCTCTAGATCAGGGTGGTGTCATGAGACCAGGACAGGTGTAGAGCTCGCTAGATCAGGGTGGTGTCATGAGACCAGGACAGGTGTAGAGCTCGCTAGATCAGGGTGGTGTCATGAGACCAGGACAGGTGTAGAGCTCGCTAGATCAGGGGGGTGTCATGAGACCAGGACAGGTGTAGAGCTCGCTAGATCAGGGGGGTGTCATGAGACCAGGACAGGCCATATTTGGGACCATGTTCCATTTGGTACCCATTTGCCTTACATCATGACTTACACTATTATCTTGACATACAGCAAATATATGAAGATGACATTCAGCAGGTGTATTTCTCAGTACCCTAGGATGTGCAGTGTCGCCTGTGAAGTTGTTCACTTCAATAATCAATAGTTCTTGACGGGCGTTGTCTGGTAAAAAGTAGCTCTGTATGGCAGGATATGCTCCTGTCCAGTGTCAGTGCTACAGTCAACCCCATACCAAGATCCATGATACTGCGGGGCGGCTTACGATGCTACCAGCTAGCTACAGATAGCCTGCAGTTAGCATTATAGCTTACTGTAGGAATAAAAAAGGTCAAAATACCTAACGAACAGACTATGTTTGATGTACATTAGTGTTTCCCCTGGGATGGAGTTGTAGCAGCAGAGGTGATGAATGTGTGTACAGTTGTTTGTACTATTTTTCTTAAGATGAGAATTCTTATCTACTGCCAAAAAGAATCATACCCAATTCTTGTAGCACTGCAATGTGCAAAAAAATGTGAATAATCCAGGGAAGTTGAATAATTTGTGGATTTGGTGTTAAAATGTTTTCTCTGCTGGCGGATGCTAAATGGCTGCTCTGTACCTGCCCAGGATGGGGGTGCTGGCGCCGGGCCCAGAGTGGTGGCCTCCTTGTTCCTCTCACCTGGTGGCCCCAAGTTCACCAACCTGATGCTTCATCTGGCCAAACATGTCATGCTGCAGGAGATGAAGACGTGCTCCACAGGTACGGTATGACAGGCCCAAATCATTCCACGGGCACACCTGCTACTGTACTGTGTGTCATACTGTATGTGTCTAGAGCTGTGTTCCCCTGGTGTCATCAGACGGCACGTGGGTCCCCGAGGCTGCAGGGAATCCCGCGTCCTCATTGGACACGGCGAGGAAGCGTCTTCAGCTGGTTCAAACCAGATTCGTAAGCGGTGCTGTGGATCAGGACCGCGTGCTCCAGGAGTACCAGAAGCAAGCCCAGTGAGTCACTGTACACCAGGAGATATTTGTATAGCTAATAACTCCCTCCTCTGTCCTGGTCTGACCTGCTGAGTAGTGTGCTACTGTACACCCCGGCGTGCACTTATCAAGTCATGTAAGATCAATAAAAGGGAAAAAGGGATTTTTAAATATTGCTGTGATTGTCTTATTGGCCCAATTTAGGGATTGATTTGATCCCTAAAATTGTCAGCTCAAATTAATATGTGCAAAACATTTGTTTTAATATAATATCTGGAAAACCAATATTTTTTCAAATTATTTTTGATGTCGTTTTTGTTGTTAATTTTGCAAAAGTGTGCCTGACTGTAGATTTTCAATATGTTGCACTCGGTCCACTCTGTCTACCTCTCCTGTAGGTGTCAGGTTAAGAGTCTGAGGGATAGGAGGGCTGAAGATGCCAAGTATGATGATCTTCTCAAGTATGTTTGAGTCTTATCTTATGTCCGGTTTTCCTTATTACCATTGAAGGCTATTATAGTTATTATCGAGTTCTGCTTGTCTAAACATGGGCAAAAATATTTGTCAATTCCACCTGGCAGTGAAATTCTCTTATATATTCTTCAGGCATATCAACAAGGACACTGACCGGGACGGAACTGTTCTAGCACAGAAGATCCAAAAGGTTTACATCTTTTTGTTTAAATTGATTACTATTTTTTATGTATTCTTCCTAGTCTAGATAAAACTGAGCTACTTGTATGTTGCTACTAATACAGTTGAGTATTTTCCAAACCTTTCCTGGAGAATCCCACCTGTTGTGTAATGTTTGTTCTGTTCTGGTTCTGGTTCTAGCTGTCTATAGACCCTTTTCTGTGCAATGTCATCATCCTGTTTCAAAATTGCGCACGCATCGCTGTAATGACACCTGCCAATAGAATCGATGCACTTGATTGATGCACCTGGTGGAGTGTTGCGCATCCGTAGTTCATTCTTTTGTTGCCAAAATGCGTGCGCACACTTAATTGTTTACCAACAGTAAAAGGGTCTACAGGCAACCAATCACCAAGCCCTCAGGCTTGCTAAATGAGGGCTTGAACCACTCAAACACATGTGATATCCCCTGTGAGGCATTCTGCTAATACAATGGTAGTGTGATAATGTCAGGTTAATAGGGCCAGTGTAAACGGTCAGGGCTTGTGTCTTCCCTGTCAGCTGATTGGCCTGTTTGGGTCCCTCCAGGTGCGCTCTCTGTGGTCGGCCATTGAAGGGATGTTGTCCACCGTGGAGAAGGAGCGCCGTGTGGTGGAGTGTGTGGTCAGAGGGGACACGGACCAGTACACCCTCGACGGGAATGACCTCACCCTCAAAGTTCCTCCGGTTCTGCTGCAGCGGATCGAGAGGTTCCACCACCAAGTGAGCATGTGTCTGGGGAGATGTGTGTCACCGTGGGCTTCTTACTTTTCAGTAAGACGTGACTGTTGAAGTGTTCCATTGTCTTGCTTCTGCGAAGTTGGTCCTGTAGAGTTGTACATTCCAACATATAGTATTAAATAACGATATATGGCTAGTTTTGATATCTTCTGTCATCTCAACATGTACTGAGGAATGGTAGTTTTTGTGTGTAAGTTGATGTTTGGCCTTTAACGTTTTCTGTGCCTATCTCAGGAGGGCGTCGGCAGTCTGTATGAGGCCGGGCAGATGAACCTGCTCAGCTTGCTGAAGCTGCTCCATCACGCCGTGCGCCTCCTGGCGGAGGAGAGGTCCCAGGCCGCCAGCCACGCCCCCGGCCCTCCTCCGCAACCCCAGTCCCTGCTGGAGAAGAGCCTGCAGGTGTCCCGCGCGCAGGAGGACCTTCGACGGATGAGGTGTGGATCACACAGGACTGGATGAGCTTGGATTTTGTCTGACAGGAGCCACAGCAAAGTTGGATATCCTGCAATACGCCCATGTTTTCTGTCAGTTAAACCACCAAATGAAATGACATTGGAACAAAACACAACAATTGACAGAGAAATGTGATGCAGTCAGTGTTTTGTAGTCCAGTTGCTATTTTATTTGGAGGGTTGACTTTGCTTTCTTGTTCTTGTGTTGCTGGGTAATACACACCACATGCTGGGTAAATACAATGCATGCTCCTCATGGACCACAATGCACCCTGTCGGCAGTTTTCCACAGCTGATCGACCAACCGTTTTTCTGCAGTTCATGTGCACAAAGCAGTTAAACGAATTTGTCAGATATCAGTTTTCTCAATAATGGTATTACTGTTGCAGGAAGAAGATTTCCAAGGAGGAAATCCCAGAGATGAAGAGCAGCATCAGGATGTTGGAGGAGGACTGGGATCGGAAGTGGGCGGAGACTCTGAAAGGCACGCCCCTGACCTCATTTCTCAACGAGGACCTTGTGAGTAGCCTTAAGGGGTTTCTGACCCTCTCCCAGTAGTTGAACAGCCTCCTTACAGTATGGAGCCCTGAGACTGGATAAGAATTCACCACTCTTCTTTCTTTCTGTTCAGTTGGTCATGAATCTCGTAGGGATAATTTTAAGAAGATTAGGGATGTGTTACTCACAAGTCAACTAGCTCAACTAAAGGCTGAGAGCATTCTTCCAGTTTTTGTTGCTAAAACTGGGTGGAAACAATTCGAGAGAAAAAAAGCATTGCAGAACCAATCCAGTCTTTAGGGCGGCCCTTCATATTTGCGGTGACATGCAGAAGTTGTGTGCTTGTAAACACTGTCCTACCAGCAACATGTGCATTATAGGACGGCTCAGACGCAGTCATCAAAGAAAATTCCTCCAAAGTTTATACAATGTTCTCTCAGCTTTTGTTGTAGTTGAAAAAACTTTTTGGGCTAGAGCACAGGCTGTAAAAGGCTGTTCTGCCGACGACAACGGTCGGTTTTTGGCAAAACTGCAGAGACTGCAAACGTTAGCACTAGCTAACATTAGCTAGTTATATTAACCTGGCTAGTTAATCTGCAGTCTGTAAAAAAAAGATACTCATTGCTGACGTAGGTGTAAAACATCGGTAGCCTAGCCAGCTCTAAACTCCAGCTCTAGTGCGCTTAAGAAGCTGTAAGCTTGGCGCTGTTCAGCTACATACAGCTTGCCAGCGGACACACCCTCTAAAAGCTGATATTGCATTTCAGTTCTAAATGTAAACGTTAGTGGAAATGGTAGAGTAATGAACATCACTATTTTCAAACACCTCGGACAGATCTGAATGTACTAAACATCCCAGGATGGGAGTCAAGGAAGGTCTGTAATTCAATTAGTCTTCCATCTCTCCTCAGGCTCTGGGCTTCCTCTCTCCCATGGCCCCTCTTTCCTTTGAGCCAGCCACAGAGGCCAGCTTCAGATCCAGCATCTTCTCCCACTACCCTGCCAAGCTACTCGGTGCGTGAGGGACTAATTAATGTTTTTTGTGTGCCAAAATGAAAGAGTTTTTATTTTCAGTTGATGAAGTGCTGGGACACCTACAAACAAATTATAGTACAAATGCATTCAGAAGACATTTTCTCATGGAAGTTGAATTATATCGTTTTCAAAAGGGACAGAATTATTTATTCATATTTTTCAGTTGATTCTCAATGTCTCTGAAAACTTAAGAGAAAACTGCAAGAACTTTACAAGCCTAGTCCT
This sequence comes from Borostomias antarcticus, assembly GCF_949987555.1. Lineage (NCBI taxonomy): Eukaryota > Metazoa > Chordata > Actinopteri > Stomiiformes > Stomiidae > Borostomias > Borostomias antarcticus. Next base: position 24,316,280 of record NC_140250.1, on the reverse strand, counting down.
GTCATGCAGAATCATCATTAATCTCAATTACTTTTTCAAAACATAAATCTCCTTACAGAGTTTCCTGAGGAGGAGCCAGCAGAGTTTGAACCACTGAACCACTTATCTGAACCCCCTGGACCTGCTGTCAGTGCCATTAACACTGACATCGAAAGGTACAAGACTGTGTTTTTGATTGGAACAGGATGACTATTAATTATTGACCCCCTAAAGGCAGTATCAGCAATATTCATATTCCTCACACCAGGCATTTTGTCCTGCACATGAGGATGCTGTTGCCCTCTAGTGGTCAGACAGTGTACATGCTGTTTTACTGTCCCCTGGGCCATGGCTTCTGCGTGCCCTGTTGTACAACTCATTACAAATTCCTTATAAAGGCTATTGCTATGCATAATTAACATTTTCTTAAATGCACTAAATAAAATCAATTTACTTATACAATAGGTTACTTGAAACAACTTTCCTTCCTTAATAGTCTGTATAATTTAAGCAATGGGGAAATAAGCTACAGTAACCCTCAGCAATGGAGCTGAGGTGCAAGTATAAAAAATAATTCTGAAGTGCAAGTCTAATGGAGTACATGAAAGGCCCATTTAAGAGACTTGAGGCAGACATACGGTCTTGTTTAAAAAGCAAATATTGAACACCGTACAAGAGTGCATTTTTGATAGCATGGCTCGTTTAAGAGACATGAGAACTCTTCTAATTGCTAGTGATAAAATGTATTTTTGCAGTCAACTAAACCAAACTAAATGGTTAATTCAAGGCGCCTGCCATTGCACGCTATGATGGTGGTATACTCCTTTGTCTCTGTAGCGTTGTTGACTGGAGCATAGCCCTGTGAACCCTATGTTCAAGCTGGCAGACATGAACCTCACAGACTCACAGTCCTGATGTAAAAGGAGAGTCTCTGAATGATCGCTTGCTTTGGCTAACGCTAGCACGCTAGCTAGCTTGTTACAATGGGATTATTTGATAGAGAAACTCACATCTACGACTATGAAAGATAGTATCCCCTTCAGGACACATTGTTTCTCTTGGAGCAGTGAAAACGACAAAAGCACTGTATCAACTTGATGAGATGGATCAGATAACATACTTTAATAATCCCCATGGGGGAAATTAGGACAGGGTTCTATTCTGAGCAGTGTTTCTATTGGCTAGCTTCAATGTCTTGCCTTGGGTGCGGTAGATATGTTTGCCAGAGCAGCGCTTTGTGAAAGAACGTGTGGCTCCGGAGCAGTATTATGTTAAAATTAGCCGCCTCAGCTTCATGATGCAACACAATCTTTGCAAGATATGCAAAACAATCTTTGGGTCCTGAGAAATACACTGGCCAAATATCTACTTCATACAGTGGGCGTTTGTGAAGATATTTGGGTTATAGAACACACACATGCACGCACGCACACTCTTCCTCTCATTAAAGATGACACTCAATGGACCGTGATTCAAGACTCTCAATTGTTATGTCCTTCATACAAGTATAAGGGAGTGAAATGCCGGCTCCTCAGCCTTGCAACAGCAACAGAATAATCATTGACAAGATGATAGTAATGATAAAAAGAAAAAAAGAACAGTGCAATACAATTTGTAAGTGTGTGTGTGTGTGTGTGTGTGTGTGTGTGTGTGTGAAGTGTGCAAGAAAAGTGCAAATGTGCATTGTTGGCATGTTAGTGTGGCTCTCACTACAACATGCTACTAACATGGAGTTATGTTATCTCCTGATCATAAAAGGACCGAGCCTCTGGTTGTGGAGTGGACTGGAACTCCTCTGTCCACCGGAGCGATCTCCTCACCGCTGACCGTACCGCTCCGCGCCCTCGCTGACAGCCCTCTGGCGGGCGTGCTGACCCCCCCCGACAGGGCTCCCTCACCAGCGCCTCTGAAGGTAGGACCCTATGCGCAGCCCTGATGAAGGCCCTAGGCTTGTTGGTATTATTAAAAGCCACAGCAGGGGGTCCGCGGTGGTGTAGTGGTCTAAGCATCCGTTTCTGGTGCACCTGCCCACCGGGGACCGGGGTTCACGCCACGGTCTCGCCAGATCCAAATATGGCCAGATCCCACAGGGGGAGGGGCATATTATGACCAAAGCAAAGGCAGTCATACGCCTGCGCCGTACCAAGTGGCAGCACGTCTTGCGTCTGTCTCTTGTTGTGTTGTGTATTGCTGTGTCGTTCTATGTTATGTTGTGCCGTGAACTATCAGATACATTGAATTTCCCCAAGGGTATTAATAAAGTATCTATCTCTATTGGGCCCCCGCTCCCGAGGGTGGTTAGTTTAAATTCGCCGCTCTACAGCAAGTCAGGTGGTTGTCGAGCAGTTGTTAAGGTACTGTAGTGCAGAGGGATTCAAATAAGTCAGCAGTGAGCAAAGCATAAATAACATATTTCTTTATATTTTGATGTAGAAAGTATGAGGTGCACATTCTGATGAAGATCGAAACGCCATATTTAATAAACTATTGGGAACATTCCATTTTTCTATGCGCACAGCGTGCTGGAGCAAGTGGGGAAGCTATTTCATTTCTAAAGACGTTTCTAAAGATCCTATTACAGAGGCATGTGAAAAACCAAAACAAGCCCTCGCTCTATGTAAGCACAACTAGTGATTCATAAAGACAGATTGATGAAAACAACCGTTTTGCGGCAGAAAATAGATTTTTTAGAAGCTGCATTCTCAGTGCCCCGTCCGCCGCCATTACATGGATATACTCGGCTCGCGCTGGATTTTAAATTTCTTCTACAGGCCTCCAAATTACACCAAAGTGATCTCGGTGAGTCAAACGTCTTATAATATGCCATAAATAAGGTCCAGGTTGTCAAAAACGAGCATTCTCCTTTAAGGCAGCTGGGATTGCCACCTTACACCAAACGATCGAGATGACGGGAGCGTGCTATGACTATAGCAAAACTCAAATGATTTTATTCCGACATTGGAAATTTGTCTGCGACAGTGAAATCGGATGAGAAGTCGGTTGGTGTAAGGCCGCCATTAATCTAATAGGAAATCACAAACCGCCTACTGCACCTTTAATCGTAAAATAATGCACTTCGCAGATGCACCTAGCCCCCCGCATTGTGCGTTATTTTTTGATAACGGCACACCTCGTCATGTATTATTCCTTACTTAACAAACACCTCGTCAAATCCCCACAAGTTTCTCCATCATTTTCAGTTGTTTGGTTAGTCAAAAAAACTGATGACTGCCAGTCGACCAAGATTGTAAAGTCAGGCTCAGCCCTCGTTCCTCACCTGTAATCTATTGTGTGTGTGTGTTTACAGGCCATCGTATCGGAGAGTGCTCTTCCTCGGCCGAAGCATCCTGTTGTGAATAAGAATTCTCAGTTATTGGACTGGGAGTGTGATAACCTAGCAGACCAGGTACACTACAGCACCACTGGGCTTGCTCTCAGAATGTGTCTCGAGACTACATCTTCCCATATCTTCCCCCGTTTGCCAGTGGTAATATTCAGATATACAAATGAATAATTAATATAAACAACCCTCCCCTAAAACTCAGATACAGATTTGAGATTTTTACCCTGCAGTGTCAACATAGCCATATTGAACAACACTTTCTCTCAAACATTTCTGAACTAGTTGCCCTCCATCAGTGCTTGTAAACTTTAAACCTTGTGTGTGTTAGTTCTCAGAGGCTGTGACTACGGGTTCTGGAGGCCGCTGTGTGGGCGGCTGGCGTGATCTCGGGAGCTTGCTCAGTACGCTTGCTACAGACCCTTTCTCCACCAGGAAGCAGCTGCCGCGCACCCCAGAGAGCTTGCGTAAGCATCGGCTTCTGGTTTTGTAATATTGTTGTAACTGCCCATGTTGGACACATATAACAGTAATGGATGAAGAGTAAGGCTTTTTTTTTTCTTTCTTGTTGCTGTGGAAACGATAAGCAGGTTTTTATTTCCTCCACCAGTCAGGGATGTGAGAAGCTCGTGGCGGAAGGCGGTGGAGGAGGACGAAGCCCAGAAATCGAGTCCCTCGAGCATCATCATGCACTTCACCCCCCTCTCCGAGGTGCCAGAGGCCCCCCTCAGCCCGGACGCTCCCGCTGCGGTCACGCCCCCGGACCCTACCGCTGCCTCCCGGAGCCCCAGTCCCCCTCCCCACCAGCAGGGGGCCTCGCTCATGTCCTTCCTTTCCTGGGACTCCTCCCACGTGGGGGCCCTCCACAGCCTGAGTGGCGACAACAACAACAACAGCAGCAGCGGCGGCGGCTTGATCCAGTTCAGCGTAGCCCACGAGACGCTCCCAGACCTGCCCTGCGGAGACAGCCTCCTGAGCCACAGCGACGGGTTCCCGGACTCGTCCGCCACCGAGGAGGAGGAGGAGGAGGAAGAGCTGCTCCTCCCCCACATACCCTCCATGAACACAGAGACTAAGCCAGCAGCACTCGCCGCGCGCCAACGCCTGAACACGATCCAGCAGGCCTGCAGAGAAGCTTCCTTCATGGACACCAGAAAGATCCCAGAACCCTCCCCCCGACCGCACCGCGGGCAGCTGTCCAACACTAGTGATTGGTTACCGGCGGCGTTGGGTGAGGCTGCAACGACAGCGGAGGCTGTGGATGAGGTTTTCTCCCTGGATCTGGACACACTAGACAGCCCCTCACGATCTGACCAGGAGCACTACAGCCTCCCCAACTTGATCTCCTTCTCCCCCATAGACGACATGTAGCTCCTACAGAGGAGTTTTTGTCTGAAGGAAACAATATTCTCATAAAGTCATATGGTTTATATGGTTTCAGGTTTGCACCTGATTAAATTCAGTAAATCATTCAGTTTGACAATACGATAAGGTTTGGTACATACAAGTATGCGTAAACTAATAATTGGACTACTCTTTTTTTCTTTTCTTTTTAGATTATATTTTTTAATGTCAACATGAAAACTGACTGAAGTTGCTGGTGAGAATAAAATGTACAAAATTGTTAATAAACTGCAAAATTCCTATAAATACCTATTAAACTTCTGTTTCTGTCGCACGCCATCTCAATACTAATCACCTTCACTGGGGGACATCTGAGACATTCATATTATCAGGCAGCTGTTATATCTCCCATGCTTTCTTATCTCAATCTGCCGTCCTTTATTCTTTTTATTGAGCCATGGGTTTATCTTATTGCTATTCTGTAACCTTATCAGTTTCCATTCTTAATATAATTTAGGACTATTTAGTGACTAGGGGAATGGCAACGATGATGCAGTACAAGAGATTGCATTATCTCATCTTATTGCAAATTCAGGCTAGTACAATATAGAGTAGTACAATAAAGTGAGTTTTGCTGTCACAAGCCTTAACTGCTTCTGACACCTTTCCACCTTTGAGGGTGGCTAACCGTTCCTAGACAGACACATCCGGGCATTCATGATACCAGGAGATGCAGAGATAGAACCAATCACAATGAAAGGCTTTTATTGCTTGTGATTCTCAGAGCCTATCTTCAACTGCAAGCCTCGTAAACACGAGAATAAGGAATTGTTTCTAGTGAAAGAGACAGGAACAGGTGTTTGGAACAACTTGCAAAGCCTAAGCTTAATTTACACTCGACCGACATTTAGCATTAATACTTCAGTGAAGTGTCTGATCACCTCCGTCCGTGGTAGTCTGACTCAATAGATGTAGGTTTTGGCAATAAACCTTGTCATTCGTTGTCACACTGCCCAATCAGTGGCGAGACTGGCGACGCAAATTAATCTGATTCGGGCCGAGAGATTCTCTCAGCACCAATCAGATTCAATCCCGACTATTTTGCAAGAGCACCGCATGGATGTATTAATTGAGTGAAGTGTCATTTCTGTCTGTTGACACTTTCAAAAGTGGGACAAATAGTTTTACATACTGTAAAAGTTAGCGTGTAGCCTACCAATATATTGTCATGAATTCAAGCCTCACCCCCGAATGTGATTAGATATTTAAACAAAAGTCTGAATTTTCAAATTGATTTACTTATTGTCATAGTTGTGTTAAAGCTACAAGCGTGTAGGTAACATTTTTGCAATATTAACTCATGACCTTGGTTTACATGATGATCTGTCACTCACTGGTGGTGATCTCATGAGCGGCTTTCAGGTGATACCACCAAAAGGCCAACAGATGGCGCTCTGGTTCAGCAAATATTGCCGTTGATGCTAGAATCCTTTGATATAAAAACCATGGTAACAGCAAACAGATGTGTTCTGATATAATTTATGGAATTGTTTTATTTGTAGCTTTTAATGTGCTTCATCTCTGTAGGCACATCAACGTGAGTAGCCTACAGTCCGATTCATCTGTAATTGTTCTGTGAGGGCTGGTATTTGTAACAGGAAGAGATTGCAAAAGGAGATGTTATAATATAAGCAACAAAATATGCAGACAGAAGGAGGGTGAAAGTAGAAATGTGACAAGAGAACAAGACAGTGTAGGCTAACAGAGAGAGAGAGAGATAGAGAGAGAGAGAGAGAGGGGGGGGCATTACATCATGATGATCGGGATAGAGCTGCAGTTGAGCCTGGACAAAGAGGAGGGAAAGAGGTGGGCTGAGACAGCAGAGAACAGGACCCTGATGAAGGCTCTAGGTGGGGAAAAGCACAAAGAATACACAAGAACAGGCTTGTCCACTCCACGACATAGGTTGAAAATGATCGTCCATGTAGGGGAGTGAACACAGGGATGGAAAACTGCCACTCACTACCCTATCTGGCAAAGAAAGGGAGGATGGTCTGATGTAAGATAGAAAAGAATGGCAGGACCCAATTGCAGATAGACAGATATTGTGTCGCTACTCGATGGTTCATTCCAGGTTAACCCATGACTGAAGAACTTCTGACTTTTGACTGATGAACATTACCATGATGTATAGGCAATCTTAAAATGATAGCATCGAGCTTAACTTATACTGTATTTTTATTGAACCTTTAACCAGATAAAACTCGTTGAGATCAAAAGAAATCTCTTTTTCAAGAGTGACCTGGCCAAGAGGGCAGCACACAATAAAAACACATAACCATCCACGTTCCATACATACAGTAGGCTATAATATACACCCAGATCCCTCTACCTATTCAATTTTCACACCTATAAATTGATGAGGCAAACTTACCTTTGAGGTGTTCATTAAATCTAAAATGGTTGGGTCAGGCCAGGTGGGAGGTACACTGAAACTATTATGTGAGAGAATGCACTAACTGACAGGAAAATTGTTTGAGAAGAAGCTTTGAACAATATTTCAGTGCTGAGTTTGTTTTGCTCCACCAAGATCACCTTTCCGGAAAATAATAATCGTTTTGGTACAAAGCAGGAACCCGGGCTTTGATTGTGTATTTTTCTTTAAACTGCTGCTGTGGGAGCTGCAGTAGTCTCTCCTATCTTGTGTAGCAGGAATCCAGCCTAATTGGCCCAGCTGTGGCTTGCCATTCTCCTACATCATCTAATAGTGCCCTGTCCAACCTGACCTCATTCCAGCTCCCCTCCTGCTGTGAGCGAGTCAGTTCAAGACATGGGGATTGAGGAAGGCATACAAGTTGTCGCCCTCCCCGTCAAGAGGTGTAGAGGGGTAATTTAATAAGCCAGTACATACAGTATAAAGGGCGGAATAACTCTGTGCTTCACTTCACTCTAAAAAAGGATGATATGCTATATGTTCCATATAGAACCAATAGAACCAGATTTTAGTGTTCTTTCTGACCTGAACAATGGCTAGAATCTTACCAGCCTGAAAAGGGTTCTATATTAAAGGGGGTTCTTCTAGGCCGAAACAATTCTACAGTAGCCTATATATAACGCTTTTTTTGTACACCAGAAAATACTTGTATTTTTCCTGGGCAATGCTTTTGCATGTATCATGACATCTCCAAGGTCCATAGTGTGTGTAAAAAATTATATAACACATTCATATGAAAATATTTGGCTTTCCTTAAAATAACCTGACAAAGCATAAACATGGTTATATATCATGCAGCTGGGCCTTTGGGATAAAATGGAACAAGACAGAGACAAGCATTGCAATGCTAACCATAACAAAACCTCCAAAGAGTAATAATTCCTTGCTTATAGAGATTATGTCCTCAATTACGAAAGCTCAGTTTCACTAGCCTTGGCTGCCACAGTGACGTCCTCCCGATGTTTGCGTAATTACGTGTTAATAATCTTACCGTCTAAATGGAGATGGTGGACTGGACACAGACCACATTTCAGATAAGGGTTGGGAGAGAAGGGGCTAGGAGCCATCAATTTTCAAATGTTTCTGGCACCACAAACTCCCTCCCTTGGGTACCATTTGAGACATGGGGGCAGGTGGTTAGATTTTTTCTTGCGGTAAATTGCTTTGACATTATTAGAAAGAAAAAATATTACAGTAGAGGAACTGCGAGGCATTTCGAGAGATGAGGTTGGTGGGAGGTTAATGTAGCAGAAAAATGGCCCTATAAAAACGGAATTGAGATGAATAGTACCAGTGACAAAAGATAACAGCAGTCCTCCCAACCAGTCAAAAGACAACACAACACTGTGCTTACTGACATCTGTATGACTGAAGTGTTGATAAAAATACATTTTAATCGTCAGTTTATCATGAAAGAGGACAGCTGTTGGTGATAGGCAGAGATGCCATTGATCCCAGTCCTGCAAAGGGACTTTCTGATCTCAGAAAAGCACATCTTTTGGTGTAAACATTTATTGGTTTTCAAACTGAAATAAAAATGACTTGCACCAGCATTGAACAGCCTTTCAGAATCCACACATTTTCTTTTGAGAGAAATAAAAGGAAAAATATAGATATAATATATATTCAGTTGTATAAATGTGCAAACTGTCTTGTTTTTTTCTTCCAGTGACCCAGTGGGTATATCATTTAAAAAGACCTTCTGATGAAAGATTTGACACTGTTGGCCTTGTACCAGGAAGGGAGGGGAGGAGAGGAGAGGGAGAGAAAGGAGAGTGTGGAGGGGAGAAACCATCCAAGCGGAGAAATACTAAAATATGCTATTGGTGGTGGGAGTGTAATTTTTCATGACTTTTTAAATTAAGTTAAAAACCAGGGATGTCAAAAAAGAAAACAATTAGAAACAAAAAGCCTGTTTTCGCTCTCATCTGTGCCAGTGACAAACACACACCGTTCACGGTGACAAGAGAACTGATTTAATTATTTAGCTACTATATAAATTATTTACAAGGTACGGGTCTTTTTCACTGGACACTGTGAGGTGTCTTCATATTTGTGTTTCTTGGAGAATAAAGCAGTAGACTCTCGAGAGAAGGCACAGCAAGAGACCCATGTTGTAGCTGAGGGGGTGACGCCATGATGCACTGGCCACACTATGGGGCAGGTGTCCGGGGAGAGGGTGTGGATACCTGGCTGCCTGAGGGGCCTTTGGTGGAGTGTGGCTGAAACACACCAGACACCCCAGCTGAGGTGGGCGGCTAACGAGCACAGCAATAAAACTGAGCTTGGATGGGCTGGACAACTAGAAAACAAAATGTTTAAAAAAAATTACACAAACAAAAAACAACACAAAAAACAAACAACAAAAAAAGAAAAACAGGCTGCCCTTTGATATGTTCAGGCCCAGTCTCATATGAGAGCAGACAGGTTCATATTTGGAACATCAATCATGGTTTTTGGATGCTCATATCAGTTCAAGTTATTGAAACTTTTGTTCATGTTTTTTTCTTCTCCAAATTCATAGAACATTACAAAGACAACACATTCCCCAAAGTCTCTACAAATCAAGTGTGAAAACAACCCATATACATCAAGCCAACTTAGTGAGGGAGGGGGGGGTGGGCTTGGCTGAGGGGAAGGGGGGGGGGGGGGGGGGCTGATGGCAATTGGAAGTGACTGGCGGTGCTGGTGAGGGGGAGGGGTTAAAGCCAGAGGTCCTATGAGCTGAATGCATCTATAGTGCAACAGCTGCCCCTTTATTAGGAGCTGGCCCTTTCAAGACTGAGGGGGGGGTCACCAGGGGCCCGGGGCCCTTGCTCCAGGAGAGTCTGTGGTGGAGGAGGGCGCCCCCCCGGGGGGGGGGGGGAACACGGCCAGGATGTTGTCGGTGGAGGCTGGGTCGTCGGGCGGGGCGGGGTTGTTTGGCGTGGTCACCAGCGGCCCCCAGCCTGAAAGTCCTGACGTAGGTGCCCTGGGAGCCACTGGACGGCGGCCCCCGCCCTGGAGAGCTGGCCCAGCAGCACGGAGTGCGCCGCCTGGCTCTGGCCCGCCCCCTTCCGCAGGTCAGTCACCCCCAGGACACGCCCACTCACTGCCTCCAATGAGAGAGAGAACAGAGGGCCAAGTCACCCAGCATGAACCCAACCATGCCACACACACAGTACCATGAGGTCCATAAAGGCTGTATATATCTGCCAATCAACAGAATTCAGTAGCAGGTTTAGAACTGCCCATGCACAAGCGTTTTGAGATCATCACATGGGTTCCTCAGACGTCTGCTCTCTATACCACCGTCCGTCTCTACCTCCGTGGCTGACAGAGACGTGTCCTAAGATTACCTGGTTCACCTACACTGAGATCTGTAGACAGAGCCTTCCTGGGCTGTTTCCTCCCTCGCCCGCTGCCTCCGCTGGGCCTCATTCCCATGGGTAGCTGGGGCGCGGGGAGAGAAAGAGAGAGGGTCAAAGTTCAAATCGTTTTCTGCTCGTCTACAGTGAGATGATCAGGAAGACGACTGGCGGACAGCACATCTGAGGGACGTTCGTGGAACAAAAAGAAGCAGAGACCGACACTGACTTAAGACTTCCTTTTATTTTGTTTATTTATATGCATGGGAAGACTGTCTCTCACAATATCTTGAGAGGAAGGGGAAGGAGGAGTGGTACGCAGGCGTTTCCTCCCTGAGCGAGGGCTGCCCCCTCCCTGTGCTACGGGGGTCGGCGTGGGCGTGTGGGCTCACCTGGTGGTTGGGGACCATCGGGGGAGCGTGGAGGAGAGGGGGGCGGATCTGGGGGTTGTACTGGAGGGGCTGGCCCAGCAGAGGGTACCGCGCGTCTCCTGGGGACATCCAGAGACAAATGTTTAACTGACCCGGCTCTCACCGGTATGCGTACAGAGACAACTTTAACGAGGTGAACAGACGGCCCTGCGCCGTTACCTTGTCCTGACATGAAGGGTCTGGAGAACTGCGGCATCATGGGGACAGGGGCGAGGCCTGGACGGATGCCCTTCACATTGGTCAGGTGGGAGGGGGTGGGCGACTGGGCCGGAGAGGCAGAGGGGCTGCCGAGCTGGGGACTACTCTGTGTGGCCAGACCATAAAAGGAGAGATTAGGTTTATTTTTATAATCCATTCCCGCCCGTTATGGTTGTGTGGAATTCTAACCACAGTTCGATGCGAGACTAACCGCATCGACCTAATGAGAGCAAATAAACTCAGAGGGGGGTCTTTCCTGTGGCTGTGTTTAACCTGCAGATCAAGCGTTTCGCCGCGCCCAGTCTGACCTGTGAGGTGTCCAGGGCAGAGAGCTCAGCGGGCTTCTGGCCTCTCTGGTGGTCCAGGCTGTAGTACTTGTTGTGTTTCCACTGGGGGGGCGAGTGCGGCCGGGGCTGCTGGCCAGGGGGCAACGTCAGCTGCATCATCACCATACCGCCCCCTGGTGGAGGGGGCACGCCTGTGGGCATGGACATGTTTGTTTCCATCATTATGGAGCTTATGGGGAGAGAAAAAAACCTTAAGAGATTACGGTTCACTTGATAAACAACTCAAATTTGGCACAAATGCTTGTTTCATTAAAGCCGACCAAAACAAAATCATGTCATCCTCGGCCGTCTCGTGAAAAATCTTTGTCAACTAATTATGCAGCGTGTCAACCCACACTCATTTAATAATGTAATGTGTTGCACTTGTTAATTATTAAATCCCATGTTTGAACAAAGTAATTCATGTCTACGTACTTGGACTTTCAGCATGTATTCAAAGGAAAGTTCGGACATTAATAATTAATCGTATCGGACAAACTTTCTGCCATCGAGCATCCAATTAAATTTGTTTGCCCAACAATGAAGGTTAGGTAATTTTCTGGACCTCTGCTTGGCCTCATTATAGTAATGTTTTGAGCGCGGTGTGATCATGTTTGCAGGGGATGGAAGTACAGAGTCTTGAGTAAAGCTCTTATCCTGGTAGGTGTGGGGTTTACCAGGCTCAAGGATCAAAACACTCCATTCATGTTCTGCCAGTTCATGTTTTCTATGAATTACAGAGGTCTGTAAATAACACTGTGCTGAGGACTTATTAGACCAAAGAAAATACTGTGTATATATATATATATATAAAATTTTACTAATTAAAAGGAGTATATAAACAAAGTGAGTACCGTCACCAACCTTGAAACAAACAAAATACCACCTAATTAGTTTTGCTTTTTGAAGCCCAATTTACAATTAACTCCAAAAGTATTTTAAAAGTGACACATTTTTGCAGCACGTTTTGTACATGGTCCCATTTTTAAGGTGATGAAAGTATTTGTACACAGCTTTTGGACACTAACATTAAAATAGTAGTGTTTAATTATTAGATGCATATCCTTGGTATGCAATGACTGCATGAACAAGTTTGTGACCACAGACATGACCAGACGCTGGGCATCTCTGACGCTCTGCCAGGCCAGGCCGATACGGCAGCCATCTTCACTTCCTGCATATTTGGGGGATGGGGGGGGGGGTTGCCATCAGTCTTCTCTATAAAAAGTAAAATGCAAATTCAAATCAAATGTATTCAGATTGGCTGATCAACTTGACTGAGTGAAGATGATTTTAAATGTTTTGGCGCTGAAAAACTCAGTTTCTATAGCCATGTCTTTTTGCCAACTGTAGTGTCTTCCTGATTTGCTGAATTGCTTTTACTTTACAATGAAAAGTATTCTTCAGTCATCCACTTAAATCGTTTTCCTTGGCCTATCAGGTTATTTGCACTTGCTAAGCTCACCAGTGCTTTCTTCTTTTCTAAAGATGTACCAACTTTTTCTTTTGGCACAGCAATTATCCCAATTTCCAGACAAATACCAAGACTAGACATTGTACAATCATCCACCTGATAAAAGAAAAAGAAAAAACATCTTAGGAGCATCCAAATACCTTTGGCACCCTAACTCAAAGGGACTATGCACAAAAGAGGGCTGTCAGTTCTTAACGGTTTGCCCAAAATAGATACCCCAACATTGTAGCAGCCTGCACTTTAAGCATTGCACTTTATCAATTCCAATTAAAATTGGAGGAACACAGGGCCAAAATAACAGAAATAAAATGTGTCACTGTCCAAATACTTTTGGAATTTGGCGTTGAATTGATAGGTAAAGACCACATCAAAACGAAGATTAAGCCAGAGAACATCATATAGACCATACAATTCTACATTCTGTATTTCAGCTCCTATTTCAACATTCAGCATTGAAACCTAATCCCTGCATGAAATTAAAACGACTTGACCACCTACTTCTGACACAAAATCTAATTTGAGGATTTGAAAGCATTTCCCATTCCTCTTTAATTAGTTATTCAAGGAGAAGAGAGAGATGGGGAGAATAACCTCCTATTAACTGAGCCAACATAAAATGGCAAATTACAATTAGGGGACCCATGAAGGTTTTCTATCCAAGCCAGAACTGGGAACAAAGCAGCAGAGGAATTACTTTTTAATTACCACCCCATATCTGTTCAATAATTAGATCGTTAAGACTGGAGAGTGTAATTTCAATTAGCACCTTAAAGCCTCTCGGCACCCTGAATAGAGAGCAGGGGAGGGGGGGGGGGGGGCGGCGAGATGATCGGGCGTCCACATGACTACCCTTCTTCTCTCGTAGCCCGCTATTACAAGCTTTGGCCTGGGAGATAAAAACAGGCTCCCTCTTCCCCTAAACCCCCCCATTCTGAATCGATTCAATCTATTTTGATTATCCAGAGAATTCAGCGGGAAGTAATTTCTGCTGAGGCCACCTGCCTTTGTTTGAGGCTATCTAATTCCAGGGTTTGAGGGAGGGGGGGTTGGACATGTTCTCCAGTGTTTTGATTGAAGGGGGATTGAGCTACATTGTGTAGGCAGGATTGAAAAGTGTATTAACAACAATGATTAACACAAAGAAAGAAAAAAAAGCTCTTGAATAAAAATAAAATTCATGGTTTTGGGGCTGTGTCGATAAGACAACTGAACACACATTGGCTTGTTAGCATAAAGATTTATGTTGATTTTAAGTTCTGCAGACATTCATCGGCTACAAGAACAAAATATGAGCGTAGAAAAGTTTCCCTCGGTCCGTAAGCTCCCCGGGGAGCTAACGCTGAGTAATATCTTGCCGCGGGCGGCCGAGCTACTTGCCGGGCCGCCGTTATTGATGACCATCGATTCCGACTTGCTGGTCTACGGCCGGGTGTGACGCGCGGCGAGGACGGCGTACCTGAGCACTGCTGGGCTGGGAGCTGCTGCGATGTGCAGGGAGAGGACGGGCGGGGGAACTGCATCTGCTCCGACCCGGGGGGGGGCAGGAACCCCACCGACGAGCTGCAGAGAGAGAGAGAGAGGGAGAGAGAGAGAGAGAGAGAGAGAGGGGGAGAGAGGGAGAGAGAGGGAGAGAGGAAGAGGGGGAGAGAGAGAGAGAGGGAGAGAGAGAGGGAGAGAGAGAGAGAGGGGGAGAGAGAGAGAGGGGGAGAGAGAGAGAGAGAGAGAGAGAGAGAGAGCGAGCGAGAGAGAGCGAACGAACGAGAGAGAGAGAGCGAACGAACGAGAGAGAAAGAGAGAGAGAGAGAGGGAGAGAGCGAGAGAGAGAGAGAAGAAACACGTAAGAACCTCCCCCCCTTCACAACGTGGACCGGCCCTGAGGTTCACTCGGTGTAATCAGAATTCAGCTCATCAGCTACAAATGGAGCTAAATTACCGAAGTGGAACATGGTTTACACAGGGGATCGATACCCTGGTACTACATTACAACATTACAACACCGCAATAAATATCCTCATCGGCCAGCAGCGCCCCAGACAGGGGGGGGGGGGGGGGGGATCGCTACGGACCTCATTTTCGGCGAATCAAAACAAATCAAGGGAAATGAGCATTAATCACGGTGTCCCTGTAAACCAATTGCGGCGTGCCACTTCCGCTTTCCCCCTCGCTTTCCGAAGGCTCCTCCCGCGCTGATTTAATAAGGATATAAGCAAGGCGAGGGAGGCGATGCGTCAGCCCCCGAGGCGTGGAGGCAGCTGCTGCGAGACAGCAGGGCACCCCTGAGGGGCGCCGCGCCGCGTCTGCAGGAGCGCGGGTCGACGTGAGGGATGGCGTGGAGGAGGAGGGGGGGGGGGGGGGGGCTCTCACCACTCGGGACCTGCCGCTGTTATATTAAGACTCACTGGATATCTGGCCTTATAAATCATCTTGGCCTACTAAAGAACAGGTCCCTCAAGGAGGAGAGGGAGAAGGGAGGAGGAGGAGGAGTGTGTGCGTGCGTTAGTGACCCCATACTTCCTGTGCACAGCTGCCCGCGAAGCAGCACCAGTAGCGAAGACAGTTATCGGTCCGTCAGTATTTGATTAAAGGGGTCCACGTTTGCTAAACTAACTTTTTCATTGTTTTTGCATATACATTTGAGTCTCTGATGGGCCTACTAACAAAGTATTAAGTGAAACAACCCAGTAATTTTGTTGTGGTCAGCCGTTCAAATCTCCCATGTTAAATTATGTCACAGTCGGGTACCTATTATAATAATCCCGCCCCCATCACCTGCGTTTGTTTACCTGGCTATAAAGGCTGACATTATTTACAGGTCCCGCTAGCTAGCATAATGTCTTCGCACGGAAAACGCTCTGTTCTTGAATGTACTAAGCAGCACAGATCGCTACATCGTCTCCCAAGCTCAAAGGACAGAAGAGCTGAGTGGATAAATGTTATTTTTGATAGCAACGTTCCCGCTTAACGTTGGCAGTATGTGCTAGCCATTTTTTGCCTGCTTGCTTTTCCCACCTGGGTCAGTACAATGCAGGCTTTTCGGATAAACTCTTTCTGAACTCTTTCTCAATACCAACTGTCCGTAGAAATCATGCAGAAACTGTAAGTAATTATGCTGTGTTTCTTTGCATATAGTACTAATGCTAGCTAGCTAACATGAACAAACTCCCCTTTTGCCTCAACCCGGATGCTCGTCTCATCATCTACGTTATGATGTTGGTGGAATGAAATTGGTAGACTTCTAGTTGATCGAGCGGTCATTAAAAAAAGATCAAATGTTAAGAAGTGGACATTATAGGATTCCTCTCGGCCTACAGAATCTAGCTTTCATTGTTTGTAGTCGAATGGTGTCATATAGCCTGGTGGTGTCTAGCTAGTGAATGTAGCTAGAGGTAACAGCGTGCAACCGTGGAGATAATAACATGGGCACTATCATGTTTAGTCAGGGAGAGAGGACAATTACATTTGTCACAGTGGCATCGAGTGGATAGTCCAGGCTAGCCAGCTATATTTGAGGTAGCATAGCGCTGTTAACAGCCCTCGTTCTCTAGCCTGCCGACTTGCTCTTATCTGAGCTCATTTGCATTTGAAAAAAAAGCGCTCAATTTGATCTCGTGGTCAACAGAGGGGTATAGAGGCATGCTAGAACGCTTATTCTGAGTGTTATTGTCAGCAAAAAATACTCAAAGACATGTTTTGGGGAGCCCAAATACCTATTCAATTGTTGAAAATTAGCATAATAGGACACCTTTAATGAACTTGTTACCTCATTGTGTTCTGTTGGTTGGGTGTGATAACACTGTAGTACACTTGCACGCCGGACCCGGGCATGGGCCCCTGGTTGGACTGGTTGGGGATGAGGATTGGCTGCTGATATGTTTGCTGGGGAACCCCCTGGGAGCCTTGGGACATGGATACCTGTCAAGACGGACGCACACAGATTCACAACCGCCTTGATGATCTTAAATCACACCGCGGTGTACTAATCGAGACACTTTCACAAGGAGAGAAGTGGTGAATTACTTTATACGTCGTCTGAGTGATGGACAAGGGCAAAGTCCCCAGAGCTGAATGAATACACACCTGATAAGATGGCATGGAGGGATACTGGACCATCAGGCCTTGCATCTGATTTCCCATATTGCTGTGCTGGCCGCTGACCATGCTGTGACTCTGCGTCTGCTGCACGGCCAGCATGCTCTGGTAGCTCTGCGGCTGATTTGGCATCACAGTTTGGTAGCCTGGAGCGAGAGAGAGAGGGGAGAGAAACGGCTCCGGATGACTTATGACCGTAGACTACCGTAGACTCACGCTGGGAAAATATCTGCGCCGCAGAATAGCGCCGCGCCGCCTGTTTTATTCGGAGCAATCACTGATTCGGTTAGGCCCAAATCCAACGGATGGATAAACAAGCTTTCAAGCCGAGGTAGCTTCAATAAAATTTCGCCCCCCGCCTGGGACATTATGGTTGGAGGTCGGAGGAGGAAAACACGAGACATTTCTTCCGGAGAGAACGCTAGAAGCAAAATGATCCTCTGAAAAGAAAACGAAGAGAAAAAAAAAAAAAAAAAAAGAGAGGCAGTTTTCTTTCACCGGGCAAAATGCATCAGTGTCAAGGTTACAGAGAGAACGGCTCCCAGCTCGGTGAATGCCAATGAAAAACACTCAGAAGTGTTCGCCTGTGGGGGGGGGGGGGGGGGTAGGGAGGGGAGGCTGCTGGAGGGGGGGGGGGGGGGGTGGGGGGGTGGGGGGGGTTTCAATTTCTCCTGGCTTTTGGCCAGACCGACAGCAATCAATTTGGCCCAGATGAGACGAGAAGTGGGACAAAAGGAATGGATGGCCCCCGGGCGGGAGGGCGACAAGGGCCCTGGATATTTTTAGCGCCATTCTCTTACCGCCACTTACAGACCCTGAGCTCGGAGCAAATAAAATATTAAACGCTGCGCTCCGGCGGACACAGTAGTAAGAGAGAGCGAGGGAGGGATAGAAGAGGAGAGAGGAGAGAGGAGCTTCCTTCGTGTTTTACTACCCTTGGATCCTGAAAAGGGCTGGCCTCGCTGCTTGCGGTCTGGTGTTGTGCTTAAAAGGCTGCACTGTCAGGCACTTATAATAAGAGATAAGGCTAAATAGCTGTGCCACACTTCCCCTTGTTAGTGCAGATATACTGGGGGTTTCTGTTGGCTTAGGTTCAAAACGCATGAAATCTTTGCTTGTGAGAATGAGGGGAAGGAGACTAAGCTTTATTTTCCCCAGATGCCTGGGGAGGGGTTTTTATTCAGTCGTGGTGTCCCTCAATCCAGAACATCCAGGGCTCATTTTGTCCACTTATTTGTGACCTGGAACCATGTGTAGCCCTAGGCTTTGTATCTCACATATCTGCGGAAATGGAGCATTTCCACATGAAGTTGGTTACATGAAGTGAATGAATCATTCTAGCCTCTAGTAGGGGGCTATCCACAGCCCCCTAGTACAGTAAAGTAGATATGATACGGATGAAATGTGCCTTTATTCTGAAGTTGAAGTCTGATGTTTGACATTGGATGTGCATTCACAGTGAGACGCTCAGTCATGTTGGACAGAAAACCTTCTGCTCTGATCTTCAGGGATGCCCTGGAGACGGACGGCTGGCCTTTTTTGTTACTGAGTATGGATTGAGCGTTTCTGCAGAGACTGAACGCCAGCAGTGGTTGTATCTGAAGAGGAGTGAAGGGCCGGGAAAGAGACCGGTTCACTGTGAGAATCATAGGCCTCTCAGACAGCGCCCCGGCCCCGCCTCCAGCCCCTCGTCTTCCACCAATGGGAGAGCAGGACACGCCCGGCGGCTGCCTCTGGAAATAAACCTGCTTCGGTTAAGAATCAGAATCAGACAACACACACTTCCTTGTTGCTGCTCTTCATCTTGCTTCCCCATTACCGACCTGTGTTGTAGAGGGTTGCAAAATTCCGGGAACAGTCCCAACGGGAATTTATGGGAATTAATGGAAATAAACTGGAAATTTATGGGAATTTACAGGAATAAATTCTGTTTTTCAGTCTATTCCTGTTAATTCCCATTAATTCCCATTCATTCCCGTTAATTCCCATGGGAGGTTTGTGATTATTCCCGGAATTTGGCAACCCTAGTTGCAGACGTACAATATGTACCTGTACAAATCTACCATGTTGGGCTTTCGCTGGAGAGCGGATTCTCTTGAAAGGATAGTGAATAACGCTGCAGCAATACATAGCAGGTGGGCAATGCTAATTGTGTATTTGATTGGGAGATGGTTATTGTACGGGCTTAGAAGGGCGACACAATGGTTGATCCGGCGAAGAAAGAACAGCGTCAGGTTCTGTAATTAGCTTCCCGGCCGTGGGGGCGGCGTCTAATTTCCCCCGCAGCGGCTCGCTAAGACAAGCCTATTGTGTACCTGCCATAAGAGGAGGATGACTGGGGACAACAGTGCTGAGAGCGATAGAAAATAGAGAGAGAGTGGGAGGGGGAGGGAGAGAGAGAGAGAAAACGTGGAAAAGCGAGCAGAGTGCGGGAGAGCGCTTCTGACTCTGCCCCGTGGCATTGCAATAACCAAAATCAAAAATAAACCCCTCACCACCCGAGGAGCGAGTAAACAGGAAAGACACAGGGTGTCTCGCCCGCCTCGACACGCCACTAAATACTTTTTTATTACCAGTCAGGGCCAGAGAGAGAGAGAGAGAACACAAACACGCCTTGAAAACGGCTTAACACTGGGATTGGCGGCCCAGAAGGCCGAGCGTCCCGGGTTCACCCCGGGTGAGACGGCTGGCTGGTTACCTGTCTGCTGAGTGGGCGGGGCCATCGGCTGGCTCTGGGGGCCGCTGTACTGCACCGTCCCCACCGGCCGGTACTGCTGGTTGGAGAGGGGGTACTGGCCCGGTGCACAGAAACACGCTGGCATCTGAGAGAGAGAGAGAGGGAGAGAGAGGGAGTGGGAGAGAGAGAGAGAGAGAGGGAGTGGGAGAGAGAGGGAGGGAGAGAGAGAGAGAGAGAGAGAGAGAGAGAGACGGGTCCAACGTGGCATACCATCAATACCACCGCTGCTCTGCAGAGAACACCCTGAGCATAGCCCTCAATATGAAACAGTACTAAAAGTGTGTGTGTGTGTGTGTGTGTGTGTGTGAGAGAACTAAGGAGGAGAAAATTGTTTATGAGTGCCTGTAAAAATCAATTTCCTATTAGCACTCTAAGATCAAAGCAATAAAGAATATCAGGCTTTAAAAGAAATGATCAATGATCATTTGATATGAAAACTGTAAGCAACCCATCGGAGTTCAAAACAGAACATCTGTGAACAGAACAAGCCTTCCGGTTGACTAAGTGGGTGTACGGTACAGTAGTACAGTAGTACAGTAGTACAGTAGTACAGTAGAACGGTACCTGCTGCATGTAGCCCTGCTGCTGCATGACCGGCTGGCTGAGGGGCGGGGGGGCGGGCGTGGAGTAGGCGGGGGCGGGGCCGGGCGGGCCCGGGGGGGTCACCATGTAGCCGGCCTGCTGCGGTGGTGGCGGAGGGGGGGCCTGGAGCACCACGGAGGAGGGGTACATGGCAGTGTGAGCGTCCCGGCCGTCCCCCGAGGCCTGCCTGGCCAGGCTCATGTGGCTGAATTGGGCTCCCAGGTTGTCTTGCTGTGGGAAGCACATGTGGGGCGGTCAGCAGGACTGAACTGGGGCGACCCCTCGGCCCTGACCACTTGCGCAGATCGGAGGGGACTGCGCGGAGGAAAGCCATGTGGTGACGTTTCCAGCCAGCCAATCAGATGGCAAGTTGGACGCTCCGCATTGCTTCCACTCGTCAGTTCCACTCAGATCTCCACAAGGGCACAAGGAGTCAGGGGGAATGGTTTTGGGGGTTGATTTGGGACGCAATATAAAACGACATCGATGAAATACGTCAGGCCACTAAACCTTCATTCCTGACCTGTTTGGAAGTGCTGGGTGGTTAGAGACTATCAGCATAGTTTTTTATAGGGAATATAAAATTCAACATCTGTTGCAGGATTAATAATTCAGAATTGTCTTCTACAAATGTGAAAATGCAATCAGTCATTAAGGGATGTTCATTGGCAGGGGGAAGACACTGGAACATGACTTGCGCTGAAGGTTAGTGGAGTAGCAAAGCACAACACATGAAATTACTGATTTGATTAATTATGAATTGGTATATTAATTAAGGCTTACTAAGGCGAAAATGTTTCACAGTCGAAAATGACTGCATTCAATTTGCCTGGGGAGGCAGCACTACATAAGTCAATTTAGACTTCCTAAATTAAGCTCATTAAGAAACTTCTGCAACTCTTAAAGGAACGAAAAAATGTTGTCTGTGAATTTGCATTCCCTGTGTGTGTGTGTGTGTGTGTGTGTGCTAAAACAATGGATTCAAATCCAAACGTTACATTATGTATTCAGAGGGCCAGTGGGTATTAACCAAAAATAGAAATCTGCTTCATTCATTCTGCCAGAAAGACTCGCATTTCTTATTCATCCCAGTCATCGATCATGGTCTGCATCACATTACCCTATAATGTTCCCATTTCATGAAAAGTCTCCATACAAGGCAAAACATGGTCTCTTGTCTTTTTTAATCTCACCTCCCAATGCTGATGACAAATAAACGGCTACATAACGCTAATAGGTAAATATGTGTATGTAAATAAGCCCGGCTAGGTCATGACTCATTGGGCTAGGTGTATTGTGACCAGAAAATCACTGCACATTCAAATCAATAGGACAGCTCCCTATCATCAAAGCACATATATGGACAACACCGAGGTATTGAGCCCGGGGTCCTTGGGGGAAACAGTACTGTTTCGGGGAGGGGGGGGGGGGGGGGGGGGTCAGACGGGACACAAGCACAGACTAGGAGAAAGCCAGGAGGAAGGGGCAGAGGAGAAGAGAAGAGATGGGTACCACAGTGTATTGTTGGTTAGGGGAGACGGAGAGGAGCTGTGGAGGGTATGAGACCGCTGGGTACTGGAGAGGCTGAACAGAGGGCAGCAGGGGCCGGAGCGGCTGAGGAGGAGAGGAAGAGGGGGAAACGGGGGAGGAGAGGAGGAAGAGGGGGAAACGGGGGAGGAAAGGAGGAAGAGGGGGAACGGGGGAGAGGAGGAAGAGGGGGAACGGGGGAGGAGAGGAGGAAGAGGGGGAAACAGGGGAGGAGAGGAGGAAGAGGGGGAGGAGAGGAGGAAGAGGGCGAGGAGAGGAGGAAGGGGGGAATGGGGGAGGAGAGGAGGAAGAGGGCGAGGAGAGGAGGAAGAGGGGAAACGGGGGAGGAGAGGAGGAAGAGGGGGAAACGGGGGAGGAGAGGAGGAAGAGGGGCGATGGGTGAGGAGAGAGAACACTGCAAGAGGAGCAATGAGGGGTTTGTCCTTCGTCGAACAAACAAGGTACAGATTCAAGGGGAAGATACAATTATATTAGTTTATGGACAGTAATTAAGACAAAGAGACATCAATAGATGACCGCAATATGATGTATCCTCTAATCAAGGTCAGGCAGTGAAAAATCAATTAGGGGATATTAATATGAAAAGCCTTGGGACAGCTTCTCGGTTCTAAATAAAATATCCCACAGTTTGTGTCTCCTCATTAAGGCCGTTTACCACATCCCTAACGCTGTCTTTATTAGGGAGGGGATGAGTCCTAGTCCCTAGTGCTGTCTTTATCAGGGAGGGATGAGTCCTAGTCCCTAGTGCTGTCTTTATCAGGGAGGGATGAGTCCTAGTCCCTAGTGCTGTCTTTATCAGGGAGGGATGAGTCCTAGTCCCTAGTGCTGTCTTTATCAGGGAGGGATGAGTCCTAGTCCCTAGTGCTGTCTTTATCAGGGAGGGGATGAGTCCTAGTCCCTAGTGCTGTCTTTATTAGGGAGGGGATGAGTCCTAGTCCCCAACGCTGTCTTTATTAGGGAGGGGACGTCAGCTCACCGTTGGGACAGTGGACAGAGACGACCCAACCTTCCCACAACCAATCCCTGGGTTGTGCACCCACGCTGCGCAGGTCAACTCAATTTCCAGCCGTGATATTCCTGTTAATGAAGATCAACCCCTTAGGCTGCCTTCATACACAACGTCTCTCCATGACAGCTTGTGACGGGCGGCCCTGGAGATTGCAACTCCGACCGCTACGGGCTCGTATGAATGCTAATGACGCCGGCGCCGGGGGGGGGGGGGGGGGAGGCGGTGTTTAGCTGACACTCGACCTCAATTCCTTGGGAGGAGAGCCACCGGTCGCTAAGTTTCCTTAACACATTACACCACGCGAATGTCAAGCAGGCGGGGTAGTCATGAGATGTTTCGGGAGGGTAGGGACAGTGGCCCCATCTCCAGGCTTTACGGTGACTCAGTACAAAAGCCGGGTTCATGGGCATCAGACATGCCGCAAATTGTGTTGGGAAGGATTTTGGTCATGCTTCACTGAGCTTGCCTGGTGCAGCAAAACCAGAAATGCACACTCTGCCCAACTGGCACTTCGGGAAGGCTTAAGCAAATTCTCCAAATATGTGAGTGTGGGGGGAGGTGGGGGGGGGGGGGGTCTCGAGCACAATTTCATCCAGGTATAGCAGATTGGTGCCTCCGGTGAGACTGGACGGTGTGTGTGTGTGTGTGTGTGAGCGGACCTGGGAGAGGACATGGTTGGTGGGCTGGTGCTGGTGGGGGCCGGGCGGGGGGGGAGGAGGGGGTAGGGGCTGCTGGGTCCTGCCCTGCTGTGGCGCCACCATGCCGGGGTTGTAGACCACGGCGCTGCCGTCTGGGTTCACGAAGGGCTGACCTGGACCAGGGGAGAGAGGACAGAGTCAAACAAAACCGGCCATCACATCAACTCCCTCCTACCTTCAGTTGTACATTCGTAGAGTGGACGCTCACCCAGATCTCTATTTTAATAGTCATGGCATAAGGTTATAGTTATCGTGGCAGTGTGGTGGATGGCCCTTTGTGACAGGTATGAACACTATGCGCAAAGAACACAGAAACATACATATTCCTCCATTACATTAGTCATTTAATGTATCATTCATCCCAAGTGACTTAAAATAATTGCATTATTTAACATAGTTGTATGTTATGTACGTATGTTACGTAACGTAGTCAGTTTACTACCACTCACCAGAACTCTCAAGTACATCTCCTTTCTAAACAAGTGACTGAGAGCATAATGGAGTGCTAAAGCCACCATGAGTAATATACGTCTACCACATTCGAGTCAACATTTCTAATAGATGTCTTCCTCTGCATAAGCAGGGGGACGACTGAGCGCATTGTTGAGACACATTATGTGGAGAGAACGACAGCTAGGCCAGATAATTAACTTTAATGTATTTGCCCTTCTTTTCCTCCTGCGTTAATGTATGTATACATTTCTCTCTGTTGAAATAGTCCCTCACAGAACGCTCATCCATTTTCTGCGTTTATTTTTTTTTTCCCATGTAAAGAAGGTTACTGCCACGGAGCACTTCAGAGACGCTCTGCGTCAGTGGTTGACTTATCTGTCGCATTACCGCGATATGGCTCCGCGCCTCCTTCGCGTCAATTGGTATTCCGTTTGTGCCTACCGAGCGCACGACTAATGCCCGTGACCTCTGGGAGCGGGGTTCACGGGGCCGCCTGGCGTGCTACATCAGAGCTGTCTGAGGAGAGAGGACTGGATATGATAGCGTTTCTCTGAATCTAATATCAAAGATCGAGATGGGTTGCCAGGTTGGCGTCCCTCCTTACATACATTAGCCCGGGCTGTGGTGAATTATCAGTCTTGTGAAAAAACATTTGCACTCGGGCTCATTTATTTGCGAGCGGGCGAGGGCCCTGCGCGATTTACGCTCGCTGTCCACATGACCGTGCGGTGACCCTGAAAATAAGTCCTCCTCCATTTTTTTTTATTTTTTCCCCCTAACTATCAGGTGCAAAATTAATTCCTGGGGCTTATGGCGCTACAGAAGACTTTCCCATTTGCCAGCTCCTTAGGAAAGGTCAATAAGCAATTACACACCCTGGCTGGCCCTCAAAAACATACTGGTGCCAGCCATATACCCGGCCTTATCAGCGCCACACATATTTAAGAATGGAAGGTCCGAACGGAGCAGAGAGGAATACATTAAACATCAGGGCGCAGACGATTCTTTATTCTACATTCAATAACACGAAGAGGCTTCATTATCCCTGTCTCAGCAACACTTTGTGGAATTTATTTTGACCAACGTTCATGTATTGATCTTGCCAGACTGCTATCGTTATTTCAAAGTGCATCCCAGCCCATCTGTGTGAGGGGAGGAGGAGAGGGGGGAATCTAATTTGCATGCAAGTCCCATCATTAGGCGGTGACTTCCCGCAGAACCTTGGTTGTTTACTTTGTAAAAGGACAATCAAAGCGATGAGGGAACTTCTAATTATCGCTTCCCCCAAAATGCTTGACAGCATCCCAACTCGCATACGCATAAATAATGCATGAGGCCTGGCTGTTCTGCTTGTGCAGCGTCCCACCAAGAGAGATGCAGCCATCCATCATCAGAAGCTCTAAACGTCTATGAACACCAGGAAGAAGTCGGGGGATAAGTAGCCAACGTTAGTCGTTTGAGTTGTGTTAGTTTTGAAAGGAGCAGGACGCATTCCCATTACGGAACAAAGACACTAGACAAACAACACAAACACACTTTGCTCCCCCCCCCCCCCCCCCCGTCTCTGGCAAGCAAGTGTGCGGTCTACCTGACTTGAACGAGGCCCGGTCCGAGTCGGGGTACCAACCTGTGTGCGGGTTGACCAGGATGCTCCCTGGCGGTATCCCTGTGGCTTCCAGCGGAAGCAAATAGTAGCTAGCATTAGCCGCGGGGGCCGGAGGGGGCGCGGGGGCGCTCCTGACCACCTCGTACGACACGGAACTACTAGTGCAGGCGGCGGGGTAGGCCACGGGGGCGTGGCCCGTCTGGGTCAGAGCCGGGACCACCGGGAGAGGCGGCTGGGAGCGAGAGAGCGAACCCGTCGACGACCCTACACTACTAGACGAGTCAGAACCTGGAGGAGGGAAGGAAGAAGGAGGGAGGGAGGGAGGGAGGGAGGGAGGGAGGGAGGAAGGAAGGAAGGAAGGAAGGAAGGAAGGAAGGAAGGAAGGAAGGAAGGAAGGAAGGAAGGAAGGAAGGAAGGAAGGAAGGAAGGAAGGAAGGGAAGGAGGGAAGGAAGGAAGGAAGGAAGGAAGGAAGGAGGGAACGAGAAGGTCTTAACCTACAGCCACAGCAGAGACACCATGCTCATAGTGCCACGTAGTGGAGAGATATGAGTAGCATGCCCAGAGTCAGTAGGGTCAGTCGGGGTTAGGGGGCAAGGCAATGTCAGTGATGGTGGCTAGGAGCAGAAGCTTGAATTCACTGGGTGTTCACAGCAGACCAAGGCAATTCTGTGCTTATGATTGGCGGTCGAAGTTAGCTGGTTGCATACTTTGAGAACCTACTTAGGTCTACTGAGTATTCTTTAAAAATGCACTGCTTTGAGAGGCCAGATTTGAAATTCAAAACGTACATAGCTAATTATCTATTCTAATTACCTGTGGGAGTGATGCTGTCATAAAATGGAAAAGAAAAATGATTTAATCAGCCCTAATTGACATGTTAATTAATTTCTTGATTAAAGTCTTCATTTAGCTATTCACTTTGTTTTCTAAGCACAACTATGGTGGCGCAGTGTACGCTTAATGAAATCACCACATAATTGTATTTCATTAAAATGATCAGGATTTAAGCTGTGAAATTAAATAAAACATGATCGACAATGACAGCTCGAAGCCATGAAAAACAAAACCCAGAGGTAGATCCAAAGAATTGAGAGTTGAAGAATTGGGGGTTTAAAGACAGTTTGAGAACAAAAATTACAAATAGCCAATCGCTCGTTACATACAAATATTTTGTTAAAATAGCCAGATGGTCATCTCAATCTTACCATGACAAAGATCACAATTTCCATGTATGTAATAACCAGTGAATTCATACTTAGCACCCAATATAGGGAAAAAAAGTAAATGGATGATATAAATAAAGTAGTGAAGTTGAGGGGTCCATGGGGGGGATACCCATCCATATGAAAGGGGGGGGGTAGCAATGCCAGAGACGCAAACATCGAATGTGCACATTGTCAAAAACAGTTACACCGTCGAAGAGGAGACGCATGAATTGTGAGTTAACCACGAGAACCGACTGTAAATGATAGAAGCGCTATCTATCTTGCCTTGGCCAATAAAACGAAAGGTCAGTTTCATCTACTTAAAATGCAACCAAGGAAGAAAAAATAAGACACCTATCAATGCAGGCAGAGGATATAAAAATACTTGTTTTTTTCTCTTGGCTGCCTACATCTGTTGAAAACATACAGTACAGCTCACTGTTGAGACCAGGCAGATAAGCACTAGACACCAAAGGCATCTAGAATTTATACGATCTAAAACACATTCATCCCACCGCCCAAGTAACGAGCACTATGTACTGTGGTTTTCCATTCTCCAAAACTCGGCCTTAGTCGCGTAACACAGGCTCTGATTGGACGTGTCGCCAGTAGGCTTGTTGTTGTGATAGGTGCTGATTGGCCACAGTCTGAACGTGTGGCGGGAGGATGAAACACTGGGTGGATTGGACAGAAACAATTTAAAACTAGAGGTAAGCCAGGCTGGTGGATTTTAAACTTTGTTCTGTCTTATCCACTTAGTTCAAAGACCATAAAAACTTGTCGGGCTGCCCTGGGTGTTGCGAAACGAGCGCACCCTGCGACGGCGGGCAGGACGTTGGTACGTACCCGTCTTGGAGAGGCGTCCGATGCTCTTGCTGCTGCCGGTGCTGTCCCCTCTGATGAGTACCGAGATGCCGCTGAAGCTGCTGGCCTTTGTCATGGCCGGCCGCAGGTTGCGGTTGGAGCTGTCCGAGTCCGTGCTGCTCCACGGCCGCGGGTCCGAGTACTTGGGCTCGTTCTCCGAGCTGCTCTGCCGGCTGTTGGCCGACCGGCCGTCTTTTAACCTGAGGGAGGGCGGGCGGGCGGGTTACAGCCGCTGTGAGGTGATCGCCTGAGGTACTGTTTTGCAGATATTACACAGAGGAGATGACTTTTACAGACAGGAGACGGACCGCGACGAGGATAGATTACCTAAAGACCTGGCGCCTCTGCTGTGTGCTGTTACAAGCATCGTCTTCTTGTATCCTGTGGACAGTGAGAAAAGGAGCTATTGGGACGTGTGTATGATATTAAACTCATATTCCAGCATTTCACAACCGAATCAGTTCTTCGTTTTCTACATGTTTGCATACCTTTTTTCAAGAGTGAAACCGTCTGGACCCTGTAGTGACAGAATTTAGCGATTAACTTTGTATCCAGGCACAGGCACTCATAATTCACACAACACACATATCCAGATCAAGATAACCTCAATGAGCGAAAAAAGGAATGGGAGTAATCTCACATCTTGAGCGAAGATCCTGTCTCTGGCTCTCTGGTACTCCTCCTCTCGCTCCTCTATAGACTTGCTCCTCCTGTCCTCCTTCAGTCGTATCCGCATCTGAAAACAACACAGGGCCTTTTACAACACTCGAAACACACCACGCTCAAAAATGGAGACAAAACCAATTGACCACAGACTCTGAAGTTTGAAGTGAAGACTAATTATTCCTTCAACGACTTTTTCTATGTTTTGTGTTCTCACTGTTCCTTGAATACAACGAGAACTGGCAGGGATCTGGTTGGCTCTAATCAAAGAAACCTACCATGTTGTCATCTTTGTCTGAGCTAGAGTTGTCCCTTTTGAGAATGTACCGCTTCTGGAAGTCGTCGGTTTTGTCATCTTTGATGTGTTCCGAGAACTTCTGATCAGGTCTGCAGGGAGGCGTAGAGAAGGGAGAGAAGAGAGAGAAATGACAAAGTGGAGTTGACGTTCCCAGAAAAACCCGATATATTCACGCCGTCTCCCTCCCGCCTCATAAACACAACTCCTCCACCTTCTCGCCATTCCCACAATATTGAAAAACGCAGATAATTAACTTTCCCCCCAAAACTCATTTCGGAAGGGCCGCAAAGGAAAATCTGTTTTGCTTCGGCAGGAGATGCGGGAGCCTGCGATTTTCTGCAGCCTAAGACGTTTGAATTAGAGCAGGATTTCTTGGACGCATCGAGAAGAGAGAGAGTGAGAGAGAGAAAGAGAGAGAGGGTGGCAGATGAAGAGAGAGAGAGAGAGCGCAATTACTCACATTCTTGTATTGCTAGTTTTGTTGATGATAACAGATTTCCCGGTTTGGTCGACGTTGTGGTCAAGGCCAAAGTAGGCAGCAACTCTGTGCAGCAGCATTCGGTGGTAGGAGGTCATTGGAGGGAACTTTCTCTTCTGGCTTCTGGTGGAAGGGAAAGCGGCCAGAGAGCTAATCAATAATTCAGCCAGGAATATGAAGGGACAATTAGAAACACTTGTTCTAGAGCTCCGAGTCAAATCTCATTAGCACTCCCCCAGGGCTGTGAGCAACGACGACATCATACCAAATTATGCATGGCTCCATACAGTACAAATGACAAGAAAATGTCTTATTCCTTCGTAAAAATTAGATGTGGGGGGAAATATCAAGGGACGGCAGGGACTCACTCATTACTGATAAAGTCGAGAATGTCCTGTTCAAGCTTCAGCAGCATCATTCGGTCCCTGGGAGAGACAACGGAAGAATTAGAAGTGTCTGTTTAGTCATTCCAATACTCATCTCATTACCTCAGGGTATGACAGACGCCGCAATTAGTAATCGACTGATAAGGATGCCAAGCGTTCAGAAGCACGCTTTTGGCGAACGAATCCTCTCCTAATCACCAGTGAGCTAGAACTACAGCTGGGCTTGGGAAAGCAGACAAAGTAGGATTGAGACGGCTGGCGTGATTACACACCTGGGGTTGTTTTTCAACGTGTTTACTAAGAACTCGTGGAGGTCGATCCCAGTGGAGTCTGTGTATTCCTGACTAGAATCTGAGGGAGAGAGGTGTTGTTGGGGAAAAAAACAACAAACAAAACTGAAGTAGAACTTATTTCACTTAATAATGACGTTCTCTTTGCATAAAATTGGAATTCTGAAGACAAACGTATGGTTGAACTTGGTGAACACGCATGCACGCGCGCACACACACACACCACACACACACACACCTCTGGACAACATCTTCTTAGGCATCCTCTCCGTCTTCTCCAGCTTGTCACAGCTCTTCTCTTTCTCCTCCTCAGTCTTGGTGGGGGGAGACGGCTCCTCTTTGTCAAATGACTTGGACAGCTGGATCTGAACTTCATCCTGAAAGGAGAAAAACACACAGGGTCATTGTCCTACCTGAGGAGCCAGGGCAACCTCATGAATCAGAAGCCAACTTGATGTCCAACCCTTACATGTTGAGTTAGAGATGATCGAGGGTTCGCATGCACGCAGATCTAAATTCACACTCAAGACTTGTCTGATATTTGACCAAGAGTTTGACCGAGTATTTTCTGAGATGGCTGCTGTACCAGACGCCCTGCTGCTATTCAACCCCCTGGGTTTGTGATTTACCACTCGGTTTCAGAGAACTGAGAGCAAAACTGTGTTGCTGTAAATGATGACCACAGGGAGGAGGAAACTAACAAACTGTGTTCGAGAAAACTACAACTGTGTTAGAGAAAACTCCAACAACAACAAGGCTGCTGCCTAAAGGGGAAATGGAAAAGGTCATCTGCTATTGGACCAACTGAGAGGTGACCTTGACTTACCCGATCTGAAATCTCACAAAGTGAGGGCTTGAATACCGGTGCGTTAAGTCTAGTTTGCAGCTGATGTTCACTTTTAACTCTGCCTTAAGCTACTAGAATGTGCGCCTCGTGGGGTGGCATGGGAAAGCACATGTGTCTTAGGGGTTTGCCAGTGTTAAGCTTTTCATCTCCACTTGTTTTGAGCTTTCACACCCTGCAGAGCCGGGGCCAGAGCTGCTTTGCCCTCCTAGCCTTTTGCCATTGACTATGAATTTAGAGCAGAAATGCGCTCCATTCGCCTTTCAGAGTCAATACAAAAGTAGAGCGAAGTAGAACAAGCACACAACATGACGCCAAGAGACTGGCAGCGTGTTTTTTTTTTTCTTCCTTTAATGGAAAGCTGTAGTGTTTACATTGGAAGAATGGCAGAGCCTTTGCTTTGCCCCGATGAAAAGCAGCCTGGGAGAGTGGCGGCTTGCTAATAGTGGGCAGCGCAGAAAGGCAGGCAGGGAGGGGAGGGAGGAGGGAAGGCTGGTGAATACAGATACGAAGAGGGAAAAAAAAAGATTTCACTCCGGGAAAGGAAATCTCATTTGCCCGTTCAAGGGCATAAATGTGACTGCAGGAGTAGTAGGAGTGTTACACCCCGCCACGCTCACTCTCTTGTGCAGGGAGAGATTTTTTAACTACCTTTTGTTTAGTCTCTGCGCTGCTCCCGACCCGAGGTTTCTCAGAACAAAAGCTGAAACTACCTTCCCTTCTCTGGAATGGGTGGAATTAAGGGTACTCCGAATACCATTTCACAAAGCAAAAGGTATTTAATTGAGGATTGGCTTCAATTCACTCTAGGGATTTGAGGGATCTGAAGGATTCGAGCACCTTATCTTAATTTTTTTATTTCTTCATCACCGTTTTTTGTTTCGTTAGAAAATCCGTGGTTTGAGCAAACTGGAACAGAGGCAGCAGCTTCAACAGACATGAACCGCGTCAAGCAAAAATAAAAGGCCCTAAAAAAAAAAAAAAAAGTTATTCAAATGAGGGAATTAACTGAAGCTTTTATAGAGTAGAAAAAAAAACTGTTCCGGACGGCTGACCAGAAGAATAGCTGATGAGACAAGCCAACCAGGAGGGTCTTAGGAACGTTCACCTGCATGGCTATAGGAGGAGATACACCCCTGGTGGCATAAATAATAAGTGTTGGTTGGACACCACTTGATGGTCTGGAATGGGGGGGTTGTGGATAGTTATGGGAGGGGGGGGGGTGGGGTGGTTTACCTGGTGTTCTCGAGGTGGATCAGTGGTAAAAGGGGGAGGAGAGGACTCTTCGCAAACAGCCAGGCTCCGAACTAACTTTAACTTTGAGTTAGACTGGGGGGGGGGGGGGGGAGGGTTAAGAAGAGAGTCAGGATGGGACACAGAGATGGTGCAGGTAGAGCGTCAACACCACACACACACACCGGGCGGCGTGAGGAGATATCAGAATGAAACGAAAAGGACACCAAGAAACCCGTGCAAGCGACACACACTGGCAACCTAAGGCAGTGCTTCTGAAAAGGAGGGAGGTTGCAGACGGTCAGTTGGTTGCAGAGCTCCAAATTTGACCATGCACACTGTCGCCTAGGTTACCTTGATTCAACTAGACTAATTGTCGAGGTCAAAGGTTAAGTCGCTAGGGATATTGATGCATTAGCATTCTGATATCACAGGAACAATTGAAAGCAGCGTGCACCAAAATTGAAATACACAAATATTGCCCCCCCCCACCACCCAAAAAAAAATACATCCCACACAAACACGTTCTAATGAGAAAATCGACACAGAGCACAGGCAAGTATGCAATAAATAAAAAAACAAGCCGAAAATGGAAAACTAAATAATTCATAAATCAAATCAAAGCTAGGATGGGTCCAGCAGACGAGGGAGCACAGTTGCAGACATGCCTGACTGTACCTTAGGCCTCTTCCCCGCGTGTCCCGAGGTGTGGCGCTGTACGGTGGACAACCAGACAAAACGGATCAACATGAGAGCCTAAAGGGGAGTCGAACGCTGGCTGTCGGCCAGGAACGACTTTCCTGAGCCCCAACACGACTGAGAAAGTCTGGGTGAAATGACACAGCGAGGGAGACTTGCGCTTAAAAAATCATCCGTTTCAACCACAAATTAGATTTTGTAGTGTGAAAACATGTTTTTAAGAGGAAGACTTTTTTTCTGCAGCATTTGTTTGACCATTGCGGGTGTACGACTGTTATTTCAAATCCATCGCGTAGCGCTACTCTGAATCCTAGACCCGCACGGAGAGGGATGGACAGAGACGCGCGGCCGTAGGGGGAGTAGTTGTCTACATGTCTGAAACGGCGCCTCGTGCGCAGTGAGGCGGCGCCGTTTCGCCAAAGCGGAGGCGACAGATGGCGGCAAAGACATTCTGCTCCGCCTCCGCCTCTCCCCCGTCTCCCCCTTAGGGGTGACAAGGGACAAGTTGCTGGATAAGCTGGGATTTGAGACAGAGATTATCTGCCTCTCCTCTCTCCCGGCTCTCGTCGGCAGCTCGTTTTAGGGCCGCGCCCCGCGGCCGCCCCCCTCTCGAACCGGGAGGGGTGAGAGACGAGGAGAGTGGAGGTATGAAAAGAGGAGAGGCGAGGGAGGGGAAATGAGCCGACATCAGCAGGGGGTCGGGGCTCTTCTGGAAACGCGCGAGCGCTGGGGGGAAATGTCACGCCGGCCCCGGGTGAGGACTGTTCACGTCCCGGGCTGCCTGCCAGGCGAAGGGGAAAAATATTGAACGCCGCAAAAACCTGCACAACCTTAACCTCCAAGCATATAATAACCAAGGTGTGTGTGTTGGGAAGAGGGGGGTGTTCGAGGTAGACTGCTTCCTCCTGTTCTCATAACTCAATTATCTGACAATTGATTGGTTGTGCTTTGCCGGGGGACTCCCCAGGGCCCCGGAGCCCGCGCTGTATTGGAAAGCAATTATTTCCTCCCGCTCTGCTCCGCTCGCCATTACAAAGCCCAATAGCGCCCTTCTCGCTAAACCCTTGCGACCCCCCCTCTCACTGCGCATACCCTCCCTGTACGTTCCCCGGTGCTTATACCAAAGCCCTTCTGCTGACACGCCAGACTCCAATAAGAAAATTGGAGTGGGTATGGCTGATCCAGAGGCGTGTGATGGATAGTGGAAACATTAGAGAGCGTTTGACAGGGCGGAGCCCCAGGGGCCACCCCCACCCCCCCCCCACCCCGACCGGTGAAGCGAGGCTTACCTGAGTTTCGTTCTTGTCTTGGCAGCAGCTCTCGTCCCGGTCGGGTTCGGGTGGAGGCCGGGGCGGGGGCTCGGCCTGTTCCCTGCCGCGGGCCGTCTTGGCAGGGCTGTCCTCGGCGGAGGGTGTGGCGGCGGCGATGGCGGTGGCGGCGGCCTGACTCTCCTCCGTCTCCAGGCCCCTCATGGTGTCGCTAGTCTCCTTGACAGTGACAGTATCAGACATCCTCATTAGAGAAAGCTACTTGGAGCGTCTACCAAGAGCTCGAGACCTGAGAGGAGAGGAGATATCGACACAGGGGGGGTGGGGAGGGGAGCGGGGGTGGGGGGTAGGGGGGGGGGGGTTCTTTCGTGGGTTAGCTTGAACGGCTTGTATTGCCCCTACCCACAAGGCACTGCACTATTTAAGCATTCGTAAACAGATCGATGACTTTCCCTCCATGACAAATCACCCAATATCATACTCATACACTGTGCAATAATGCATTGTTCCAGACCACCCCCTCCCTCCTAAACCCCCCACTCCAACCTACTTCCCTGCTCGACACCCCAACTGATGAAAAACCAACTCCCCGGGCACGCGGACGGCACCTGGCGCCCAGGAGGGAGAAAAAACAGGCCTCGAAACAAGTGCTAATGAGAAGCGATGACATCCAAAAGCTTCCATCAACACATTAGAGGGTGAGATATGCACGTGACACTCTCTCTCTCTCTCTCTCTCTCTCTCTCTCTCTCTCCCTCTCTCTCTCTCTCCCTCCCTCTCTCTCTCTCTCTCTCTCTCCCTGTATGGCAGTGCTAGGTGCCACCTCAGTGTGCCCAGATGGCGCAGGGGAGAGGGAGAGGGAGGGCTGGGGTCGGGCTGCCAGGGAGTCCGCCAGGTCGAGAGGGACGCTGACACCCCCCATATGCGGCCTGGTCCCTCTGCCGGGGGCGCTCGGTGGGCAGGGAGGGAGGGGGGGAGGCAGGGAGGGGGGAGGCAGGGAGGGGGGAGGCAGGGAGGGAGGGAGGGAGGGCCTCAGGGGAGCCGCCTCCTCCTCGTCTTGGGAGAGGAAGCAATCTCTCCGCGTTCTCTCTCTTATCTGGCAGCCTGTCACCAGGCCGGCTTCCCATTCTCTCTTATAGCCCAGCCCCCCCCCCCACCCAACTACCCCCCGCCCCCCAACTACCCCCCGCCCCCCCCCCCAACGCCACCTCTCGCTGCTCCCCCACCTGACTACCGGAGGCTGCCGTCTCTGGACATTCTTAAGACCTGGCAAGTGTGTGTGTGTGTGTATGTGTGTGTGTGTGTGTGTGTGACCGGGACTGTGTGTTTTTTGGGTCTATCTCTCTATATACTGTGTTTGTCTACGTGTGAAAGTGTGTTCATGTGTGTCTGTGTGTGTGTGTGACCGGGACTGTGTGTTTTTTGGGTCTGTCTCTCTATATACTGTGTTTGTCTGTGTGTGTGTGTTCATGTGTGTGTGTGTGTGTGTGTGTGTTCATGTGTGTGTGTGTGTGTGTGTGAGTTTACCGGCTGCAGTGCTGAGTGCTGGCCCTGCTGCTGCTGTGGTGGTGTTGGTGGTGTTGGTGGTGTTGGCGGCGCGGCAGCAGAGAGAAGAGCGGTGGCGTTGGCGGGGTCCCTGCGGGCTGGGTGGCGGTCGGCCGGGTGGCGGCTTGTGGCGTCGAGGAGCGTGCTGCTGGAAGCCCTGAGGAAGAGGCCCATGTCCCCGTCACCAGGGCTGGCTCCGGCTCGCGACCTCGCTGGCCTCCAACACGGCTCTCATGCCCCTCAGTGACCTGCCGGAAGGAAGGAGGAAAACGAGGGCGGTTATTCAGTAATATTCCAGCAGTGTCCTTTGTTCGCTACAATCAAAAGAGTCTCGTCAAAAAAAACGCCTCTTCCGTACGCTTTTCGAAGAGAGCGGTCAAAGTCACTCGTTTTCACCTCCATTTGTACTCGACAGAAACTCAAGTCACCCAACCTAAAAGCACCATTTGATTTGTAGTCTTTCCAGCTGAATGGCAATCGTCTTCCCTGCGAATCGACCGCCGACTTCAGTCCTGAGTCTTTGATCCGCTCTCACCCCCCTGTGGTTTTGGGGGGGGGGGGCCTCCAGGGTATAGTGCTGTGTGTAGGCTGGGCTTCTGTCACAGTTCCAGCTAACGTTTCCATCTCAGTGCTCTGCTAACCCTGGAGAGCTCTGCTCTCTGGCCCCCAAGTTAAGAAAGGTCAAGAAACTGTGGAGCGGGCCTTAACGGAGAGCGGGGCCATTTCTCGTTGAGCCAACTGGGGGAGAGCGATCAACCGTTCCAGAGAGGAAGTCGCCCCCCCCCCCACCCCTTAGCCAGAAGGTCAAGTGGATTTCCAGCTCGCTCCGAAATCCGTCTAACAACGGCTGCCGCTTACCTTCGGGCCCCTCTTCAGACCGCAAGCCAGGGGCGCAGCCGAAGAAAGGCCTCGAGATTTAAGATTTCCCCCCGAAAACCACCGCCTCTGTCGGTTACCCTCAAAAGCATCAACCGCCTGAGGTCTGACAACATCGTACTTCCTATGCACTCCATCGCCTGGCGATGGCTATTAGCCCGGTGCAATTTGACGGCACTTAATTCCCGTTCAGAGCACAATTGGGAGGGCGAACCTGTTAAACGCGAAGAGTGCCACTCGGCACTGGGGGGGGGGGGGGGGGAGAGAGTGAGTTTCGGGTTTAAAAAAACACAAACAAGCCTTTGGGCTGCCGTTGCTGGAGGCGCGAGGTGACAGGGACGTGCTGGGAATGGCAGGGCGCAGCTAAGCAAACACTTGCCAGGGCCCCGGCTCTGATGATGTAGCGCATTTATCACGCTAATGGAGCCGGCGCGGGCTCTGCTGCATTATTTAAGCCGCTGATAGCCTCAGCTGATTGGGATTCATGAGATCGGGATCCCAGGGGCTGACGGGGCGGGGGGGAGTGAGGGGGAGAGGAGGGGGGTGGGGGGGGGGGGGAGGCGGTGGTCGGCAGCGAACTGCCAAGACGCACACGAACACAGGCACGTACGTACGCAGCCGCTGACACACTCGACTCTCCGCGTACCGTACGTGGGCGTGTTAATTTGCGGTGTCTCTGGATCTCACGGGCACCTCGTCTTTCTCTCCTCTCTCTCGGCGAAAAACAAACGCACGCGCGCGCGAGATCAGCGCGCCATCTCTCTCTGGCTGCCGACCGTCACCGGGCATGTGGTGATGTCAGAGTTCGGCTCTCTTCTCCCCTCCGCCTCTCCAGGCTGCTGCTGGCTCGGCCGCCTGCCCTGTGTGAGGGGGGGGGGGGGGCGCGGGGGCGGGTGACAGCTTGCCAACGGCCCTCCGCCACATCCCTCAAACCTCACGTCTGCCGGCTGCAGAGCCGCGGGGGGTCAGGGGGGGGGGCGACGGACACCCGCGCCCGCCATGCTTTCCTCCAGCTCCTCCCTAAACAGACTACTCAAGGACAATTATGCGCTCAGCACACACACACACACACACGCTTGGTCAACCTTTTCCCTCCCGCGCCCCCACAGACTGGCCCGTTCAGGGGGGGCAGGAGAGGAGGCGGCGGTGTTGGGGGAGGGACAGGAGAGGAGGGTAGAGAGGGGAGGGTACGGACGCCTCTTCTTGTCGTAGCACCGGCGACGAGCCACAAGGACGGAAATCTCTACGAGGCGCCCAAACGGAAGACGCCGGTCCTCGGGGGACGAACGCTCGAGGGATAATGACTGACCACACGTCGCCTCGACTCCGCGCTTCACGGCCTGAGAGACCATGTGGTGTGTCGAACAGACACAGACTTGTGTCACTGGTCGTGATACATATGTTCATAAGCCCCCTCTTCCCCACTTCCCTCCCCCAATCACTTCATGACTGCATCATTTCTATTAACATATGCTCCTCCTCCAAGGTGACAGTTTACACACAATGCTTTCACAGCAAACAGACGGGAGCGGCTCGGAGAAGCGAGAGACGGGCATTTTCCGTTTTCTTCTCAAGCGGGAAAAACAGCAGAAGGCCGTATGGGGGTTCTTGTCCTCCTCCGGGGGCTTTTCTCCTCACACTCTCTCTTCTTCTTCACCTCTTCAGTCGGGAGTGGGGGTTGAGAGAGAGAGAGAGAGAGAGAGAGAGGGAGGGAGAGAGAGAGAGGCTGCTTCTTTTTTGGCTGGCGCCTCGAGCAGCTGCAGGCTCCTGAACAGCCCAGGACATTCACTGCTAATTGGTTGGAAGCTGCAGCCAGACGCCGACAGCACTGTCTACTCACAGCTCAAACAGCTTGGTTAGGTTTACACCGAGCTGTGAACACAACTGGGACTGACCAGTGGGAACGAACGAACGACACACACACACACACACACACACACACACACACACACACACACACACACACACACACACACACACACACACACACACACACACACACACACACACACACACACACACACACACACACACACACACACGCGCACACTAAACAGGGTTGAGAAAGTGAAGGGTTTGTGATCCAGGTGGGTGTAATGGATCGTATCTGTGTTTGTGTGTGTGTGTGTGTGTGTGTGTGTGTGTGTGTGTGTGTGTGTGTGTGTGTGTGTGTGTGCGCCTCCTATCGGTCAGCGAGCCTGCGAATGGATCTGTGTGGAGATACAAATGAGATATCTGTGTTGTTGTCAGCAAGTGACAGCTTAGCGTGGGGAGGTATTGATTTTGTCAGTCTAGATAAATACGTTGCCGCCTCTTCCTGCAATCTGTAAAATGAGAGCCAGGGAGGCGTCTCAGCGCATACTAACTAACTCACCATTTATGAGACGTGGGGAGAGCTACGGCAGACAAATATTCAAATTACAGACACACTGACCCATGCATAAACTGAACAGAATTAACAGCATAGCCTGCATAAACCATATCATAAAATTGTACGTTGTGCTGATTTAAGAGATAGATTTAAGATATTTATGACACCTTATTCTTCATGTGGATTCTTCAACGCCAAAAGAGAAGAAAAGAGACATGTAACCAATGAATTGGTTTAATTTTTCAAGACTAAGATCCCAACACAAATATGAAACAAGAGGGGTGATAACGATGATAACCTTTAATTACATTCGGCTGTTATCTTAGCAGCACATAGACCCAAAAAAGGCACACGGGCGCACGCACACACATACACGTACACACGCGCACACACACAGGGGGGTAGCGTCCTTATTAATACAATCCCCCATCGGCACTAGGTGAACTATTATTATTTCACAGCCAATTATATAAATGGATGACTGGCAGTCGCCTGGCGTTGAAAAGGAATGCAAATTACTGAGGGGTAATGTCTGACACCACGCACACACACACACACACGCACGCACACACACACACACACACAGACACACGCTCGCACGCACAGGAGTGCACATTAAAAGTGAAAAGAGTGAGCGAAAACGCCACTGGGGGGTCTGACTGCGCGGTTTAAGACCTCTGCCCCTCAGGCTCGGCCGTCATGAAATAAGACGGTCCCCTGCTCCGCTTGGAGGCGCGCCGAGGACAGACCGCCCGCTGTTTCACTAAAGCTTTCTCTTTCTTTTCAAGATCCCTCCGCATTCACCCAGACTGAGGACACGGCCGCCACCTCTCCCCTGCTGCTGTCTTTTAACGGGAGATTTCAAAAAAATACATTCAACCTTCGTCCCAAGGCCGTGGACTCGCCCCCCGCAACAACACGCTAATCAAACGTTACAATCTGCCCCTTCCTTACAGGGTGTAGATATTTCATGTGTCCGTCCAGGGGGGGGTGGGGGGGGGGGGCTGTAGAACGCGACACAGCCGTCGATAATGGCCTGGTCTGATGTGAATGGGGTCCAACCAGAACCCGTCATCTAACCTGTCCCCCCAGGAGACGTTTAAAGGACACTCTCTGCAGGTGGACTGACTGGCTGGCAGGGGGCAGCTGATCACGGAGGACTGTGGCGCGCGCCTAACCTTACCTAGCAGGCAGGACCCGAGCAGGATAAATTCAATTGGGAAGATAAGGTTCAAACCCCCGCCCCCCCAAGGATTTTACTTTCAGCAGACGGTGCGTCGTCTGCCACTCATGGCACACAAAGAACCGTCCGCCTAATGAGGACTTCCTGAGGAGGTTAGCGTTAGCGCTCCATCCATCCAGCAATTACGCCGCTTAATTGCCTTCAAGAGCCAGATATTCCCCTGCCTTCCCCCTCATCTTAATGCAATTACGTCTTGTCAGACGCTATCCTGACCGCATCTCCCTGGCTGGCGTCGGTTCGGACGTTCAGCCCGTTACAGAGCGGCCGGAGGGGCAGCGAACATCACGGCGCGAGAAAAAGACCGCTGACTCGAGCCGACTCGGACCGCCAGGCTAGAGATCACCGCACGGCAGTGACATTTCAGACTACCCATCAAATGAGTCATATAATACCATGTCCCCTTCATTAGATGTCAATGAACATGAGAGGCACTGAGAGTGCAGCAGGGACATCAGAGTGGCAGAGGGAGACTAGCCGCTGGGTTAGCCTGCGACCAACTCCATTTCCCACGTAACCTTGTCCCACTTTTTTTCCTCGAACTTGAGTGCCCTATTTAGTAGAAATGAGAAGCAACACACATTCAGGGAAACTACATACAAGCAATTACACCATAGTTCACCCGACGCACTTAGCAATGAAAATAATTGTTAATGGTCCCCTAAGGTATCGTACGTGAAATGGAATCATCGCAATTACCCGTGAACGATTAGCATAAAAATCCAGAGCTTGTTAAAAAAAAAAAAAGTGATCAAGCTATCTGCGGCATTCAAACAATTCATCAGCAGAGAGAACGACAGACCAGGAATGCACCTAGAAAAACAGACGAGTGTGAAACTGCTGACGGATGCACAGGAAAACAGCAAACCATGACATTTCTTCACTACCATCAACGCGGCTCAACGGCTTATGAATGCTGATTAGCGGAACTGCAGTTATCCAAAAGGAGAGAGAGAGAGAGAGAGAAAAAAAAAAACTATTCTCACCCCTACCAAGCTGGCAAACAGAGTCTCACTGAGGATCTGCTCTCCGCTCGACACAACCTTCCCCCCGCCTTGTCAGCGTCCCAGCCCGACGGGGCTGCTGGCCACGGGGTCCGACTCGCCATCCGAGGAGGAGAGGGGGGTGACGGGGTGCCTCGCTGCCGCGTGCACGTTCGCGGTCGGCCCGGGCATGGCACAGCGGGCGAGGGTTTAGAGTGGGTATGAGCAGCTTGGGCTGGAGTGCCAGGGCGCTATTCAGGGAACATCAAAAGATCCCGGTGGGGGGGAAGGGAGGACGGGGACGGGGGGGGTTGAACCGCCTTCTTCCCTCCCTCCTCCCTCACTCTCTCTCTTTTCTAACCCAGGGAAGTAAACGCTTGGGAAAGAAAAACAGGGCAGTGCAAAATGACCATATTTTCAAGGAGGAAATCGACAGATTTGGGACCAAAGACAACTTTGCAAAGAATCACAGGGATGCTGTTAGTGAGCTGGGAGTCACGTCCCCTCTACGGAGGCTGAGTTCGGGAACTTCTACGAAGCCACGGACCCGCAAACTTACTGACTTTACTTGCTTGCTTTAACCAACAACACAGCAACATTATTTCAACTACTATTCCGACAAAACTGTAAATGTTTTTCTATGATATATGCACAGAAAACCACACAAAAAACACAAAAAAAAGGTGCTCATTGGACATTGTCACAGTAAATCTCCATTCCTGCATCTCTTAAACGTGCACACACACAACACACACGCGCACACACAACACACACGCGCACACACACACACACACACACTCGCTCACCTGCCACATTGTAGCCTCCATTATTTCCATTGGTCAGGGGTTTAGTTTCCATAGTACCAGAGGCTGCATTGGCTGTGAAAGTTGCTGCTCGGAGAAGCGCTCCCCGAGACAGCCCCCTCTCTCTCTCCCTCTCTCTCTCTTCCCGTCTCTCTATCTCTCTCTCTTGCGCTCTGGCGTTCACTCTACCTCTCTCAACAGGCGCGCTCAGTCTGCAGCCTAAGTACCAGAGCCCGTGGCTGGGAGAGAGTCTCGCTCCTGCAGCCTCGGAGACAGCGGCAAATCAACGGCTGGGCTGTGTGATGTCAGCGACGGGCTCAGCCACTCAGGTTGCGCGGCCGGGCTGGCGGCGCGTCACCGGCTAAATTGAGCACTTCATTAGCGATACGGCCCCCAAGCTGGGGGCGCCGAGGAGAGCTGTGGGAGGTTTACCTTCCTCAACTAACCCCCCCCCTCCCTTCCCCCCCCCCCCCCCACACCCCTCCCCAACCTTCAATAACCACCCCCCTCCCCCGAAAACACATCACACTCAAAGTGTGTAGGAGTTTGTGTGGGGGTGGGTGGGTGCAACGGAGGGGGGTTATGTTGGACGATACAGGCAGACACACGATGTATATAGAGCAGGAACAAATACCGCTCTGAAATATATCCTGGTCCTGTTTGAGGCACAATTTTCCATCTATTCCTTGCTGGCTATTCCTTGCTGGATGGCAGCGCTAGCAAAGCATCTTGCTTCATGGAGGCAAAACAAAAGGAGCAATAGTTGGAATGGATTAAATAGCACAGGCTTCAGAAGTGACTGCTGGTAATTCAACCACAGCAGCAGATTAATACCGAACCTAGACAAATCTACCACGCAAAAAAGATGGAAAAATGTTACACAAAGGTTCACTATATTTAAATCAAATACAAATACAGAAAGGATTAAACAGCCTAGTGCTGACAGCCTATCCCGTTCTTATAAACACACTAACTGGCTTCCTGCCGGCAGAAAGACAAGACTGTGATATTCAAACAGCTTCTCCTAAACAAGTAATTAAAATGGAAACAATTTTAAACAACATTCCTCCTCCCCAAGAGCGGGAACAGTACGAGATCCACCACTCTGCCATTGATCGTTCCCCACTAACCGCTCAGGCTGACGCACACCACGCCTGAAAAATACTACCCCCCCCCCCCCTCCAAAAAAACAACAACAACAGAAGACAATTACCGGAGTCCATGTGGCACCCCTGTGCTGTAAACAAATGTGATTCTCACACCTCCAGAATTACAGTTTCAGGGAAAGCTTCCTCTTCCCCTCAATAATATATTACAGATCCCTGACAAGCCACCATCAGGAGTCGGTGTGTTCATTAAATTTGTTTACATTACTCTGCGACGACGCGGGGAGCTGAGCGTAGAGAGAGAGATGGGGTTTGGCAATAACGCCGGGCTGAATTGCCTCGGTAATAAGCAGATGATGAGAAAGTTGGAGAATCAATTGAAAGGGCGAGGGAAAAAAGGGGAGTTAAGAGAGCTAAGCGTTTGTTTTTGAAAGCTCAACCCGAAACCTTATTGGTGCATTAGATCCGGTAGGCTCCAGCCTCAGATTAAAACCTATCCCTGGGCATCCCTGACGAGATTAATATTTGATGATAACTCCTTAAACGGCTGACATTGCCTGAGCGTCTGCACCATCCCTGGGCGGCAGGAAGGGGAGCGTCTGGCTCAACGCTTTAATGACCCTTCTGGCAGAGCGCGGGGAAGCGGCGACTGCATGCGCGTCGATTCACTGAATCCTTTTCCCTGTTCCATCCACATTTCATTAAAGGGACAGTCCACTCAAAATAAAGTTCTTCGAGTTACCCCCGAAATACACCGACACAACCTTTCAAGGGGAACCGAATACGGGTTGATGCGCTATTTTGAGTGAACCGTTTCTTTAAAAGAACACCTCACGCCTGAGGGTTTCAGCGTAAGTAAAAATCACAAGTTGGCCAAGCTGAATTCATCCAGTTGGTCTGTCACACAGTTAGGAGTACAAGGTTTCACTGTCACCTCCTGGCGAGCACATGAAGGTGTGATGGAGGCGGGGCTAGTCATGGCGGGAGGCGGGGCTACTCATGAGGTGACATCACTCTTAAGTGCTGTGGGCTGGTCTGCTGTAGCAAGCTGCCTCTCTCCCTCTCTCTCTCGCTCGCACACACACACACACACAGACAGACAGACACACACACACACACTGTTGCAAACGTCTGTGCAGACAGGTGCCCTATCAGCACTCCACACCTTGCTGGGCCGACTAGATCAGTTATCAAAACACCACTGGAATACATATGGAAGATTAAACCCATTACACATTACCCTGGTGAGTAAGGCTGTTGCACTTGTAATTGGGGAATATTCACTCAGACTAATTAATTGAATGCAAAGCAAGCTGGCAAGGAAATGGATTCAGATTACTGCCGATTTATCAAGCAGACTCCCCTCGTAGGGAGACTCTGTTATGGAATGTCGATACCGGAATGGAGGCGGCAGCTACACCGAAAGCGTCGTGTTACGCTGCCATCAACGTTGCATCAATGCTACACAAGAGTGCTTTATTTAGAGATGGGAGAGGAGCAGAGCAGAAGCACTTCTTCATTCAATTTTCCTCCTACTCTACCATAGTCATCAATAATACATGAGTACGATTGCTTTACAAGGTTGTACTAGGGCTGCATGATATTGACAAAAACTTACATTGCAGCAATATACCTTTTTGCGATATATACTGCGATATGTAAAACAAGACATGGGAGTCCACGATTAGTTCTCGTCGTCTTCTCTAATCTTGCTAATTGCTACCTGAGCTGTCGCCAGGCTTGATGTTACATCAGCCTTTCGGTAGCCGAAGTAACGCCAAATGTCAGACGTCGACTTTCTTTTAACCACTAGATCGTCCCCTTTCTCTGTCATTTTCCTTTGATTCGACTCGCCTTCCAGCGGGGGCGGGGCAGGGCTGCTTAGCATCGTTTAAAAACTCAACTAGACAATTGTGATTGGTCTGAATCATTCATGTTATATCAGACAGACTACCGTACAAGTTTTCCTTTTGCCTTTTGTATCAAGCAGCAAAAATGTTGTATCATGACGTGTTTGAGTTTGACTAGATAGCAGGAGAAATAGATATATTCCACCGCTTTAGGTTGTACTGTCCTCTTCTAAT
This sequence comes from Borostomias antarcticus, assembly GCF_949987555.1. Taxonomy (NCBI): domain Eukaryota; kingdom Metazoa; phylum Chordata; class Actinopteri; order Stomiiformes; family Stomiidae; genus Borostomias; species Borostomias antarcticus. Next base: position 24,271,388 of record NC_140250.1, on the reverse strand, counting down.
TACACAAGTTGCCTTTTTTAATTGGACATTATAGCCTATGTTGCCATCGGTTTTATGATTTGTGTAACGTGAGTCACTACACCAATGCACAAGAGAGGATGAACGCACACATATGCCATTGAGAATTGAATCTCCCAGATTCCTGAGCATTGCGAGTGCAATATGGGCTTTTACTGATTTCATAGGAAGAATTCCCTAGACAGCTTAAGGCCGATGACTGGGGCAAGGGGGTTAATATAACAAAAAGGACAGAAATCATCAGCATGTGATTGGGACTACATTTCCAGATACTCATTACCACTCGAAAAAATATATAGTTTTGGCTCACACCAAATAATGTAGGCTAACTTAATCGAGAATATTGAGGAAGAAGTGCATTATCAGCCAATAGGATATCATCTGAACAATAACTGGGAAATTCCAATGTGAACAATATATTGTGCATCCATACTCCCAACCTTAAATATTCTCAAAGAAAGTCTGCATTAGGGCTGGGTATTGGCAAGGACCTCACGATACGTATCACGCTACATGAGTGACGATACGATTGTATCGCGATACAATACATATTTGATACAGAAAATGTAAAATTACAGCTGAAAATAAAACACCCTCCCCCACTCCCTGGAAGTGATCCTGAGGGCAAAGGGAATATAAGGACATTTTAAATCCATTTAAAACATGAATAATGTAACTATGATTGAATGCTATGTAACGATGATTGGATTTTAATTATATATATAGCTATGATCAGGGTTTTTCCTGCATAGAGGATTTTTTGGCGCAAATCACCAGTGCTAAAATGCTAAAAATGTAGAATAAAAATTAAAATCCTCTCCAAATGTGTTTGATAGCTTCAACTTTCAAGTGCAGCCCATGCCCATTGCTTTCTCTTTGGGAGTGAGGAGCCTCTTGTCCATTCATCTGTTAATTACACACAATCCTTCAGAGGTTCGGAGACCGACTGCAGTGTGCGACTATTAATCAAGACACTACGCCCACTCAAACGGTTGATCAAGAATCAATAGAGAACCAGGGCTGGAAAATGAAAGAAAAGTGCCGATTAATGTGAAGGTTGCTGCCAATACCCAGTATATCATCTATTTTCTGAACCCTTTTCCACAGAAATCTCTGCACACAGTGTACCTTGAGAGGTAGCCAACGTTGACATTGTAGTACTAATCAGTCTAATAATAACACAGCAACAAGGCAGAAATTTGCCACTGAGTGGAAGGGTTTAAAATAGCGTGCAAGTGAAAACATTTAAAACTCTACAACAGCTTGAAGAAGCATCAACCACCTTGATGGTAGGGATGGGGGAAAAAATCGATTCAGTTGCAAATTGGGATTTTGTGTGTGATGAATTTTAAATCACCATGCTGCCTGAATCGATTTTGTAAAAAAAAAAAAAAAAAAAAAGTATTATAATTTCATTTGAGGCGGAAAAAGGTTTGATGCAAATACGGTCATTATGTCCTTCCGGCTAGAGCGGAACGCTTCACAAAGTTCACGTAGCAGCTAGCTAGGTCAGGTGACTGTCAGCTTAAAGAAACACTTTAGTGCAGTTTGTATGCAGTTTATTATACATTCCAACCATTTTAATGTATTTTCTCTATTTGCTGGTTGCCCTGTGAGTCCATGTTAAGAATTAGGCCCCAAATAAAACTAAGAAAGATAGAAATAATATTCAACGTGAAGCTAATGTTAAGAACTTCATGTTAAGCTGAAATAAAACTTGGAAAGCTCCAAGTGAAGTTGACTGTTGTATTTGAAGGCATGATTCAACTGATTTCCCTGATAAAGTGTTAAAAAACAACAATAAATCATAATATTGCAATACAGAATCGCAATTTCCGGAAAAATCGCAATATATATGGAATCAAGACCCAAGTATCGGGATTGTATCAAATCGAGAGGTCCCTGCCAATTCCCATCCCTACTTGATGGGCTATAGTTTCATCACTGTATCATCAGTCTCTCAGGGAGAGAATTTGTCTTGTTGGTTTATTGTTAATATATCGTGAATTAACCCTTTTAACCCTGTAGAGTGAGAACATTCCAAATATTGATTAGATTTTCCATATAATACTAGAAAGCGTTTCTCAGCTTTCCGGAAGTGTTGGATTTAAAAAAAAAAAGAAGAAAAAAAAGAAGATATTTTTACAATTTTGCCGGTGACGTGGTCGTATTCAAATGGTTAACTATTATAAATGCTTTATAATGTGGGAGTTATAAAGTGCGACCCTATTACCAATGTATGTACAATGATGATGGTCACTTTTTAGGCTATTAACAATGGCCTCCGTCGTGAGGGTGGGGGTGGTAGCTCTTCAACATCAAGCAAAGGTTATTGGAATGAGTGGTTTAATGCACTTCAAGTGTCTTGGCAGCCTGAGTGCTCTGGCTCGGCGTAGGAGAACGCTCTACCCAGGCATGTTGTCACACCCACTTTTCCCTCTGTCCGCTTTCCCAGGGTTTTGAGACTGAGCCATTAACAGATGGCGGTCTCGCAAAAAAGCTATGAAATCAAAAAGACAAACCCGTTTGTCTACGTCCAAAACATTTAATGAGGACTGAGACCACCAGCCAACTGCCTCCTGTAAATTGTCTCTTCTCTTGGTCCACGGCCGCCTACACAATGGAGCCCCAGTGGATGAGGTAGTTGGAATAAGTTGGTTTAAAGAGGGAGGAGGTCTGGTGATGGGGCCGTCAGAGAACCCTTATGTCCCTCAGAAAAACTCCATGACCCTAAACTTTAGACTACCCGCTACTGCAGGACAAAAATAAGAATTCTTTGTCATACAGCATGACTCAAACACGTGTCTATTAATGGGCGACACAAGGAACATACACACACACACACACACGCGCATCAGGGTCACCAATGGAATGCTTCTGCTCTTAATCCATTCTGCTTGTCCTTCTCCCAAGGGCAGCTGGGAGCAGACCAAAGTTCTCCTGTCTGTCCACGTCAAGGACGGACAGTAGGGCTGGGTTTTAAAAATGTATTAATCGATTCTGAATCAAATGGTTCAGAATCGATTCATGAATCCCAAAATCGATCTTTTATTTATTTAATGAATGAATGAATAAATGAAGGAATGAATAGTTCATTAATTCATTCAATGATTCATTCATTCATGGAAATCAGTATTGATACCCAGCAGTAGTATTGATGTGTTGCATAACTTGGCAGTCATGTGATTAAGGTTACAGCTAAAACAAAACAAAACAGGGTTTTAGTAACACTAACCGAATCGATATTGAATCGAATTGAATCGTGATAATCGATTCTGAACCTTGTGAATCGGAATCGAAACGATTCTTGAAATTCAAATCGATACCCAGCCCTAATGGACAGCGTTGGCGATCTGTTGTTCCGCACGTTTTTCAATTGAAATTCAAGCGAAATTAGCATTTGATTTCAAAGTTTGACATTCACAAGCAGGTTCGCAATTCTTCTCCCAGTATTTTTGTCTCCACTCCTGCACACTCTTGTTCAGTTAATAGAGTTGCCTGCGCTCTCTCGTCTGTGTGATTATATTTAGATTAAAGAAAATGTTGACTAATCAGTTAGAGCCAAGCCATTCGTTAATTTGAATCGTTGAACAAAAGGCAGGTTATTGAAGAAGTGAGCTTGCTTAAACACCGCAGCACTGTTACATTACAGCTGGGATGTAGCAAATGCAATGGCTTAAATATTGGGTAACGTTCAGCGTGATTATTCACTTTCATGTGCAGATCAAGTGTTTACACTGTGTGATGTCGCCAGACACCTGCTTGTTCAAAAAACTGAAGTTGATAATCCATCCAGACCCTTATCTATCCCATCCAAGCTAATTTTATACTTATAGAAAGTCTGTATTTTGGCCACGCAGTGACACACATTGCACACAGTGACTGCGACGTGGCACAACACACACACATGCAACTTCAGGCGTCGCCGGTGGAAATTGTTCCCTACATTTTTCCATCCAAGCCATCGTCCTCCAGGGGCAGCCAGGAGCAGTGGGCAGCCATCGTTCATGGCGCCCGGGGACCAAGTCCAAGTGCTCAGTCCAGGTCCTGGTCAGGGACCGGAATGAAGAGCATCTGTTCTTTGGCATGTCTTTTGGGTCAATACAGGTTCTTTGGGAGGAAACCCTTGTGAACGTGGGGAGAACTCCGCACAGAAAGGCCCGGAGATTGAGACAACAGCACTGGGTACTGCGCCACAGGTTAAGTGTCAAAGCTGCGCCATGGCAACACTGCGATCCTGTTATTCAGCGCAACTGTCCGTTCCCACGCCTCGCTCTTGAAATTAATGATTTTACAGAAAACTGAAATGAGACTTGCTTGTTATTCGTTTTAAATCAATGGATCAAACCATTTACTAAACAAAAAGGCCAGTTATTAAAGTATTGAGACTTTTTATTAGAACAATATAGCCTGTGTGTGTTGTGGTGGCCGCACAGTCAAGTTATTTTCTAATTCCATTTTTCCCTGTAAATACATCATGTAAAAACAACAGATGTCTATGCCCACGCATTAGAAAGGCTATTTCCAGTGTCTGTTGTGTTGGTAAATATCAGCATAGCCTACTTGAAATGACTCACAGCAATAGCCTACCATGAAATGCCAAAAATCAGGGGCTTTCACGGATATCAAATATGATCTGATAATAAGCTATTTTAACAAATAAACAATTGACAAGCACACACATTTGCATAACACTATAAATAATTAATAGTACTTAATATAAGCAAAACGGAATAATAATTAGTTTTATTTTTGTGCCTCTGGCAAGGGAAGTCCATTTCTAGCGTCTGTTTATGAAAACAAAATTGTCTGTGCATAGATCAAAATATAGCCTACATGCTGCAGAAAATAGGCATTCTCTCTATTCCTGAAAATATTCTTGACTCTTACAATAGGAAACAACGTGGCAAATTGCGTTAAACGAAGGCACATTGTGTTATTAAAGTCTATATAGTTTTTCAGCATGAGGTAGGCTACTGAATGCTGCAGGTAGCAATTATTCCCATCCAACAAGACTATCCAACGTTCATTTGATATGAACTCAATGTTGGAATGGCCGGATTAACACATCTACAAACGATTAAAGGTATTAACGCTCCCTATTAACTATGAAAGGCATTTCATTTTTTTCATTTCATTTTTGCATTTCATAGGCTATATCAATGGCATTAACACATTTAAAGTAGTATTTACATGACAATATGACCGATTATAAGCTATCCAATGTGTATCCAATGTCTGTCCAACGTGCCAAGCAATAAAACTGAATTGTGACAATAGCCTGGCGCGGCTCTGTAATGGCGTCCATCGCGGGAATAACTTGGACGTGGCAATAGCCTGGCGCGGCTTTGGGGGGGGGGGGCGCACGTGAGCGATTTTGGGGTTTAGTGCCTTGCTCAAGGGCACTTCGGCACAACGCCGGGAGATGGGATCGATCCGGGGACCCCTGCGATCCCCAGCCGGCCGCTCTACCTCCCGAGCCCCTGACCACTCCCCCTGTTTTGGGGTGGAACACTTGGACTATCAGTCTCCACATGTTGGGCAAAGGTAGTTCCTCGGGCAGGTTCACCCGCAGGGAAGGGCGAGTGAATAACTGAATGGGGAACAGCAGCGTTCTGCAAATCACTGCACTTTTTCCCTCCCCAGTCGTAACAAAGGAAACCAGAGTGGCCCCGTCACTCGAGCAATAGCTGGGAAAAAGAGGGAGGCGGGAAAAAAAAATCATCTGTCAAATAATTATAGCTTGTCCTACGATTTCACAGTGCAGTTATCTTTTTCTTTCATATACACACACACACACACACACACACACACACACACACACAAAAAGACCCAGCATTCAGCTTGGGAACACCTGGCACAGGGCTTGTGAGACAACACTTCCAAATCGCTTGTCCAATTCATTTGCATGATAAAGGAAGTGTAATGGCAGTGCTTACTAATTAAGTCTCGAATTGCAATTTGCTCTCAGGAAGGAGGAAAAAATGGGGGTGGCAAATGCATTTATTTACATTTTTCCCCACGGACACACCGATTCCTGCACATTCTCAGAGAGAGAGAGAGAGAGGGAGAGAGGGAGAGAGAGATAGAGACAGAGTGAGAGAGAGAGAGAGAGAGAGAGAGAGAGAGAGAGAGAGAGAGGGGGGAAAAAGACCCTAATGAGGTCCCTTGGGGTGTAGGGAGAGCCTGCTCCTCTATGGTGGGGAACGTGACAAGAGCTCCTGTGGACACGGTTCCCTCCTCATTAGGGGAGAGGCAGGTTCCACAGCTGCACATGCACTCCCGGCTCCGCATGTCACCGAGCTGTGACACTGTTCCTCTTCACTGTGACACCCTCGTACCGAGACGGAGGACGGGGGGTGTGGTGGGGGGGAACAGTGCGGAACATGTAATGCGCCCTGACAGCCAAACGTTAGCTTGCATTGGATTTCGCTCCAACTTGAGCCTAAGGATAATATTTGGTCTAAACTCGCAACATTGGTCGGGTCAATCGTGATGACAAACAACCCCAACAAAGAAGCAGAAGTCATGGGTAAAAGTCATTAAACCATGACATATGCGCTAGCAGAACACAGGTCTGTGGCGAACCCTGCTGCTCAAATAGCGACCTCCACGGTACCAACCACAGCTATTGATCTGAAAATCACTCTCTCCCATGGGCTTTTCATAGGACACCGTGTTACTTAGCAACCACCATGTGCTGTTTCCCCCAGGTCCGGTAGAGCAATGCCCTAAAATGAATATGTGACTCCAGACAGTGTCCTCTGCCCACCCTAGACTTCATAAACAAATGCAGCATATTAATGTGGCAGGAGACAGGTCACTGCTCACAGCTATTGATTCCCAACGCGGTGTGCGCTGCGCACCCCGGCTGGCATCTTCAAACACAAGGGAGGCGGGGCTGCTGTGTGTGTGTGTGTGTGTGTGTAGAGTACCAGCCGCCTCCCTTACACAGCAGATTAAGGTTATAGTTTCCAGTCCTTAACTCCCTCAAGACGTTGACCTTTCTGCCAACAGGTACGGAGCACAGAGCATCGGAAGAAAGGTCAGACGTGTTTGCAAAGGGATATTAGCCCCTTATAAAGGACCGGGCATATTGCATCACTCCCTCTGAGTGGGGGGAAATCAAAGGGAGAAAGGGAAAGTAGTGCTAATTAGAAACACATGGAAGAGATCCATAGCAATTAGAGAGGAGCTCCTCGGCTGTGAACTTCTACCTGCAACAATGGCTGCGCTGCGCACGGCACAGGGATGAGCACTTGACACAACTGCTAGCGGTTCTCTCACTCCTCTCGCTCCCAACGCGCCGGCGATGCTGAAGAAGATGCAGGTGCGGGATGGATCATTTCTGCAGGGCGGGGGCGGGGTAGCAGGGTTTCGCCAGGTGCGTATTCTAATTAGGTCAACTCTCGTCCTCTTGATCGACCTCTACCTTGATTCGACAGAGCCCGGAGGACCCCCTGCCTGGCTGGCAGACTGCACCAAGAAGGGGAGGGGCTACAGGGGGAGGCGGAGCACGGGGAGGGAAGTGGTATCATCCAAGCTGAGGCAAAGGACGGCAAAACAACAATACAACAGCATCTGCAGGGCTCTCGAGTGCGACCATTTTACCCGCATGTGCGACTAAAAATAGATGCGTGCGAACGAAAAAATCTAATATTTGCACGACTGGGGATTTATGCAGAAAAAAACATAACGCTGCCTCAGCTGTAGTATTCTGCTGTTTTGTTGCTGGTAATGCAACATTCAGCTCAACGAGCCAAATCTATCCTATTTAAGTCAGAGGCTGGACTTCGAGCCTCTACATCGAGAGGATCCGCGTGAACACTCCCGTCAGGGACGGATGAAGGGCATCACATTTTATTCAAAGCGACAAGATGAACAGGAAACCGAGGAGCCCAGTGCTACGGATGTGGACCTGGATGCATGTTAGCGATCGCTAGTCAAGCGTCAAGCAACACAACAAGGTGTGGCTTTGGCTGGCGCTAGCGTTGCTCCAGCTTTGCTAGACAGCGTCACCGCTTCCAGAGCAGGGAGAAGTAGGGAGCAGTTGGACTCTGTCAACATGGGTTTCCATCCAGTGCGATCAAGCCACATACTTCCATCCAAATAAATATCAAATCATGTATATTAATCCGTTTGCAAATACTAGGCAGGCACAAACAAGACTCCCAACTTTCTCATCTTCAGATATCCAGAAACTAACAGTGTAGAGCCTTGAACTGCTGCTGAATAGGAGCGCACAGTGGAAAGGGTTCATCTCCACCACGTCGTTCTGTGTTTCTAAGGCCTTCGTGTAATAGAGGTTGAAACTTTGCTTCCAGCTCTCCACCAGTGGTATAAATGTGTAACTTTGTCCAGGACATGCCCTCGTAGCATTGTAAATGATATCGACCCCCGGTTGTCGCAGGTTATTCCTTAATATTGTTGAAATTTAATTGGCTCCATGACCCTTTTTCTCATGACGGATGACTGGGAATTCTACGAGCATTCACAAGACACGAAAGACTGATGGGGCTGAGGGTGTAATGGTTTTAAAGCCTGCAGTCAGGTCACTGCAGGACCGAGTAGATAAAACTGCTGTCTGTTTGTCTGCCTGTCTCCGAGGAGAAGCCTGACAAATCTCAAGATTTCACATTGCAGAAGGGAAGGCAGGAGTTGTGATGGATGTCATATGAAAAAGCTGCAGGTAAACCAGGGATGAGGTCCCTATATATTAACGATCCCATATATATCCTTTGAAAGCCCTTTACATCGTTTGGCACTTATACATTATTAAAATCTGGAATTTTCTACCTATTATCAATCAATCAATCAATCAATCAAAGCTTTATTTGTATAGCGCATTTCATACCCAGAGGCAACACAATGCGCTTTACAGAGAACAAGGGAGGTGGGCATACGACCCACTCTCTACATATTCCAGAGGGAAGCAAAAAAACTAATTAGTAAGTATTATAGTTTTCCCCATAGTTGTATTATTAGGAATCCTCCGGATTTTATTAACCCTTTTTGTTCATTCTAAACGTCGCAAAAGAACGTAACTGAATTCACCAATCACCAATCATTACCATATCCCAGCCTTTATTTTAGTTGTACACATTCCACATTCTTTTAGCGCGAGCAACTGCATCTTCTATTGGAGGAAGCTAGCAAGCAATTTATAACGTAGCACATTATAAAGATGACTACTTAGGAAAAAAGTTAAGAAAAGTGCATTCTTTCCTGGCTGCCAGGCAGCGAACATGTCTTTGCATCACTTTCCGAATAAACAAAATAAGAGCTACGCATGGGGAACTGCAATGTTGTTGGCTGCACAGACCAGCACAAATTGCTAGGCTACATTGGCCCCAGCCTCAGAGGACAGAAGAGCTGAGTGGATAAAGTTTATTTTTGATGGCAATGTTACAGCTACAGTTGGGAAAAACCTATATGTGTGTGCTAATCACTTTGTGTCTGCTTCACCAGCCTGGGTTAGGGACTGGCCACAAAACCTTTTAACGGACGGAAAGCCACAACCAGTTCCGGAGTGGGGCGTGGGGAACAGCACCTAATTTGCATTTAAAGCTACAGACACAGAAACAGCCTGTCGAGAACAGAAATGAAACAGAGAGGTATAGAGATGTGCTAGAATGCTTAGGCCGAGTGGTATTTTTAGCAAAAATATTCAAATACATGTTTTCGGGTCCTCAGAGACCTATACTTGAAAAGGAATATAATATGGGACCTTTAATGTACATAAGGCTTAAGAATTCAGTTCTGTGGTCATATTTCCATAGACAGAGAAAGGGAGAGGCAGACAGAGACAGAGAGAGACAGACAGACAGACAGACAGACAGACAGACAGACAGAGACAGACAGACAGACAGACAGACAGACAGAGACAGACAGAGAGAGAGAGAGAAAGACAGAGAGAGAGAGAAAGAGAGAGAAAGACAGAGAGAGAGATGAAAAAGCAAGATGAGATGAAACATCAACTCTGAAAGAGTGATGGCAGAAAGCCTTTGAGGCTGGAGCAGAGAATCAGACAAGGGAGGCAAGTAACCTAAGCTTATATACTTTTTAATATGCAAATGGTTGCCAATAGGGAGATAAAGTGAAGGGGAAAGTGGCAACTGCGATAGCAAAAAGATGCTTCTCAAAGAAAATAACCATGGAAAAATATAATGGCTGTCATGAGTCATATGATACGAGTAAAAAGGTCATAGAAATGTCCTCAATTGCAAGTGGGCACCAGCTCCATCTTTCTTTCCCTCTGCAATGCACCAGCTCCCGTAGGACCCAAAAGTTTCAGGAGAGACCATGCCAACTTAAAACTGCCCCAGAAACAACACTGCAGAATTGTAACACTTTCACACACTACAATAGGCCACCACTAGGGCCATATTATGCCTTTTTTTAACAAAGGGATGGTTCAAATGACATTTTTCTTGACTTCAGGTCAGTCACATCAAAACAAATAGCAATCATGCACGATAGGCTCCTGCAAACTGATAGTAGCTAGGGAAGCCTGCACGGACAGCGACGCATGAGCTGCAGGAGAGCTGGGAAAATGTCCCCGTCGAAGACTTCATACCTCAAATTGATTGCGGTCAAATGTTACCAGCTTACCAAATGTTGGAAAATGTAAACTAGGGTAGGTAGGACACTAGCTAACGTTGGCTGGGAACCACAGCTATCTAGGCTAGCAGAAACTAGCCAGGTTGAAATCTCCTACTTGGCAAGCTGGCTGATAAACTTCAGAAACGTATCATCTGAGGGCGCAATTTGAAATGAACCGACCGGTGCAGCATGCTCAAAGAAAGAAACTACATTTAAAAATGGATCATAAAAAACTACCTATAAAGACCAAGTGTGTACTGGATAAACCTGTCAAGGATTCAGAGAGACCCTCTCAACAACGCTCAGAGACCAGACACTACAGCTCAGCTGTCCAGAAGAACACTTAGAATTGGGGAGAGAGCCAGAAAGATCCTGCTGGATTTGGGCCCAAGGAGCCCAGGGAGCTCCATCCTCCTCCAGCAGCCTCCTCATCGCACGACAGGAGGAATTCTCATTTATCTGCAACACCCCTGTGATTCACAAGGCACCACAGGTACCCAAAGGGCAGCTCGCAAACACATAAGTCTTGACTAGCAGGGAGGGGGGGGGGACTTTTGCATCGCAGCCAGGTAAGCTATTCCATTCATCACAGCCACTCCTTGCTGCTCTGCAACGTCACCAATTCCCATTTTTCAAAACAGGATGATTGGGGATGAGAGGAAAAGTGAAATGCCTGGCCAGGTGAAACAGACAATCACATAACAAAACACTTGAGAGAACGAAGCGTGAAAAACGTAGACCTATTTACACGTTCTAAAATCAAGGGAAGGGTGCATTCCAGGTGTGTGCGTGCGTGCGTGTGTCTGTATCAGTGTGTGTAGTCTGTTTGTTTGTTTGTGTGTGTGTGTGTTTGTGTGTGTGTGTGTGTGTGTGTGCATGCATTAGCATTACGTGTGAGTGTTTTAAGTGTGTGTGAGGAGGGGTTGTGCTGTTTGCAAACTAAGTGTGAGGCAGGCAGGCGGTGCTACCCTGGAGAGAGCCTCCTGGGGCCTGGTTGTAGCAGACAGGCGTTTGTTCACCTTACCTCGGAGCTCATGAATCACCTGAGCACCATTAATATTCCCCTGACAGATACAGGCCACAAGGAAAAAAAAAAAGACCACTGCCAAACAATACTGAGACCCAGATTAGCAGTAATGAGATTAGACGGTCTGAAAACCCAGAGCTGGAGAACATTACCGGGACGTCTTAACCGGAGGGAGGTAAAGCATCAGTAGCAGTGTGGTGTTGGTTGTTTCTACCCGGCGACAGGCCTAACAGTGGAGCCTCTGGAAGCGATAAGGCACAGCGTGCGGCAGTGCTTAGTCCGGCCCCATTTACCACCCGAGAGCAGACTTGCGCTTGTTTGAACACCTTGTCTTGGTGGAGTGCTTCACAAATTGGCTTAATGCCCTCGAGTAAATGGGTGTCCCGATGGATTAGTGAGCCTGGCCTCTCAACCCTCGAAGACAGGGAGCAACAGTCCGGCACTTAGTCTGTGTGATGCTGTTACAGAGAACCTCACGTGTTTTGTAGCTATTATGAACCACTCAAAGCAGACAGGTATCTGAACACAGTAGTGCTACGCAGCCCAGCAGGAGACTCATAACTGTAATGCAGTTGCTGGGGCTGATGTCACTTAAGTCTGAAAGAAGAGCAGGACCTTCCCAGATGATCAACTATTGCTTTGAGAACAAGTGTTGTGCTGTTATCCATCATGCGAGACTGTCAGTGAGATGAGAAAAGGAAAAGCAGGTAACTTCCCTTGCCAACACACCTCTTACCTCAGTGAATTCCTGCCACACTAATAGATGATTGGACAGTGAATCAGTTACCTTACACTATTTAATTTCATAAAGAACCCCCATATAGCTTTGGTGTAAATCAAAGTACCCCTACGGGAATTATTAAAGTATCTTATCTTATTTATCTTATAATGGCCATCAAAAACATCCAACCTAGCTTTATGACAGCAAAAGTGTCAAAAGTTGTAGGCTCTATAACGTACTGTAAATACCCAAGTTAATGAGATGTTCCTATACATTAGCTAAATTACAGTATGACATGATGAAGAAAGGCTAAGGAAAATGCTGCATGTGTGGCCGGGACTTAAGGCCTGAAAGTTAACCTGCGTGATGCTGCAGTATACATTTTGTACAGGTCAGATAAAAGCCTATCAATTAACAATCAATGTAGTTGAAATGAATCTGGTTCAAAATACATGCAAATCTGCGAGAGACTCGAGTCGACACTTTAACTTGGCTAACTAGCAAAGAAATTACTCTGAGTCTGTATAAGTGTAATGTTCAACAGTCAATTCGCAGAGCACTACTATTTTTGAAATTGTAGGCCTACTTTACAATCGTTTATTAGAGAGAGACAGAGACAGAGAGAGAGACAGAGAGGGAGGGAGAGAGAGAGAGACAGAGAGAGACAGAGAGAGAGAGAGAGAGAGAGAGAGAGAGAGACAGAGACAGAGAGAGAGAGAGAGAGAGAGAGGTAGCCTGACTCGGGTTATAGAGATCATGCATGTAAACGCTAGCCGCCTGGCTACAACTGGGTCTATTCGTTACCCTTATTAAATCTGGTTACATCGGTCGGACTACACAAATCAAGATCAGTTTATTCGCCAATACTTTAGACATAAATATTATTAACAATGTATCTATCTGTTACTGCTAAGCCGGATGGTCTGTCATGAACAACGCACCCGGCTTACACTCTGGGAAATTGAACTATTTCAGCTACACCGCGGGGCGACCCGGGTTCACTAAACGAGAACCTTATACTCAGCGCCTGGCGAAATGATGGCAGGCCTCGCATGGTGCGACTATTTAGCCAGCTAGCTCTCGCCAGCGAAAACCTCGCATAGAAATTATGAAAGAAAGTTTTAAACTAGCAAAACTGCTAGTATAGTTTCAAAGAAAACGTCAGTCTAGTTGGGTTTCCACATGGTTAGCAGGCCACAAAACACTTCTCAGAAAAAACCTGCTTTGTTTTCATTCGGCTTGTTGGCTAGCCAGCTAGGTTCATTGCTAACTGGCTAGCAGGCCTATGCTAACCGGAGTAATATAATTCATTGCTTGATGCAGCTGGCTGCCTCGAATAGCTAGCTAGCTAGCTTAGCTTGCTAACATTAGCTAGCTAGCCAGCTAATTTAGCTGCGCAAATATGGTCAAACAATATTCACGTGAAACTGACATTTCGTACATTCATATACAGTCAAACTCTGCTTACCGTATGTGTTAGGTTGTGATATAAGTTATTGGTCTGCGGTGTAGCCTGGTTATATATTTAATATTCTATTTCCAGTCCAAATCGGCAACATGAGAGCTCAGCGCGGGGGGAGGCAGAGCGTCTGCAGTGGACGGGCAGGAGGGTGGGGGTGAACAGGGAAGCATCATGAATGTCATGTTCTCCTGTCCAATCGCTTTCACCTATCATGCCACAAAGGTGCCGAGAGGAGAAGAATCCAAACTAACGAAATTGTACCGTTTCTTGTCTAGGTTGTGCAGTAAGAGTGTTCAAATAGTTTCACAATTGGCCAAGTTAGGCTATAGTCTAGTAGGCTATGATGTTTTCACCAAAGTTATTTTTGTAAAACTGGTGGATAGGCTAATTTGGAGTGCACAGGTGAAAATATTTTATTGTTTAGCCTACTTTCTCACAACAGGCTACTTTTTATGGTCAACTTTTGGGACTTCCAAAGGACAGACTTTTCAACAGTCTGCCCCATCACCAGAGCTGCAGTCAGATAAGGCAACTATTTCCACTTTCTTTATGGTTGTTAGGTCTACAGGGCTGAATGAATCCCAGGGCAATTAAAGTGGCTTAGCTAGGGATGTCCGGTTTCCAGGGACCAAACCTGTGTACTGAAATCAATGCCTTGCGGGTGGAACAACTGTCGCTTTGTTAGGGGGGGTCAAGTAGTCAATTTACAGGACACCATGGTTGGTTCCACAGGGCTTCCCTGTAGGCCTCGGTTTGCCAGTAGCCTAAAGATCAGGTTAACCACCTGGGATATTGATTTGAACACACTGTTCTCACAGCTCATTTTCTCCAAGGCAATCTATTGCCCTTTGATCGATGCAGGTGGCTTTTTGAGTACATGGTATATAGTACATGGTATATACTAACTATCAATTTGTGCACAAAGACAAAGATAACTAAGAATTTGAGAAGTACCCTCCCTGGGAATCACATTCAGACAATGCTGCAAGCTGTTCAAGCCTCACCTTACCCTTAGTGGTACTTTGCACAAGTGAACTATCACCTTATGTTCTGATGCTCTCTTTCTTGTGCATTATCCATCTCACCTCTTGCTGCCAGCATCATTCGCTCTCTCTCATTCTCTCCCCCCCCCCTCTCTCTCTCTCATTCTCTCGTCCCCCCCCCCCCTCTCTCTCTCTCTCTCTCTCATTCTCTCTCTTGTTCTCCCCCCCCTCTCTCTCTCTCTCTCTTTCTCTAATGTCTGTCTATCGTTTGCTGCCATGCAGCATCCTGCCACTGTCAGATTCATCTATGTGGGGATTGCTTGTAAAACACAATGGCGACGTAGCATTGAATGGTCAGGCTCAGATAAGCAAATGCTCTCCCGCCCTTAAACTGATTGATATTTTTCAAGAGCCATGCAGCCACTGACGTGTATGCCTATACTCCTGTGAAAAGATGGGTGATCTACTGTACTGCCCTGTAATTTTTACATAACGCCTGTGTAGGAGGCCTGTGTTGATTATGAGGAGGGCCAGAACCCCATGCAGCAGAGATAATTCTTTTTTTGAGCTGTGGAGATGCGTAGGCAGCCACCCTCCAATCCTGGCTTGTTTTCAGTGGAAGGAACGAAGTGTTAAAATGAAATTATGCACAAACTCAAATAAACCTGTAACACAAAACAGAAATAATGTTAAGAAGAGGGTTTCCGTTTGCATTCAAATAACATTCATGACATTTGAATACCTGCTTACTGCTCTCGAGTTATAGTGGGGAGCTATGAACTTTGAACTGTAAACATTCAGTTACTGCTTGCAAATAGTCATTCTACAGAATACATATCTTAACTTGAAGTAAGTTTACCAGAATTTAGCTATTAGTGCAAGCAAACAGAATGTGAGATATTTCCTCTTTTCGGAAATCAGACATGGAATGATATAAAAGGTTGGGACCCAGACATGATATGGCCTTCAAGGATCAACTAGCTACTGGAAATCTACAGGGTGGGTCCAAACAATGCAACCCCTAAATAGCACTTTAAACTTGCAGGAGTCACCGATCATGCCGGTGTGATCAAATTCCATCGTTCTTCAAACTGACCCTTTTTAAAGTTTGAAAATCTAGGAGTATTTTTCAGTATTAAACTTCTTCTACTGGCCTTAATTAGTGTAATCAACATTTGAAATGAAAATTGTTCATTTCATGTATTTGCAACCCCTTGCACAGAGGTAGCCCTACTGTTCGGGTCAGTTTGACCTGGCAGTGAAAGTGGAGGCTAAAAGGGGTTAGAAGTCTCAAATTTAGACGATTTCTTTCTTTGGTAAGTGGACTGCACTTATATAGCACTTTTATCCTAAGACCTCTCATTCACCCATTTACACACACATACCAATGGCGGCAGCTGCCATACAAAGTGCTACCTGCTCATTGGGAGCAATTTGGGGTTCAGTATCTTGCCCAAGGACACTTCGACATGTCATCAGGAGGAGCCGGGATTCAAACCGCCGACCCTACGATCATTTGACGACCTGCTCTACCTACTAAGCTACACAGTCACTCCGGTCGTTGCAAATGTGTGACATTGGTATTTCCTACTGGCCTGGTGTCACCAGCCGGATTATTTGAGCTCATTTTTTTTCACTCTATAGATCAGACTGGACATCCGCCCATTCAAACTGAGTCCCACTCGACCCGATATTGGTTGGGCCAATCACAACTGTATCTAATATGATGCCACTTGATAGGAATACTGACCCACATTTTGTTGCTCTGATTGGTTGTAGGTCGATCCAATTGCGTCCAGAGGGATTTGCTCTGCGACTGTTCATAATGCCCCTCGGAAATTTAAAATAACCTCCGGATTTCCATCCAGACACTTTTGCAAATTGGGACTGGCGATGCCAGGCTAATTTCCTACTTCCTCCCACCATGTTTCACCCCAATCACACACACACACACACATTTGAATTCTTTATTTAGGTCCGCATTAAAAAAAAAACATTGCAGGGGCTCAAATATAGTTCCATCGCTATCATGTTGATGGGTCGTTTAACAAGTGTTACATTTTATAGATGCGAGCAAGCTTCTAGGGTGTACACAATATGCTGACATGCACATACAGTACATGCACGCATACTGTACATACATCCTGATGGTATGATATACATAATGATGTACAGTAAACATACAGAACATACCACTAACACCATGGGAGGGACAGACACTCATGCACACACACATGCACATTCCTATAAGAAACATTGAACCCAAATTCCATTCAAAACCAAGCATGATGCTAGATGACTATGCCACCAAAGGGGGAGTGGACAACTTGGACAAAGTAACGTGGAGCATGGACATAATGTCCAAGATGAATTAATCTACATCTGCATTAGATCCTATTCCAACTGCCCTGCTGAAATCCTGCACCCCTACTCTCAGTCCTCTGATCACCCAGGTAATTAACCAGTACCTCCTCCAGGCTGTGTCCCCCTTGGACTCAAGGCTGCTGCAATAACCCCCCTTCTAAAAAGCCTACCCTGGACCCAGAAGTTCAGGCAAATTACAAGCCTATCTCCAACCTCCCCTTTCTCTCCAAGATTTTGGAAAAAACAGTAGCACCGCTCCCAGAACATCTCAACCTCAACAACCTCTTTGAGAAGTTTCATTCTGGTTTCCGGCCAGTCCAAGGCACTGAAACAGCACTACTTAGGGTCACAAATGACCTTCTGATGGCTGCTGATGCTGGCTCCCCCTGCCTCCTGATTCGGACCCGAGTACAGCGCTCAATACACACATCGACCATTTCATCGACCTCGAACACCTTCAAAACTCAAGCCTTGGACTGGTTCTACTCCTATCTGTCAGACAGGACAGAATATGTCTCCCTAGGGGTGAGCTCTGAGCTCTTTTCAGACCTACAGTACTTATTTAGAAGAGCTTGTATGTAATGTATCATTTATATATTAATTAGAGTCTGTGCCATTATTCTGATTGTTTGTTTAATGGCTGCTTAATGACTTTATGATTGTTCCAGCACTTTGATACTGTCTTACAATGAAAAGTGCTTTATAAATAAAAATGAATTGCAATTTATCATTATTAATTGGGTCCTACATCACCAAGCCAATGACTGCACACAGGCCTTTAGTCATCTTTTATAACATGAATTGATGTATCGCCTGCAATGCGTTCGTCATCTGGACTGGAATGTTTCCGGAGATGTCAAAGCCGAGACGGATCTTCCTGGAGAAGGAACTCGTTGTCGTGGTACCGCATAATACAAGAAAGGCAACACATGCCAAGTGAGGGAGATCCAGGAGAGGGCTGCACCTAGTACACCAGTGCCTGTAAGTGTGTGTGCGTGTGTGTGTGTGTGTATGTGGACGTGCGTGTCAGGGGATGGGGGATCAGTAAAAAGACAGTAATCATCATCCTCATGTTGCCAGGTTGCTGCAGGGTGGGAGAGGAAGAGGTGCTAGGTCTGCAAGCCGACTGATGACATCATGACGAGCATGACGTACAAAATTAATTTGCACAAAACACAGTGACGCACGTCACTCTCAGTAGTGTAGTGGAGGGTATACAGAGTATACTCAGTACCCAGTGGATACCCAGTATCCACAGACACACATACCCACTTCGTATCCACCACTGATGTAAAAACTGAACAATTTCAATATATTGGCTGTTATATTACTGTATACCCACTTCTTCAGTTACTACAGGACTGGTCATTCATGTGTTGTGTAGATACACAGATAGGGTCTACATACACACACAGGGGTGAAAATTAACTTTTTGGCTCACGGTGAGTCACCTGCCAAGGGGACTGTAGATGAAAAAATCTACTGGCCAAGTTTTTTTTTTTTCAGATAGCCTTCCGAAATCTAGTCGCCAATTAGAAATGTTACCTGCATTTGGCTGGTGGCAGGTGTTAATTTTCATCCCTGTACACACACCTCGTTCATGCCACTCATTTGATAAGTTTACTTTCAATAAAAATCCTTATTTACCTTGATTTGAAAGGGTGGTGCGGAAAGCAAATCCTTTGCTGTGATGGCGATTTACAACTTACACTGCTGTAGATTTCCAGTAGCTATATTTGACCAGGTTGTAGTTATATTTGACCAGGTTGTGCACCCATGTTATAATCCTAGAAGGTCTTAGATACCATTTCACAACCTTTTATAACATTCCATGTCTGTAAAACCCCCTTTGGCCCCTGGGTAACAGTCAAGGTAAAGCTCAAATAATTGTAACCTTTAGTGGGTTAGACCAGACCGGCCTACGGTCAGACGATGATCACAGAACACACACCAACAAGATGGATATAATAAAAAACACTTTATGTACCAGGGCAGTTGAATAGCACACACAGCAACGTTTAGGCTAACCGAGCTCGGGGAACTATAGGCTACTCAGGCTATGGTATTCCCTGTCTGGGACACTACGCGCTACGGGAGGGACACGCCCCACAGGGCCACACCAGTAAAAGTAATGCTCGATAGAGCCACGGCACACTCAGTGATTCGCACTCGGTGATCCACACTTCAATGCGGCCAACACAGGACCTAAGTTGTGTAATGCAATTATTTAATAGGCACGCCACCACACACTCCCATAGGCCTACTTAAACCAGACTATAGTTCCCTGGGATACACCCAATCCCCAGCCTACCCCCTTCTCAGTTCCGCCCGAGCGCTGCTGCGATTAAAACAATGACAGAATAACATTTTATGCTAGGCCTCGACTAGATATGGATCATTTAAAAGGCCACGTAACTTGCCAACGATTCAAGACCCCCCCCCTGGGGTCTGAGCGGTTATCTGCATCCGTCCAATGAGGCTCAGTGTAACTTATGAGTCCAGGTGATCATCGGCGGCGCAGGGACAAAGAAAGCGCGGCAGCAGGCCAAACACTCTGACTAGATGGGAGCAGCTAGGTCACACTCCTAGGTAGTCCCAGCCCCCCTCTGGCTAACCAGTAGACCCCTAAGCCCCCTGGCTGACTAGCTCTTCTGTGCCGGCGACCCTAAACCATCCGTGAACACGCCACCCCCCCCGGGGTGAGTGTGAGTCCCGTAGCGTTCCATGGGTCTGCAACCCAGACCACAGCGCAACCATCGACACCCGCCCGTCTCCCGGCTCTGACTTAAATATCTTCTCCAGAGTCCCTGGCAGAGTTCACGGGCAAGGCTGCGGGTGCAATCAATTACCAATCAGTTTCAATGAAGAGTGAGTGCGCCTGTACCAAGCATTCACACTACATAATGTTTGAGATGACGTTCCCTTTAAAGTGCATATATACATGTGAAATAGACGTGGCTGCTGTAAGTAACTACAGTAGGTATCAGAGGACAGGGGTAGAATTACTTGGGGTATTATTGCCCCACTACAAGATTGCTGAAGATTGAACATTGGACGTTCAATAAAAGAAAAACCCCCTTTGTGGCCAGAACAATACAGTCATCAACAGGACCTGACAGCTTTGGCTTATCTCGCCAGGCCATGTTGATCGCTAGGCTGGCTTTACTGCTGCAGACCAATAGACTTGACACCACACATGCGGTTACTTCCCCCCTGATCCTCTACTGACAGTTCAAATCCATGCCTGGTCTGTCTCATCCCTCGGCCCCGCAACAAAACCAGACAGCGAGGATTTCAGATGCTTCATCTCCTTAAATATGGCTTCTCCCTGGGGGTTTGTGTGTCAAATTTATTTTCTTTTTTGTCTTTTTATTTATTTATTTATTTATTTATTTATTTATTTATTTATTTATTTATCTATCTATCTATCTATCTATCTATCTATCTATCTATCTATCTATCTATCTATCTATCTATCTATCTATCTATCTATCTATCTATCTATCTATCTATCTATCTATCTATTTATTTATTTATTTATTTATTTATTTATTTATTTATTTATTTATTTATTTATTTATTTATTTATTTATTTATTTATTTATTTATTTATTTATTTATTTATTTATTTATTTATTTATTTATTTATACCGTGAAAAGACTGTAACCTTCTCACAGCATTCTCCACCCAGGTGATTTATCTGGAAATTGATCGGCAAACCCTTCCCTAGGAGGTGTCTGGCCAGGGGCTCTCGTTTAAATTGGGGAGGGGGGGGGGGGGCGGTAGGCTTTAGGCTGCTCTTATTTAGCTTGGCTTTGCCCTGGTATAATGGAGCAATCTGCTCCCCTATGAGTCTCCACGCACCCCTAGATCGCTCTCGTTGTGGGATTCATGGGCTGATATTTCCTAGCCTATTGGCTCCCAGAGAATACTCCTTACTGGCCAGATGACCCCACTCATTCATTCATTTCAGTGCCTGATGCACTCTGATTGCCTGAGAGATTTCGATTTCCCTTCAGTGCCGACCTCAACTTAATGTTTGTTTTTCATATTCAGAAAATAAGGTATTTCATGGAGGACTGGAGATTGAGTTTACGCAGCTAGATGATCCAGTTAGTCTTGAATGATGCCTCAGATTTGTGTGGGCGCGCCCATGCATGTTTTGTAGCTCGTGCTAATCAGTGTCTCTCCTGCACATTTTTAATCGTCATTATTGGAACTAGTTGCGTGCCATCTCAGAACACACTGTGGCACAGATGACAGACCGTGGAAGAGGATTTGCGAGAAAAAATTCATCAGATGACGTTGCCAAGCCGTGCTGCTCCTTTGGCAGAGTGAGCTCTGAACAACGCGGGCAGCATCTTTTCAGAAGGAAAGCAACAACACAGGAAGGACAAAATTCTCCTAAAGGTTTATTTTGTATTTTTTGCAAGACCCCCCCTCGGGCGACTGCGGGGAGTCAAAAGGGATCTAGTGGGAGAGTAAGGCCTCTGTGTTCTTAAAGAGATCTAGTGGGAGAGTAAGGCCTCTGTGTTCTTAAAGAGATCTAGTGGGAGAGGCCTCTGTGTTTTTAAAGAGATCTAGTGGGAGAGTAAGGCCTCTGTGTTCTTAAAAAGATCTAGTGGGAGAGTAAGTCCTCTGTGTTCTTAAAGAGATCTAGTGGGAAAGTAAGGCCTCTGTGTTCTTAAAGAGATCTAGTGGGAGAGTAAGGCCTCTGTGTTCTTAAAGAGATCTAGTGGGAGAGTAAGGCCTCTGTGTTCTTAAAGAGATCTAGTGGGAGAGTAATGCCGCGTTCCAGGCAACCCGTAACTTGTCGTGTTTTTCCGACCTCAAACCCGTAACTTCCCACCCGTGAACTCGTACAGCTCGATGTACTACCAGTTGCCAGGTGGGAAGTTACGGGTTTGACTGCCATTCCAAAGCATTTTCACGTGTAGGAGGTAGGAAAAACACGAGTTACGGGTTGCCTGGAACGCACCATAAGTCCTCTGTGTTTTTAAAGAGATCTAGTGGGAGAGTAAGGCCTCTGTGTTTTTAAAGAGATCTAGTGGGAGAGGCCTCTGTGTTTTTAAAGAGATCTAGTGGGAGAGTAAGGCCTCTGTGTTTTTAAAGAGATCTAGTGGGAGAGTAAGGCCTCTGTGTTCTTAAAGAGATCTAGTGGGAGAGTAAGGCCTCTGTGTTTTTAAAGAGATCTAGTGGGAGAGTAAGGCCTCTGTGTTTTTAAAGAGATCTAGTGGGAGAGTAAGGCTGTGTGTCCACCAACAAGCTGTATGTAGCTGAACAGCGCCAAGCTTACAGCTGCGTAGAGCGCACTAGAGCCGGGGTTTAGAGCTGGCTAGGCTACCAAAGTTTTACAGCTACGTTAGCAACGAGTGTCGTGTTTTTGCAGACTGCAGATTAACTAGCCAAGTTAAGATAGCTAGCTAATGTTAGTCTGTGTCTGCGGTTTTGCCAAAAACCGAGAGCTGTCGTCATCAGAACAGCCTTTTACAGCCTGCACTCTAGCCCAAAAAGTTACACTTTTTTCAACTGCCAAAAGCCTAGAGCTATGTCGCTATAGTGCTAAAAAGCGCTTGGAACACAGCTCTCGTCTCTATAGCGCCCTATAGCGCATTACCCATTGTAAACAATGAGAAAACAGCTCTAGCTCTAAAATACAGCTTGCCAGTGGACACGCACCCTAAGGCCTGTGTTTTTAAAGAGATCTAGTGGGAGAGTAAGGCCTCTGTGTTTTTAAAGAGATCTAGTGGGAGAGTAAGTCCTCTGTGTTTTTAAGTGGGAGTGCTGGAGCAGTGTGTGATCCACAGCAAGCCCGTTCTGACTCAGCCTAGTGGGCGAGTGCCAGGAGCCCGCCCACGGTCGCTCTCTGCCCCCTCTGCAGCTTCCCACTGCCTTCCAGCCTGGGCCGAACTGCTCACACAGGAAACGGACCCTGAGGGGGGGGGGTAGGAACGCCCTGGGCGGGATTCAAACTCCAGTCTCCCGTTCCTCAAGCGGCGGCGTTCAACCAACAACGCCAAGAGGGCCAACGCGCTGCTGCGAACAGGCCTGTTGAGGTAGAAAGGCTACACTCTCCCCTCGCTCGTCCGGGAGAGCACATCCTCACGCTTTCGCTCCTACAGCTACACACGCCTCTCCCGATGGCGCCGCGGCCAAACGTCCCACTTCTGACACCAGTGTAACGAACGGGGCGGAACGTCCTGAGCGGGGTTCGAACCCTGGTCTCCCCACTCCTCAGGCAGCGGCGTTACCAACGAGGTCAAGAGGGCCGACCCACTCTCTCGGCCGCCGACGGGCCCACTGAGGTAAGAACGCTATGATACTGTTCTACATTGTGGTTTTTGTGCAACCAGACACAACAGGCTACGAGATGTGATGCGCTTCTCTGGCTGTGCTCTCTGTTTTTGAAACTCGCTAGTTGTTGTCACCCCCCCACCCCCCCCACCTTCTCCAGTACTAGCTCCGATCACAATCTCAGCCCAACTGGATGCGATTCATCGGTCGGTGGAGACTGAGCCAGAGAAGCTGTGCAGGGGAATTGGATATGACATTTTCAGCGATAGAGAATTCCCCCGGTCCCTCTTTCAAACCAACAGCCCACTAGGAACACAAGTGCTCGGCGTCTTTCATGTGTCATTGATTTTGTTTTCAGAGATATTGCAACTACCCCCTAGAGTGCTCTGTATTGGAAGGCCATTACATGAGGTAGAAAAGTCTCCAATGCTCTGTTCTGTGGCCTTTTACCCTACCTGAATGAAACTAGCTCCAAGTCCCCCACACAAAGGCAAAGAAGCGCTCGTTCCTGCCTCCCGACTACAAACAGGGTCTTCTGACATATTCCCCTCCCCCAGCCCCACAGATAAACCAGCAAACCAACAAGGCCCGGGTTTCCCGATAAAGAACCTTCTTAAGGAACCCTTCTTAAGCAACCCTTTGTATGGGAGTTAAGAAGTACTTTGGAGTTAAGTGCTTCTTAACTCATTCGGGAAACCCGGCCAATGCTGGTGATAAGACAACAGTAATAAGCATGACATGAACACTGTTGAACCTGAAACTGCTGGGTATATGGAAGGGGAGGGGATGCACAGCTGTGCTCGGATTGAAGATAAAATTACAATTGTGGAGGTCTGGCCATGCGGAAAGGGAAGCTTCAGAACAGCAATTAGGAAGACGCTTGCAAACCCGAGCTCATCGCACCACAAGGTGATGGAATGAGTGGGGGAATGCAAATGTGGGCGTTGACAGAATTGTCTGGGTTAGGCTTCACCAGTACACGCAGGTCACTTATCCGGGAGGTGGGGGTAGGGGTGAGGGGTCGGTAACAATTAAGGGAGATAATTAGCCCCAGAGTCATGAGCTTGAGTTGCCATGGCACTGATGGCTATCTTTGTTACGAAGCTAATGGATTGTAACAGATTCCTGTTAAGACACTGCGACAGGTTCATAATGGATCAAACAGAGAGATCTGCACATGTTGAATCGTGTGTTTATCTAATTTCGCCGTCTCGGGCTCGTCAAGGCGGGGGAGGCTGCGGCGCACCTGATCCTTTGTGGAAGACTAATAGAGTAGGAGAAAGTAGCACAGGGGGGCGGACCAGAGTTGACGGCGGTGCCAGTTTTCATTTAGAATCATTACTCAGCTGCTGGGGCTAAAGCACTCTTGCTGTGTGTTAGAAACTGGAGCACTGCAACACTCTTTACAGCTCTGCTGGAATTCATTTATCGCTTCGTCTTCAAGAGGGAGCATAAATCAGTGGAAGACAAACAGCACGCAGCGCCCATTCAGCAATTGATCTGCCATCTTTCTGACCAAAGCACACTGCAGTAGCAGAGTCTAAGTTAAATAAAGCAGGAAAGGATCTGGGATGAATGAATCATAGTCCACTCCTCCAGAATGAATTCTCTTTTCAGAGAGAGAGAGAGAAAGGCCGATTATCTTGTATAGCGCAATAGTGTGGCTGTCACTACGGGACCCTCCATGCTTTTCGGGTGGTTTGAGCTCCTGTGAATTCCGGCCCTCGTGGCTTTGGAAGATAACATTTAGAGAAGTCCTACATGCTGTTGTCAGGCAACCGTGACCCAGGATGCCTGCTGTTCTTGGAGCGTACGAGCGCTGTGTCCCTGAGTAGGCACAGATGATTAATGCTTGAGGAGGCAGCAGGAACCTGACAGAATCTGGCCCATTGTGTGCCCGTGCTCCAACAGGGAGACCAGGCGCTGCAATTAAAAAAACACAGGGAAACCATTGGCAATGATGGCGTTACTCAAAGCCTCAACTGAGGGAGAATGGGGACAGAACCACCTCAGTAGATTTTAGTAGGTTTTTCTTATTTGCCAAACGTAATAAGTAAGTAAATAAGTAAGTCATATCTGTTGTTTTACTGCAACGGATGGGCGGTGGAAGTGAGTGGTAGATGAAGGAAAAGGGAAGAAGGCTGCTTCTTTCTACATAACAGTAGAGAATGAAGCAGGCAGTGGTTATAACCTAGGCAACGGAAGCCAATAAAATCATGGGCTTTGATTTGCAGCAGTTCCCTGCCAGACAGATAATTGCAGAGCAGTAGAAAAAGAAAAAAACGAGGCTGAGGAGCAGATAGTGATGAAAATGATAATCCACAGTTTGAGGAGAGATTTGTGAATGGCAAAGGCTCAAGCCTCCATTTTTCATTTGATACCCTTCAACCTGTTGGTGCTTAGCAACCGCTCATCAAAGGCTGTGCTTAATGATAGGCGTCGTGTCAGTTATTTCAACTGGCGCACGGCAGACCGTTTGGTGTGTTAATTGTAGCACTGAAAAGGAAGTGATAATTAAGAGATCTCACACTTTTCTGAGAGGTGTCAGAACGCAATTGAGAGGAGAAGATGGGGATAAAATTCTATTTATAACAGCAATCATTTGCTGGAGACAAGAGCTGAGAACATGCCCAGCAGTTAACTTTCTTCAAACTATAGTCTTGAAGTGTTTGATAATGTTGTGTGATTGATCCAAGGCTTCATCTTACAAGTAGTGCCAGATAAATAATAGCACCAACTGTCAGAATCCAGGCTGATTCAGTTGATTCACTTTTTGATGTAGAAATATAGAAAAAATAATTAATTAATAAAAAAAAGAACGAAAGAAAAGAAAAAGACTAGAATAGGTTCTAATAAGGTGAATTGCCTTCTCTGTCTTTAAATTGCACGCAGAACCCAATTTAACAGATATAACTGCGAAAAGTGAAAGTTAAGAAGAACATCTCTTCTATCTTCATTCTCTTAAATCTTTTTCATCATGTCTTCATCTGTCCACCTCTGGAGCAGACCAACTCATATCCACGTCTGCAGTCCTCAATGATGCCTGAGGTACTGTAAGCTATCATAACATGTTAATATGTTCTTCTATATTCTCTAACTGTTGGTTATGTATGATTAATTGCGGAAGCGTGAGGCACCGCTTGCTTCTAAAGAAGAACTGTACGCCTGATTTCCGAAAGTGCTGTTTGTTAATGAGGCCACCTTAATCTGTTCACAATCCAAACTGATTAATCCGCATTTGACAGGTGGCTGTATTCTCTGTAATTAAGCAAAATCGTTCATTAATATTCCTCCGCCATGGCAGTGTGATCCTCATGAACGTGGACATGTTCCACTGTCACTGCTGTCCTCCTCTATTAGCTCACTGGGACCACAGAAAAGTACGGGAGGTGGAGGTGAAACAGTAAGAGGCCCTTAACTTTACAGTTTATAACTTCACACCCAGTCAGATGAGAAAACGCATTTTTGAACAGCCATGAAGATTTAAAATCATTATTTTCATCGTAAAACATTTGGCTTCAAGGTGATATCTTGATATTACCTCTTCGTTGTGTATTGTCTCACATTTGAGATGTCTCCCCATTGTAGAGGGCAAACCATGTAGAGATGACATTTCACTTTGTTTTGCATACCGTGTCAATAGGATCAATATACATATTAGTTGTGGGAGAGAAGCTTTTGCAGAGTTGTGGGCTTCCATAGGAGAACACTCTCTCCCTTACAGAAAAGAGGGTCTAGCCAAACTATATTGAATTGAATTAAAAAAAACAAATCAAAGCTACACTTTCAAGGGATGTAAACTTTTGATGTTTGTTTAAAATAAAGATCAAGAACAAGTGTTTCCAATTAATGAGGATGTGAAATGTCGAGGAGCAGGCAGGGCAAGGTGACATTTCTTCTCTCCCGGCCTGGGCTTCAAGAGCTCTGGAACAGAGCCATCCTTGACTATCTCCTTCTCTCTGTCATTTAATTAACCTTTACGCAGATTAAAATGTTATCCAGTTTTATCTGAAAGCACAGAGGGCAAAGAACAGCTAGCCTTGTGAGGCCATCCTGATCTCGAGCTCACAATCAGTTTCTCTCAGTAGATCCGCCTGGACTTCCCCCTATCTCCATCGGTTATTCTTCGATTACGTTCTGACCGGACCAATCAGGGACTGCGTTCTGACTGTAGTTCTGCCCCCAGTAGACCCTGGTCGTGGTTATTGGAACGGCAGTGTTGCGTCATAGGCAACACACAAAGCGAAGTGCCATACAGTCCTGCCCAGTCCTGCCAATCCTGTTGCTGTTAGTTATAATACAGCACTGCACTGTCATTAAATACATTTTTGAAAATTAAGGGTTACCAGTATTCCATTTTTCTAAATTGCGTTGCTTTCAGCCCTTTTCGAGCATGATTGACCAAGAGGCATTCAGAGCCGTGCCAATAACCACCACAATATACCAAAATCACCAGTAGTATCACTCCACTTTGATACATTCTATCACAACGTGACAGGGATTGTGAGAAATAAACATACAGTACTAAAGCTGGAAAGTTTTTTGTTGTTGTTGTTGAAAGGGGACAGACACTTTGAGTTTGATACTTGTCGTTACGCTGATTGGCTGAAGGTCATGGCGAGTCGCCTATTCCCGCCCACAGTCATTGTAGATAAGAGGAACGCCAGACTGAGCTGCGGAGAGAAACAGAATGTGATCTCGCTCAGGATGGCCTCACAAGGAGAA
Organism: Borostomias antarcticus; assembly: GCF_949987555.1. Classification (NCBI taxonomy): domain Eukaryota; kingdom Metazoa; phylum Chordata; class Actinopteri; order Stomiiformes; family Stomiidae; genus Borostomias; species Borostomias antarcticus. The sequence goes on along the minus strand of NC_140250.1, from coordinate 24,243,191 downwards.
AGAACAGCTTCCCTGCCTCTTAATACGTCAGGAAAGAGACGTTCTCTGTTATCTTCCGCTCACACATTAGGCCTAGTGAGCGCTTTGATATTTTCTGGGCGACTATGATTAGTTGTAGAGGAGGGAACAGGCTGCCGATGCCTGCTGAAGTCTGCTTGCTTGGCATGGCAGAGACGCCTAGCTGTGACAAATGGCCGGGGCTAGGTTCTAAACCTCAGCTGCTGATGCTGGGACACCGCCTGTTGTTTGCGTCCCGCTCCCCTCGCGTGGTCCATGGAACATTCTGGCACATCTGAACGGGCCAGTTTGTCATCATTACAAACAGAGGGAGGATATTGAGTGCAGAGACTATTATGAGGAGAAAAGTCCCATGAGACGGAAATCAATAAAACACTGCTAAGCTGTCATGCTGCGATTAGGAATTCAGATTCCCCAAAATGATGTATTTAAGTAATACTCTAATGCGCTCATGTGCACGAATTGAATGACCTGATGGAAATTGCGATTGCTGCTTTAAGAGCCATGCAGTTAATTTTTCTAATGCTGTAATAAGAAAATGAAGAAAATGTAATTGAAACAGCACTACCAGACCTGAACCTTGGCGTGACATTTAATCAGGCAGAAAAGAAGGTCCAAATGTAATCGTAGGGTCATAAATTAATAATGCAATAGGCTAAGTCAGTTTGGCACAGTAACTTTTGTCATATGTTGAAGATAGACTGATGGCCATGCTGATGTTGCCTGTTTCAGGTCTAGTGTTAATTTTCACTGACTGTGCCACAGAGTTACAGTAAAGACGTGCTACTAGGGTCAGACAGTCTTTCAAGGTGGGTCGTGTTAAGATTACAATACACTGAAAGTATGTTTTATTCCTCAGAGGGTGGACAGAAGCAAGATGAAAGGAAGAAGGATATGAGTATTTCTCCACCAAATTAAAGAGCTCTTTACCTGCTTCTGCCTTTCCAAAGAGGGACATGAACAACACCCCTTACCCCCCAGACTCACAGTTAAAGTTGACACAACATCAAAACATTTTCAATCAATTAAACTTGTGTATTTCCACAGACCCACTGTGTACAAGTATTTCAAGCCACGGTGTTAAAAGCAGGCTCAAACGAGTACGCTGTTTTTCTACATAGAACTTCTTCGGACCCCCTATTGCTTGATATGAAAGTTGACTCTATTCCTGTATTAACGCTTTGCACGGTGTACCAAGCAACCCCTGTCTATTCCTGCCCCTTTCATTAGAAACAATACCTTTTTCTGGCATGTTTACCACAAGCCAGGTGACCACAGGGCTTGCAGCGGAAATGAGGCCCCCAGAATCACAAGCAATAAAGGCCTTTCATTGTGATTCGTGTTTACCTCGGCGGCTCCTGCTATCATGATTGCCAGGGTGTGTCTGTCTGGGAACTGCTGAGAAGGAACGGCCGGCCACTCTCGCAGGTGGATAGGTGTCGGAAGTGATTTAGGCTTGTGGCATGGCATAGCTAACTGCCTCTATTGTACTAACCCGAATTGCCAATAAGGTGAGAGAGATATCGCCCCGTCTCTTGTACCTCATCATCGCCCTTCCCCTCCTCGCCACTGATGGCTATGAGCTCAGGTTGTCAAGGAGCAAAAAAACAAAATCGGCATGTGAAACCGCTGACATACGGGTTTATGAAAGATTGATGTGATGCTGGCCCCCGCTTGCACACTTTTTGTGGTGTTTGTCGGCAAGGAAGCGAGCAGGTAGGCTACAATCCCTGCGCGCTGCCTGGCGCGCTGAATGTTTTATGACTGCCGAGCGAGGTGGGACAGGGGTGCCGCGACGTTTGGCTACTTCAGGAAATTGTCTTGTGGGGCCCCATGGGAGGAAAAAAGAGAAGCAATCCTGAAAGTGATCTGCCAGAGAAAGAGACAGCAGTCACTCTCTTCTGCCACGATCTCCATCTCTCTGACACAAAATCTCACCTCAGAAGCACAGAAAACCACAATACTGTCTTGAAGACTGTTATTCCCTTCCAGAAAGATAATAATGAATGATTTATTGCTATTACAAATGTCAGAAACTGTCATATTCACCAAAGCATTACATTCAGCTAGCATGGAGACTATCCACTGTAATAAATAATGTTAGTAGGCCTACACATAACATGGCATTAGTTACACGTGAATGCATTGCTTCATTCAACTGGAAAACTGTTTTCATTAAGTTGTTGTGAAATGTTGGACTGAGTTCTTAAGAGAGACTAGAAACTAATGTGACAACTTTATTTGTTCAGTTGAGGATGATGAGATGAAGACGTTCATCTAAAGAAAGATTCTCACAAACTACTGAACGAACTAATGAGTTCTTGTTGTTCTCACTGAAACCTTCCTGGTATATTTCTGCACCAAGCTAAGGTGACCTGTCGCTGTCGCTGCCATGGTAACATTTAGAAGAAATCTCTGATGTTGTTTGCCAAGCGTTATACCTGATATTAATAGCCCTCCCATAACTTGTTAGCTCTTGCAAGAGCATGCTTTTCTCTTTCAGGAAAAAAAACAATACAATATCTTCCAATTAAGGTAAATTAAGATATAAAAGGCAATAATGTCTATCTAGGCTGTCCAAACAGGCGTATGAGAATCAATGTAAACTGTTTGAATTCAATAATTTGTGTAACTTAATTCCATGACATCTACGAAAGATGTTTAATTTGTGCTCTGATCGGATGACAACTAAGCTTTCTTCCACAGACAACTCATTAGTTTGCTTTGAGGTTCATGCAATGAAAATGCTGAATACTGTATATGTCAAGATTTTGATTTAGTGTCAACATGATTCATTTTTCATGTAAGATAGTTTGTATTTCAGTACATTCTAGATTCTTTCAATATTAAACCCAAATCATTGTCCGACTGAATAATCTACAGTAATAATCAGTACATGGTTTGAAAGCCACTTGCTGTTGAGTTGAGATTTGTGTTGTGGTGAGACAGGAACTGTCTTGCGTTATATTTTCCATAGCATTAAAAGTCTTAACAAAGAGTCTCTCAGGAAAATTATATTAATTGCCATTCCATCTATTTTCTAATTAACAGCGCATGCATTGTAGTTTTAATTACAAAAACAAAACCTGCACGTACACAACAGCAAATTAGAAAGTATAATGACCCCTGTTTTCCATAAGAGGTGCTAGCATGTGTGTGCAGGATAGCAGCCCTCTCATTTGGAACCTTCACAATCAAATGAAAACAATCTCACCCTTACAAATGTTAACAGGCAGATTTAAATTAACTCCCACTCTCGGGCTAAGTGAGAACAGTTATTCGAATAGCTCTGTTTTGCCTTATGTTCGCCTGAATCTCACTTAACATAACTATATTCAGTGAAGGCACTGGGTGATACAATATGTGCAGAGCATCAAAGTGGGCCTGCAATAAAAAATACAGTGTCAAACTGCATCCAGGCTAGGCAGCCATTGCACATTCTATGCAGGTACAGCGTGTCTGCACAGTGCACTCACTTGGTTCTCTCTAACCATTTATTCAATTAGACAACATTCAGCACCATGAAATCCAAAACAAGACACTTGATACCCCCTCTGCCTTTAGGCTGATTCCATCAAAAGAGTGGAAGCTCATCAGGTCCATACCAAGGAGATTACTACCACTTTGGACTCCTGCTGGTTTGGATTTGCCTGGAGTGTCAGGACTGGGATATCAGCAGTGGTGAGTATTTGCAGTGCGATGCTGGGGCTTAAATGAGAGCAATCAGGTCTCTGTTCTACACGTGGGCAGCAAAAAAGCGCAGTTTCGGTAATTGCTAGTTATTAAAGCTTATAATCAGGCGCGGCGTGCAAGGAAGTGCAATGAACAGGACCGATGAGCTGATCTCACAGGAAATGAAAAGCTCCTGGTACGTATGGGGTTGAACCCATTGGGAGCGCGGTCATGTGAGGATTCATACATGGGATTGTTTTGATGGACTGTCATTTGCTCAAGTTGTGCTCTTCCATCGGGGACAGGAAAGAGAACCAGGCAGAAGAACAAGGCAGATTAGTAGCCTTTTTTTTCCCAGTAGCTCCGCATAGCAATGCTATACTGCCTGGAGACACACATCCTTTACAGACCTACCCGCCCACATGCTGTACTTGGAGAACTGCGTGCTTCCCTCCCTTTCCGTCACGTATTATGCTGCTCACAAGGAAGGAGAAATAATCACTGTACAAGCCCAATGGAGATCAAGCGTGAATTAATGTGAGGCTCTCTGCCTTTCACCCCTCTTCCAAGAACCGCTATCAGCCCTCGTGAATAGATGATAACTGGTACTTTAAAGAAATGTGAGTGAATGGGAAAGAAAACATTTGGTTGTGTAAGCTTTTAGTTATTAAAAAACGGCATGATATTCTCTCTCAGGTTCAGTTTGTAAGCTACAGGTCAGGCGTATGATGATGATAATTCTTAACTTAGTTTACTTTTTACATTTTAGTCATTTAGCCGATGCTTTTATCAAAGGCGGCTTACAATAAGTATGTTTGTCTAGAGTAAATTACATCCCAGTCAAGTAATCTTAAAGCTGCAGTAACTTTTGCACTATGAGCCTACTATAAGTGAAAATTAAGTCTGATTCAACCTCATGGTTTGTGAGTTTGGGTTCCCATAATGCACTAGAAGAACTGCTGATTGGATCTCAGCATGCGCCGCTTTGAACTTTGAACCAGGCGTGACCATACCTCCCAGCCTTTCTTTCCTTATTCATTTGAAACGCTCCGGTGTTGACCTGACACCAAATCATAATCATTATTATAATTGCTGTAGCAGAGAAAAACACCACTCTACAAAGACACGGTTTTCATGAAGGTCAATCAAGATTCACGATTCTTTATTACATCCATCATACGCCTTGCAGGAACAACAGAATAAAATACAAGATAATAACAAAAACAATGCAATATAATACAACAGAAAAATATGGTGTCTGTGTGTAAGCAGTTATGCCTGTCGATTTATCATAACAATATATTAATACTTAAATGATTAAAATCTTACGAATATATTACAAACTGCAGCTTTAAGTGATATTAATCATGTGATTATGCCAGTTTTTACAGATAGAATAATGAGAGTCATTTTTATTCAACTGATGAAACTGTGAATTATATTAACATTTCCACTCAAAAGGTGTGAACTGTATGCCTTCAGTTAAGGAATCAATGAAGTGCTGCCAGGGGCAAACGTTACACATAATCAAGGGTTGATTGATTAAAACATCAGTCATCAAAAGAGGCATAATTATAAGCGGTGTAGACTAAAGACAGAGCTAGAGAACTCTCACAATGCTGCCGGCAACATTTCTGCCCTCTGAACAACCCCTTGTGTCCTCTACAGGCTTCCATACAAACTCCTGAGGCAACCATGGATGCACCACCTACATGTTTTACCTACTCCTATATCCTATGTCATTGGAGGTTGAACTCACTCCCAATCATCAATCAATATCATAAATTAAAGTTGCACAAAGAGCTAACTAGGGCTGGGTATTAACAAGGACCTCACGATACGATAAGTATCACGATACATGGGTCACGATATGATATGTATCACGATACATGGGTCACGATATGATACGTATCACGATACATTGCAATGCGATACGATACAATGCATATTGTGATACATTGTGATTCTCTACATAGTTGAAAAAAATTCAGATGAAAATACTGAAATACTGCAAATCCAATTTTAAAAAAAAAATCTTCTTTTTTTTACTGTCAGAAGATAGTGGACTAGACACCCCAGACACCTGTCACACTCAGTCTCTAGTTTTGGTGCTCAAGATTCAAGATTCCTTTTATTCATCACACATAATGTATGATGTTCATCACAAGCCAAAAAAGGTCCCCCGAAAACTGTGAATAAAGTCACACCACACACCCTTAACTTATGTTCCACGTCCCTCAACCTCACTGGACCAGATCATTTTTCAAATGGCTATGACATGAATTCTGGGAGATCACCTACGGGCAGAGCAGATGGATGCCCCCCTGGTGACCTGTATTATGGTCTACTTGCCTGTCAGACCGCAATATGTGAGGTATCAGGATTGTGTGTCAGAATGAGTGGTCAGCAAAACAGGGGCCCCACAAGAGACTGTCCTGGGTCCCTTTCTGTTCACACACATACATTGGATTTCAGATACAGATAAGCCATCTGCAGAATACAGATATGCCATCTGCAGAAGTTCTCAGATGACTGCTATAGCTGGATGTGTAAGAGGATGACGCGGTGGAAGACAGAGGCCCAGTGACCTTGTTGAGTGGTGCACACAGAGCCACTTGGAGGTCAACGTACAGTAGGAAAGACCAGGGAGATGATGGTGGACTTCAGGAGGAAAAAGGCTCAGTTATCTCCAGTTTTTGTCCAGGGGGTTGATGTTCATGTGGTCCAGCCTTTAGTTGAAGTATTTAGGAGTGGTTCAAATGGAGGATTAGAGAGGTCAGAGGTCGGAGGAAACCAGAGAAGATCAGGGACACAGTGAGTGGTTCTGCTTCTAAATTCTATAAGACATGGACGTCCTTCTTGGAGTTTGTAGAGGAATTGGATGCTGGGTCACTAGCTGAAATAGATTAGTCCACATTCAAGATACCAATCTTTCTCTATCCTCTTCTGTCTTTTTACCTACAGTACTTTATTTATTTATTTATTTTACTCTTTCTGTTTGTATGGGTTTTTTGTTTTCTTTGCGTACATTTAATTTATGTTTTTTTTAATAATTGTTATTCTTTATTTTGTTGTGGTGTCATGTTTACATTGACTGTATTATGCACTGATTTGAATGACAGCGTGCCTATTGGGTCAGGGGTTTGTTGGGGGGGTTGAGTGCTGGGTGGGTTAGGGCTAGGGGGTTAGGGTTAGTGGGTTAGAGTTAGTGGGGGTGTTTAGGGTTAGGGTTAGTAGGTTAGAGTTAGTGGGGGTGTTTAGGGTTAGTGTGGGTGGTTAGGGTTAGTGGGGGGTGTATAGGTTTAGGGTTAGTGGGGGTGGTTAGGGTTAGTGGGGGTGTATAGGGTTAGTGGGGGGTGTATAGGGTTAGGGTTAGTGGGGGGTATATAGGGTTAGGGTTAGTAGGGGGTGTATAGGGTTAGGGTTAGTAGGGGGTGTATAGGGTTAGGGTTAGGAGGTTAGGGTTAGTGGGGGGTGTATAGGTTTAGGGTTAGTGGGGGTGGTTAGGGTTAGTGGGGGTGTATAGGGTTAGTGGGGGGTGTATAGGGTTAGGGTTAGTGGGGGGTGCATAGGGTTAGGGTTAGTAGGGGGTGCATAGGGTTAGGGTTAGTAGGGGGTGTATAGGGTTAGGGTTAGGAGGTTAGGGTTAGTGGGTTAGAGTTAGTGGGGGGTGTTTAGGTTAGTGGGGGTGGTTAGGGTTAGTGGGGGGTGTATAGGGTTAGTGGGGGGTGTATAGGGTTAGTGGGGGTGGTTAGGGTTAGTGGGGGTGGTTAGGGTTAGTGGGGGGTGTATAGGGTTAGGGTTAGTGGGGGTGTTTAGGGTTAGTGGGGGTGGTTAGGGTTAGTGGGGGTGTATAGGGTTAGGGTTAGTAGGTTAGGGTTAGTGGGGGGTGTATAGGGTTAGGGTTAGTAGGGGGTGTATAGGGTTAGGGTTAGTGGGGGGTGTATAGGGTTAGGGTTAGTGGGGGGTGCATAGGGTTAGGGTTAGTGGGGACTTGCATGGAGTTGCAACAGCATGGACATGGAACAGTGTGGACCAACTGATAAGGAGGACGGGCTCCTCTTGCTGTAGGCTGATCCATGAGGGGCTTCATTGATTGATTTCCTCTGTGGTCCTGCCTCTCCTGTTCATATTAATGGTTAGCCTGAAGGGAGATTCGTTTAATCAATCGGAAGTCCCCTGGTTGAGATTTGCATTTCATCTTTCCGTTTGACTGGCTGAAGTAAAGTGACTGACCAAACGGCCGACTAATGGCCTCCCTGTTCCCCCTGACCCCATCAACAGATCACTCTCCCACCTCGCCGTATTAATGAACACCACTCGTCATCTGTGATTAAATTGGGAGAGTTCTGATTCATCAGCATATTTCTTTGAAGATTAGAAGGCTCGGGGGGAATCGGCTGATTTAATTGCAGGTGTGCACAGAAAGACAACGCGGAGGCGGCGTCCCTGCACCGAAAAATCACCTCTTCATCAGAATTTTCATAAAACCCTCTGCTCGCAGAATTTGTGAAGGCGACAGCAAAATACAATTTTCCAAATAGCCACTACAACAGTGGATACCGGCGCGATGGCGAGCCCACGATGGGTCCTTCAGATCTGATCCTGAGTGTGTGGATGCATGGAGCAAGCCAGCTCCTCTATGTGCTTTAATGGCTCTTAAACAAGCACACATGCTTCCTAATTCAATCTCTATGGAAAAAGTCGACGGCACGTTGATTTATGTAATACTCTGCCTAACATGCAAGGCAATTTATGGAAATCATCCTTCTATTGAGGCAACAGTAAGAAATGATAATCCTCAACTCTAAAGTGTGTTTTTCTAACAAACCAGCGTAGATTATATGTTAGCCAGCCATGTTAGTGTAGTTTAGGGAGGCAGGCAGGCATTTAAAATAAATTCTATATTTATGTCACACACACACACACACACGCACACACACACACACACACACACACACACACACACTCACACACTCACACACACACACACACACACACACAAACACACTCACACACACACACAGACACACACACCATGACTGCTGACATTGGGCTTTCTTAAATCGAAATATGGCAGTACTTTGTGAGGGGAACAAAATGTTCTGAGTCCATAAAAATTCTTTTGATGTGATAATGTGGCTTTGGAGTAAAAATGTAAATGAAGCGTGTTTGGATTTCCCCTCTCAGAGTGAGATCTGAGGGAGGCAGCGCTGTCACCCGGCACAGAGCTGCTCCCTGGCCTCTCCCGCACCACGCTGCCACCACATGAGCTGCATTATTTCTGACGACAGGTGACACGCGTTCCCCTCCCAGCCCCTGTCCTCTCCCAAATTCCGCCTCCTCTCCTCCTCCTCCTCCCCCTCCTCCTCCCCCTCCTATTCTCCTGTCCTGTCCTTTCCTCTGCTTTGTCCCCCCTTTTAATCCCAGTCTCCCATGGCCTCTCCTCTCCTCTCCTCTCCTCTCCTCTCCTCTCCTCTCCTCTCCTCTCCTCTCCTCTCCTCTCCTCTCCTCTCCCATCCTCTCCTCCTCTCCTCTCCTCTCCTCTCCTCTCCTCTCCTCTCCTCTCCTCTCCTCTCCTCTCCTCTCCTCTCCTCTCCTCTCCTCTCCTCTCCCCTCCTCTCCCCTCCTCTCCTCTCTTATCCTCTCCTCTCCCCTCTTCTCCTCTCCTCTCCTCTCCTCTCCTCTCCTCTCCTCTCCTCTCCTCTCCTCTCCTCTCCTCTCCTCTCCTCTCCTCTCCTCTCCTCTCCTCTCCTCTCCTCTCCCCTCTTCTCCTCTCCTCTCCTCTCCTCTCCTCTCCTCTCCTCTCATCTCCCCTGTTTCAGATACAGTATTTGGACATACCAGCATATAATTCCTCAGGAAATAACCATGGAGAATGGAGCTTGACCCAGAGCCTTAGGGCTGGTCGGAGGTGCCAGCCCCACCCCCCCCCCACCTCGAACATACCGCAATGACCCCCTCCCCTCCTCGCAGGGCGACCGGGGTGCGCCTCTCTCCTCAGGCGGGCGGGGGCGGAGAGACAAGGGGAGGTAAAAATAGAGCTCATTACTCTATTATTGCAGCCCATCGTCTGTTGCTAGGCAATGGTATCAGATTAACACTAATTATCATTTTATCACATTTCCCCCTCGCTGTCGGCCTCTCTTCTTTCTCTCTCTCACTCTCTCTCTTCTTTCTCTCTTTCCCTCTCTCACTAACTCTCTTCTTTCTTTCTCTCTCTCACTCACTCTCTCTCTTCTTTCTCTCTTTCTCTCTCCCACTCACTCTCTCTTCTTTCTCTCTTTCTCTCCCTCACTCTCTCTCCTTTCTCTCTCACACTCTCTCTCTCTTTTCATTCTTTCGCTCTCTCTCACTCACTCTCTCTCTTCTTTCTCGCTCTCATTCTCTTCTTTCTCTCTCTCACTCTCTTCTTTCTCTCTTTCTCTCTCTCACTCATTGTCTCTCTCTGTCTCGCCTCGGCAAAGTCTAACGAGTTTGATCATTTACATGTAGGACCCATCCATAAGCATGAATTCACTCCAATATATTCACACTGGAAGACATTTCATTTTCTGACCAGGCTTAATGAATAAGATAGATCCAATATGAGTAAAAGGTTGATATCCTCTCTTTCAGAATATCAGATCTGGTACATCGTCATGTTAAAAAGACTCATATGAGCAGCTTTGGGATGAGACATGGGGTAGAAAGTATAATGAGAAGAAGAAGAAGAAGAAGAGATTGCCTTTAATCTGTTCATCTGCAAAGCTTCATTTCAAGGTAAGGGACCAATTCTGCGATTAGCATCAATGATCCCGGAGCCTAACGACAGTTAGGCTGACTGAGCCGCTGCCGCACTTAGAGGAAATCGAGACGACTACAGAACGGCCTCTCCTCATCCTGTGGGTCCCTGGGAAAATGAGTTTTCTGCTAATGAACTAGAATGGGAGTTGTAATGTAAGCTTTTTTGTGTTGAATATGGCAGAACAACAGTTGCTGAGTTGCTTCCCATAGCCCAGTCAGAGTGTGATTTATTCGTGTGGAGCTTTGGCGCTCGTGTAGGCCACAGCTCGAGGGCACACTCACATTGTTCCAAACCTGGCCATTGTTTCTCTGCGCTGGCAGTAATGAGAGCCTCCACAGGAACACAGCCCATCTCTCCTGTCAGGGTGAAGAATGCAGGCACTGTTCACGAGAGCGCGCGCACACACACACACGCACACACCCACACACACACATTGCACACACAAAGGAGCACAAAGCCAATGCAAGTACGCACACAAGTAGACAGGTAAAACACACAAATGTTAGACACACAAAGGCTGTGCTCTTTCTCTCTCTATTTTTAACACAGGTACAGACACCCTCTCTTTCACACACACACACACACACATACTCACGCACACACACATACACACGCACACACACACTCACCCTCCAGCGACATTCACATACCTCAACAGCTCATAAATCATAGAGTGTCATTTCACAGAAGACTGCTGCGGTTAAAACAATTAGCACTAAGAAAATGCATTTCCCCCCAATCTAGCATACCCGAATATAATGAATATGTGTTTATATAGAGTATCATACATATTCACAAAGTCTGGTTCACACTTGTTAGTGTACCGGAAATTCAGACTGCCACCTGAGTCTGGTGTGAGGGCTGCATTAGGGGGATGATAAGTAAACATATGATTACAATCCTACATTACAAACGATTCATTTCTAGGCGCGATACTTTGAAAGGCATTATCACTCTGAATGTCTGCTACTTAACACTTCTTAGTCACTGAGATGAGTTTCCCGCCATATTCCAACCGTCAATAAGCTCTCTCACCCAATCATCTATTTAAAAACGTAGGTCCTTCCTCAGGGCCTGTAGTATATTCCCTTGTTCTCCGTAATGTAATTTCTGACTTTGTAACTTGGTCTAAACGTGGCCGGCTCCTCACCTTGAGAGCGAACTATCCGTCTTTGATTTATTGCGACCGAGCGCTGAGTTTCCATCTTCTCCCCTGGCTTGTCACTGCTGTTCTATAATTGGGTGAGCCGCGTGACTGACCTAGCCACCGTTGACGTTTGCTAGCCCCCGCGTAACTGTCTTTGGGATATTTCCTTCCTTCTCTCTCTCTCTCTCTCTCTCTTTTTGTCTGTCCACCCTCCTCCCAATCTGCCATTTTCGCTAACGTAGGGGAAAGTAGGACGCCATTTGCTTCGCCATTAATTGCTCTGCCCTTTCCTGGCTCAAACGCACAACAAGAGAAAGGGGGGGGCGGTAGGGGGGGGCGGTTAAAAAAGCAACGAACGAAGAAAGAGAGTGGAGAGAGGACGGGCAAAAAAAAAAAGCTCCCTCCCGACCCCCCACTCTCCCCCCCCAGTCCTCTCCGCTACGCCGGGCAGCGCCGAGCGCTACGTAGCATCGGCTCCGAGGAGCAGGAGAAATTAATGAGGCAGCGTCGGACCGTGGGGGCTGGAGGCAACGCGCCCTTTGAGGAAGTCATTATGGTGGTGCTCTGTCTCCTTCACTTCTCCCAGTTCAAGGGTGTGCATGTGTGCGTTTGTGTGTATGTGTGTGTGCGCACACGTGTGTGTGTGTGTTCATTTGTGTGGGAGATTCTATAGGCTTCACCTGCCCCCCTCCACGACTGACCTCAAAGTGTCTCTTGCTCCCTTGACCCGGTTATGTCTATTCCTGCACCTCACCTCCCAACACACACACACACACAGACACACACACACACACACACACACACACCTCATTATGTCATCTCTTCACCACCTGAGTGGACCTCTAGAACGCATGGTGGATGCCATCCATCTCTTCTCCTCCTCCTTCCTATAGCGGTGTCTCTGGGGAGAGGGGAGGAGGAGAGGGGAGGAGGAGGAGGAGGAGGAGGAGGAGGAGGAGGGGGTATACGTCTAGGCATGCATCTCTCCTGGCCTCTCTCTCCCCGCCCCCTCCCCTACCGCCAAAGTCAACATACTATAGGTTGTATAATGCAATATTTACCTTTTAAAGCCTGAGTCTGCTGTTAACGCAGAGATGTTAGCAGTGGGAATGTTTGCCAGGTCATCGCTGACTACATCTGTCTCTCTGGGGAGGATGGGAGCAATTAGGCGAGCCGAGAACAACGTATTTCCATTAATTATCCCTGTTTCTTTAATGTTGAGACGCGACGAGAGACAAATAAGAGGTGAGAGGCCTGAAAGAAACAAACTGACACAGCAGAAATACTTTAGCATGCACTCATTGACTTCTAAGTAGGGAATGAGTAGGCCACAGTAAAACGGGGGTTGAAAGAAAGTGGCTACGCTCTAACAAGGACGAGATCTATGGCCAACGTTCTGAAGTCCAATACCAAACGTTTCAAAGGCAGCACTCTTGAAGAAGTTGTGTTGGCCTCATAGGAATAATGTTGACTGGAACCTTTTCAGAGGCTTGGCTTTGAAAGGTCTGCAGTGGGGGAAGGTGTGTGGACAGGTTGAGTCGACTGGCCTCCGGGGGGGGGGGGGGGGGGCTCGCTTTTCCTCAACTTTCTTCTCCTCCTCCGATACCGGCGCCCCAGAGCCACGGAACTGGCCCTCTGATGGTCTCCATGGCAACCAGTTAGATCTCTCTCTCTCTCTCTCTTGAACATTCTATTTCCCTCTCCAGACCCGGAGCTAGCTACACGCAGATCATGTGCTATGCGTGGGGCCCTGCTCAGCCGCTAATGGGCCCCTATAGACTCACGAGTCGGTCTCTGTAAACGCTCAAATTCGAGGCTGAAGACATTCATCCCCCGTTTCATCGCTAAAGGTGGGTGGAAACAATTTGAGAGATAAAACCTGCATTGCAGAACGTCTAAGGGGCGGTCCTTCCTAATAGGGCGGTGAATGTTTTGTTTTGATTCTCCACTCCAGGAGGACATCATTTCCGGTAAGGCGGGTCCTTCACCCTATTGGAAATGTAGGGAGTGGCTCTGATTGGTAGCGTTGGTTTTCTCTGTTCCAGCAGTGATTTTCAATGCTGTCTCCAGACTTTCATCTCCAAAGTCTGGGATCGTGAGACTAATGGGCTCCTGACTGTTCTTCATTTGTGATTTTTTGTACAGTATATCTCTTTGTTGCTGTCTTTATTACTTATTTACACTTTCCTGGGGGCCCCCGAATCTATTCCTGCATGGGGTCCCCTAAACCATAGAGCCGACCCTGTATCTCTCTCTCTCTTTATTCTCAATTTTAGAAGAAAACTTCAATAATCCAAGCTCAATCGGCAGCTACGGGAGTCACAGAGGTGCTTTGGCAACGTACTGAACAGTTAACAGAGGGGAGCTGCTAGCACGGAGAGATGACAGGACAGACTGTTGTGACAGATACCATTCTCTGTAAATTATGATTTGTTTTTGTTTATCAGCTCCAAGCCACCTCTCAGTAATAATAAGTCATGAAGAGGTCCATTGTGGCCGAGCGTTGATAGGCAGGGACATTTTCGACTATGATAAAACATGGCACAGGGGGAGAGGAGCCGACATGTTATCTGGCTTCACACCTCTAATCTGTCCAAACTCACCAGGCGGCTGATGTGAATTTCACTGCAGTTGCATTCATCCTCATCCGTTGCTCATCGGTGCGTACACACACCCGCGTCTCATTCTCTGTGTGCTTTCTTAGGAAGAACCGCACTACTGGACAAGCGAAAAGGATATGATTCAGGAAACGTGACTTTGTAAAACATTTTAATTCACCACGATTCATCCTCATTTGACTGTGTGTGTGTTTGTGTGTGGGAGTAACTGGGAATCGTATCACCTGAGAGCTCTCATTGCCTTACTTCACCTGACACCTGACAGTGTGTCTTCCTGTTATACAAGGGGACATATTGACGAGGAAGACAATAGTGCCAAGTCATCATGCCAATTAGGGAGCGACGAAGACAAAAGCAGGTGGTAATGAGAGCTCCTGATTCCCATGTCATAAGTGAAGTGTCTCGATCCCCACATATTCTCTCTCTCTCACTCACACACACACACACACCTTAAAGCAGGTGGTAATTAGAGATGGCAGCCTTTTTCCAAAGCCACCTGTGAGCGGATCCTGTGCCAGGTTCGGTGTGTGCGTGGCTTCGCAGCTACAGAACTGGGCAGCGCATCTGTTGAGGGAGTGTGAGGAGTGTACAAGGAGAGGGATTTCAGGTGTGTTCAGAGGGGCTAGTAAACATAAGATGCTTGGGAAGGACACACACACAGATGCGGGTATGCACATAAACACACACACACACACACACACACACACACGCTCCTCTTGTCTATCTCCCTTGTCTCACCTGCTGTCATCCATTCCAGCACCACTGTCACCGCTGCTGCGACCGTCGAGGCGTGTTCACGGGCTTTCAATCACGGCTACCTGCAATTACCTGTACCTGCAATTACCACATGCCACCTTCCCTATCAGGCTGCCTGTCAGGCTTTGGCTGCTGGGGGTGCTGGATCCCGGGGGCTGGGAGGGCAAGGAGGGAAGGCAGAAGCCCCAGAACACATGTGCATCATGGGCATCACTGTCAGCTTCTGTCCACCCGCCTCCTCTCTACCAGGCCCTATTGACCAGGCCTTCAATTAGTGTTAGCGCACGCTCCACCTGGGAGAAGCTCCACCGCCTTAAATCAGCAAGCAGACCTTCTGACCCGTCGAGAGGGCACAGGGGCTTGTTAATTCAGACTCGCCC
Source organism: Borostomias antarcticus (assembly GCF_949987555.1). Lineage (NCBI taxonomy): Eukaryota > Metazoa > Chordata > Actinopteri > Stomiiformes > Stomiidae > Borostomias > Borostomias antarcticus. The sequence goes on along the minus strand of NC_140250.1, from coordinate 24,227,813 downwards.
GAACGGACGAGAGAGAAAGAGAGAGAGAGAGAGGGAGGGGTGGAGGAGAGGTGGAGAGAGGAGATGAAGAGGACAGAGAGTAATGGGGTGAGACTGCAAAGGTGATGGCGAGAGAGAAAGAGAGCGGGGGAGGGAGAGAGAGAGAGAGAGAGAGATGAAGAGAGAATGAAAAAGACACAAACCGCCTCTGCATCCTTGGAGCTTGGGAGAGCGTTCGAGAGAAGAGATCGTCCAACGAATTTAACAGGAGGAAAAGACAGCCATGCTCAATCCCGTGACACTGAACACGCCATGGCAAATCCTCCCATTGTGGTTATCACTTACTAATTACTTAATTAGTAAAGTTAACTATGGCGCACGCAATTAATTGCTTCATCATTCCAAGCAGAGTTTGTGTGTACAAGTGAGTGCAATACATAAAATAAACCATGCATGATAAATACATAAATATACAGAAGAGCATTAGGGCCAACAGCGGAGTTAGTTTTTTTTTTTTTTTAAGCTTCTGAGTTTAAAGTCAGAAATTCTGACTTTTTTCTCAGAAGTTATTTCTGACTTTTTCTCAGAAATTCCGAGTTTTTTTCTCAGAAATTCTGCCTTTAATCTCAGAAGTTATTTCTGACTTTTTTCTCAGAAATTCTGACTTTAAACTCAGAAATTCTGACTTTAAACTCAGAAGCTTAAAAAAATAATAAACTCAGTTGTTGGCCCTCCTCTTCCGTATAAAACCTGTGGGAAAAGTGAAACAAATCCCCCAACCAGACAAACATTTCCCATTTCTCCCTTCTCATGTTTCATGTCTCCCTTCTCCTTTCTCCAAATGTTCCTTTATATAAAGTGGTTCAGAACCCATATGGAACATATTTCATATACGGCCATGACATGTTTATTTTTGTAGACCTCCTTCACAGGACCAGTCTCAGAAGAGGCCGATGTTGTGTGAACAGATTGTACATCACACAGGCCTACTTTGCCACAGCAGGACTGGTTCTGTACCTGCCTTGCTGTTCTTTCAGCACCACCAGAGGGCTGGAGATTTTCAGCACCTTGGAGAGCGCCCCAACGCTCCCCGCTCCCTTCAGAGTCTGAAGGCAAGTCAAGTCTGAAAGTCTCACATTCAGGATACAGTAGAGGCCTGTGTTGAACGAGGCATACTTCAGATTATGCTGGATCTGGAGGAAGAAGGCTCTAATCTAGCCTATATGACAGTATATCTACATTTCATGTAACATTTCAGTAGCCTACACAGTACCTAGGAGAAAGGGTTTGACATATTCAGAGCACTTTTTCGGACCTCTGCCACTTGCTGAGGTAGCAAATAGGATTACCATGAAACAAATTTGCTCTGATGTATTTGAAACTTTTTCAGATTTTTGGACATAATGTAATTATGTTATTGATCAATGGAGACCATTTTCTCTCCAGCTGATTCCATGCTTTCCTTCTTGCAAGTATTTACCGGGGTAGCATCAGGGTAATAATAATAATAACAATAATAAAAAGAAGAAGAAGAAGAGAATGAGAATGTAAGAGAAACAGAGAATGTATATACTGTACACAGAGTGCTTCACATACAAATAGACATAAAATTAACAAAAAGCAAGGAAAATAGGTATATGTAAAATTAGTAGCATCCACTTCCAAACACTTTACACTTGGTCTCTTCCACCAAAGTGCTTTTTGCCCTCTGAGGAGCCATATTAGTTCTTCGTTTGTATATTCTGGTTCGTACAATTAAGAGTCACCAGATAAACTAAACTCCTCGTAATCCTCTTCAAAGTCAGACATGTCTTTCGAACATCTTTTTGGCCATAGCAACTTGTTGTTGCTATTAGTCAACTACATTCATAGAAAGTATCGCTCCACTGCTGTTCTTCCATAGAGAACATACAGTAGGTCCGCACAAAGTAAAGAATTCAATGACAGTTTAAAAAGTGATGGTAAAAACACTCAAATGAACCCACATACACCAGTCAGCGTCTTTTATTTGCTATGGGTGCACTGTAGAGTGTTTAAGCGAGTTTGGTAGTAGATGCTACCCCGGTACCATAGTGTTGCGCTAGCATTAGCAACATGTGTATGCCCACAAGAAGGAGAATCAGCTGAAAATAGTCTCCATCATACAACAATAGCCTACATTTTTTAGTTAAAATTAAAATTAAAATTTAAGTTGTAAATGAGACAGAATGTTCAAAATTCTGAAGCTCCCCTTTAAGGGTGTTGTTATTGTGTTGCTACATTCTATTTCACAAGGCTTTGTTTTAATGTCTCTCCACTGTCAAGGGAGTTGGAGAAGCAGAAGTCTTAAAGTAAGAAAATGAGATTTGAGATGTTTTATTGGCGTTGTGTGTGCGCGTGGCCCTCAGAGAGCCAACTCTCTGCAACTTAAGAAACTAATCTTCTCGACGCACTGTTAATAGCATGTCTGGAAAGGTGTGAAAGAGAAAAGAAGAGGGAGAGGGTCGCGCGGGGGGGGTGGGGCGCGGGAGGCGACAGCAGGAACAAAACCGTCGAAACAGCGAAATACGCAATTTCCCCTCCCCATGCGAACGTTATCACACTTTCAGCTTTTTCAACTCCAATTAGTGGTTAAAAAAAAAGGAATCCAGAGTGGAGAGATCTGTGTACATGCTAAATCAGATCGGAACACATGGTGAGAGACCCGCGGGCCAAAGAACCTGATTAGAGTCGTCTGAGGGAATGAAGCCCCTATGAAAAGGTTGTGAAGTTAGTTTGCTGGATGACAGGCCTCCTGCGGTCGATCCTGCAGCTCCTTCCATCGATCCCGTCGCTGGCTCGCCATCTGAGTCAATCAAAGAGGGCTTTGGAGCACTTTGTGCTAATGAATGTGGAAATGATTAGCTATTGTGCTGTTGCCAGTCCAGCATGGAGGGAGGTATAGAGCAGAGTGCAGAGTGCATTGTGTGTCTTCTGTAGCAGAAGGCCTCAATTAGATTGTGCAATGACCACCTGTCTGTCAGTCTTTGGTCAGCAGTGTATCACACTGCGAATGTAATGGCGTCAATAAATAAATGGGTCGACATGAGAAAATATGTCCAAAGGAGGAGATTAAAACCTCCTTATGAGCAGTACTGTCTTATTTTGAGCAGGGTATTTAAACATCTAGACAACATCCCCACAAAGCAGAGCAAAGAGATAGAGGACTTTCTTTGAAACACCAGTTGAAATCCCCCCCCCCTCCCACACAAGAAAAAAACTCGTTCCACTGACTAGAGTTGAGGTAAGGTCAATTTGGGAGGCAGTGAGCCATCTCATTGGACTGCGAGATAGGTTGCGGCACAACAGGCACCGTTGCAGTCCCACGGGCCCTGTTGTTACGGGTTGAGAGAATCCATGAAGATGGAAAACCCTGTCCCGCCTCCACTGACCACATCCATGTGATGCTGCAGCCCCTGCAGTGACATCATCATTATTTGACACTAATGGGGCCAATGTTCCATAATGCCCCGTAGTAATAAAACTCTACACCAGCCCCCATCCGAAACCCAACTGGTCATACATCTCAATCTAAAAAAACACCCCCTCTGGGCTAAAAGGGCAAGCCACCCCATCTCTTACCGGCCAGAGGCAAGCCAAATACTCCAATCACTTTTGATTGGTTGCCCGCTAAATCGCTTCTCCAATTTTTTACAGTCCCATCGTCCCAACAGTGAGGGGGAGTGCTTCAGTAATTAAGAGGTGGGCTCCAGACCCAGAGGCCTTGGGGTGGGGGTGGGGGGAGGAGCTACGCTAGGACTGGGGGCGCACGCTCGTCTACCTAATCATCACCAGCCAATGAGGATGAGGAGTGGTGGGCAGCCTGGAGGAGAGCGCGTCCTCTCCCTCTCACAGTCATGCAGCGGCCATGTTCAAGGTGACTAATCCAGGTTGGCCCTCCAAGGGCCTGCGTCACGTGGTCGTCGTCGGCTGGCGGGGGTTTCGGGATGGGGGAGGGGGTTTCGGGATGGGGGAGGGGGTGATTAATGCGTGAGGTGTTGATTGCAGACAGAGAAAATGGTGCTGAATAACAGATTTGTGAAAAACAATGCTTTTGTGCGATAAACGAATGGAATGAACATTTTTGTGATAAACATCTGTCGTTGTTGATGCAGGAGAATACATAATTATAGATACAATTGTACAATTATAGATATAATTGTACAATTATACAATAGACAATTTTTTTCTTGAGCAACAGTAGGACATAATAAGATGTAGTTATTCCACATTGTAAATTTGAAAGTAAGCACCATTACAACTTCAGTTGTAGCTACAGTACATTTTACCTCATGTCGTGAGACATCCAACTAGCCTGACGAGTTATGGCTGTTTTTTACTGTGTTTACTAGCAGGCCTAATGGCGGACGTGTCGGCTGGGCTGTATCCTGTCAGGCGACGACACACGCAGCCTCGTCCTCGACTGCCGTCCCTCACCCCGTTGACCCTGCCAGGCTGCCCGCCGCGTCAGGTCACTGCGTCCGCTCGTGCCACCGTTGAGAGGACATCTGTCTGCCCCGCCAGTCTCCGGGCCGTCCGCCAGTCAGCCACTCACCTCGGCACCGCCGTGCACGTATGTACCGACGACCGGCGGGCAAGCTACAGGAATAGAACCGAGGGGGTGATAAAAACACAGAACAGTATCTTCTACATGAAGGAGTGTGCAGCCATGTGGAGATGAGTTAGAAAGGCTTTGCGTTTCAATTTGTTACAGTGATGAACATACTTCATTCATTTCACATCTACAGTATCTCACCTCTTCAAGAGGCACTACCAACATCCTCCCTCTTCAACGCCTGCTGTATTTATATTTTGCTACTCTTGAACTTAGATTATGCTCTTAGTCACTTGTTTAGAAAGGAGATGCACTTGTGAGTTCTAGAGAGTAGTAGGAACATTGACTACCTACTGCATGTTAAATGCAATTATTGTAAGTTGGTTTGGATAAACACTTCTGCTAAATGACTAATGTAATGTAATCTATGTTAAAATCAAGAGATAATAGATAAAGCATGTTGATGATTTCTTTCAGTTTAAAAAAATAGATTGTTGGAATCTATGTATTTTTCCACCCAGGTTGTACAATAGCTACAATATGACCCTGTATTGAATGCTCAAGAATTGAACATCAGCACAGAGAAGCTGTCTGCCTGCCATAAATCAATCACCCTCATACACTGCAATCCTGGCAACAGCAGGAAACGAGCTCAGTATTGAACGATTCAATGTCAATCATTATGTCCCGTCATTCTTAATTGGCAACATTTCCAATTTAGATCACATACTGTAGCTCATGGAGATCGGTTTATAAGTACCCCATCACAAAAAGCCTTTCAATCTCATCTACCTTTTATCCCTGTTTTATTTTTAGTCTAATGGCAGAGTGATCACTAGGCATTATTTCAGGATGTAGGCAGAAGGATCATTAGGAGTGGAAGCAGGTTTTCCTGCCATCAGATATCTCCTGATTTCCCATTGGAGACAGCACAGGGGCTATAATGTCATAAAAATGCAGATTCTGACATTCTGTGTCGTCTCCCGCGTAAGAACTGAGTACACAGATGTTAATATCGCTGGCTCTCATCCTCGATGCAATTAACAAAGCCTGGTCTCCTGTTTTATCCCTAATAAAAGGGGCTATCAAACCAAATGTGTCTGTCTTGATCAAGTTATTTCCTCGTCTAGGGCTCCATGGCTGTTTTTTTCTCTCCAGAAGAACCCAGATGAAATAGTATTTTGGAGTTCAGGCGGGCTGCAATTTTAGAGTTGAACTGACTAATAAAAGGTATGCATTCAAAACTAATAAGGCTTTTATTAAGCTTAAACTGTTAACACATTTCATATGTCTTATAATCTAACAACAAACAAATATATATAATGCTAATATTGACACTTATACATGTCTTATTAACACATATTAATGTTAATAAGCATCTTATAAGAACCTTATAATCTATTAACTAATGCTGAATAAGAGCTCCTTAATATAAAGTGTCACCCAGTGTGGTACTGTACGAATGCAATAACATGACCGCAGCATTGAAAGTGCCTATTGAAAGTGGAATGAAAAGCCTGTGTGTACCAGGCTGACTAAATGGCTCCAGTACCGAGCACATGCCCCCGGACACTGTAAATGGCTTATCATCGCGCTGCCTTTAGTGCCCTGGGAGAGGAGAAGGCCATCGTGTCAGCCTCTCAGTTTGAAGATTCGATTAAATGCTGTAAAGGTGAGGTCCACTCCGTTCCCTCACACATAATGGACCTTTGTCACTTCTTCTCAGAATAGTAGGCAAAGCCTCGGCCCAGGCTCTCTCTCTCTCCACCACACACCATGTGAACACAGACCTCGCGGTGGAGAGGGAAACAGCCGAGGCGTTGATAGGACTGACATGACATTAAAACTCAGGTAGGCTGTTCTGTGCTGTATGCTGGAGCTGAGTGCATTGAAAGATGCATTGACCCCTCTCCCCCTTGTCTTAATAAATCTAATGCAGTCTGAAAACAAAGGGAATGCAGAATGAGTGTTTTCACAGGTGTCGCAATTATGCTACTCCGATTGAGGCGTTGCGTAACTTGCACAAAGGAGTGGTTTTCCTAAAAGCTGTCCATTAGCTGTCTGTGCCGTTGTCTCTACGAGAAAGAAAGCTTTCAGTAGCCTAGATTATTGTTCCTGTTTTGAAACATAGGCTGCTCAATTGTTTCAAATGGACTCCTTTCATGTACTCCCTCCTATTAATGTTCAGTAAGTTTTGAATTGAGCCAGCATGCATAAAAACAACACAGACCATAAACTTTCAAAAAGTTTGGGCCATAGAATACAATATTAGAACTAGTCTATACTTCAACGTGTTTGAAAAGGATAGAAAGCGAAGCTTAGGTTTTTCCCCCAAAAGAGTCACTCAGCATGATGTGTCCATGGCAGGAATCCACGTAAGAAAGTTGGAACGACATCTTTTTTTTGGTGGCCCTTTAAGCTTCTCATCTGTTCCTTAACAACCTGGCAGCTGGGAGACACCTGATTGGACGGTGTCGTTATCGCCGTGGCGACGCAACAGCTGCACTGTATTTTTAACCTGCGCGGGGAGACAAGGGAGCCCACGTGTGTGTCAATCACAAGGTTTTCCCCCCACGGAGCATGTCGAGGCCCCTCAAGCCTCAGCTAGCGAATGTCTAGCGATGTCGCTCGTCTCTGTCACGCCAGCAGGCCTGGTCGTGACGTGGGGTAATGAGGCTCGCCTACTGTGCACTTCGGCGGTGGAAGGCTCCTCTCCTCTCCTCTCTTCACTTAGACAGGGGGAGCTAGTCTACAGCAGGACGGCTTCACCTGATTTCACCCCGGTCGCCAAGCATTCCATATCCAACTGCAAAAAGATGGGGTTTGTCAGAACACTCACCTGAAGTTTAGACCTTTTCATTGAAAACCTAAAATAGCAATTTATCAGTCTCACTATGATTTGGAAAGTGAACTGTGTCAGTTTCCGCAATGAAATAATCAACCCTACCCTGCAGGTAGGCTAAACCAACTGTGTTGTAGGCCAAAGTCCAACTCTAAGCATAATGACGCGAGTTATAGCCTACAGTTTCAAACACTAATTCAACCCAACTGCTTTGAACAAAGCTAATCTGTAATATGGTTTACATTTGAAAGCCCCCCCGAGCATGGCTGCCAACAGAAAATGACACGACGGATTTAGAGGCGACATAAAGTGAGAGGCGTGATGCAGCACACGTTTCCTCCCGGCGGATTACTAGGCTACCAACAGCTGTAAAAGGGGACGATAAGACGTAGGGAGACAACGTACCGAAAGAGAGGTAAATGTAAGTCACCTTGGCTTAGGTGGGAAGGCCGAGGGGATGAATTATGGAACGGAGCCAGTGCCGGCCTAGTTAGAAGAAGAACCTTATCTTGGTATGAGGATGATGAACATGGGGACGTAAGAGACGGACCTCCTGGGTTTTCTGTCTCTGATCAGATCTTCAGCGCCTTGGCCTCTAACTTGAGCGTGAGTTCACATATCTTATTAACACCGAGCACCTGTGTGTGGTGTTAAAATGAGCACTAGGGCCTTACGTGGAGGGATATGATGATATCTGGAAAATGTGAAATTTCTTGATCATATAAGACCGGGGAATATATTTTTTTGGCAATGGCCTCTCTAATGAAGTCTAATATACTCTGTACTGTATGTCTGGATTCTGGAACAGCAATGTAAAGACAAAGGGTAATTTTATCCTTATCAATAAAACATAGAAAATATTTCTGCATTATTTATGTTGATGTAATTTACATGACCAATAGTGACAATAGGAATAAATGTTGCATTATTTCCTATTTCATGAATAAATCACTTAATGAATTATTAACACGTGGGCACAAGCATTGTAGCTGTATGTTGAAATACCTAATGAGTTAGACAGAATATCATTCAGATTGTTGTTGTTAATAATTATAAAGATGTTATAAACAGAACAAATGTAATAATCGTATCCTTTTATTTCTTAGATTAGGCATCTAGTAGCCTAACTGTTTCCTAAATGAAGATTTAATCAAGAAAACACACAGATACACAGAACCTATCCAGCAGCCATATGAAGCCAAGGCACTCCCACACCCAACATTGACTTGTTATTATTGATTCATAAGCTACAATCGAATAATGAACAGTCCTTACAGTACATAATTTATAGACATTTAATGAAGACAGGCCCGATGTCTCATTGACTCCGGTTCTACCAGAGACTCTGCTTGTACACTTTTCACGCAACGCTGCTCCCGAGGACAATCACCCACTATCACTCTCTCAACACGCGGACGGACGTGTTGAGGCGGAGCAGATGTGTGTTGAGAAGCTGCTGCTGTCTGCGTGTTTGCGGAGACAGACAGAGCCGTCGGCCAGCTGTTAGCGACGCTGCTCTCGACAGCAACACTTCTCTCTACTACGCTGTGTCTGGGTCGGGGGTCTGGGAGGGTGTCCTGGAGGACTGCAACCATGATAGACTATGATACAACACGTGATAACCATGAAACAACAATTGTACAGTATGTATATTGTACTCTTCTATATTCTTTACTCTGTTTTCTGACCCCCCCTGACCCCCCCCCCCCCCCCCCCCCCCCCCGGGGATTATTAAAGGTTATTTATCTTATGACCTCATCTCTAGATTGTGACTGTGAAAGAAGGCCTCATCTGAGGCGTCCTGGCTTGATGAGGGATGAATGTTCAGTAGGTGGGCGGTTCATAGATTACAAAGAGGGTGATGACATCAGAGGGTGTTGGGAACTATCCTCCAATTGATGCCAATCTAGCGGCTGGCTCTCCAACACTCTTCTTGTTAAATGTCCACCTGGAGTTCAGGTGCAATTCAACATCATCTGACAAGTAGTGCTTTTTCTTCCCCTCTCCACTTCCACACGATAACATAGTTAGGATTTCACATTTCCCAGACATTGACCTTTATATTAACAAAACACTTCCTGGAGCCTGGTAGGCTAATTGCACAGCAACATGTGACCCCTCCACAGAGATGTTACTGTGGAGAACAGAGTCATGTAGTCTCATCTGTGTGCTCTTGTATTAAGCTCCGCCATCAGGAGCTTGTTAAAAGATCATGTCTTTGGAGATGAATCTGCCTCCGTCTTGTGGGAAATTGTTCAAATAATGAGCTGTTTTGTACAGTATGTGGCAGATAAATATGTATTGTAGCAGTGTTTGAGGCAGCCTCGTACCAGTGGAAACAGTGATGGCACTGGGGAACTGACGCAGGGGAAGACGAAGTGAGAGAGAGGAGCCCGAAAACTCTGATGACATTTCTGAAAATCCATACCAGTCCCTGGCCTTTTAAACTATGGCGTCTTGGGGCGGGAAAGACAATTAGCAGTGTTTCTACTGCAACGACGGAGGAAAAAGGCACAGCGTGCGTCGTTTATTTTGGCTGAGACCTCCGAAGAATAGTATCCACCCCCACTTAGTGTATTGACAGCAGTTAAAGCTTGACAGACATGTTACTGTTGGCCAGGCCTGCATTCTAGGAGCACGTCAATTCATGCCCTCTGAGATTCTCTCTGAGATTAATACAAGCTCAGCTGACTTTGTTCATTATGTACACCGTATTTACTCATCATTACTAGTGCAAAGCCTGTTCAAAATGCACTTGCCATGACATCGATGCTTCCCACCTTCCATAACAGTATGATGTAGACTACTGTACAACGCTAGCTGCTGCTAACATATAGCTGTGATGTGTGACGGCAGAGCACCCTCTGGCTGCACTTGTCCTTGCCTGTTGAGAACGTGCCTGTGCTGTTGGAACCGATTAATAAATGCTTAGAACACATCTAAAAAGTCTATTAGGGCAGCCCCGTCTGCTGTCTCAAGCTAATTAGCAAGAATTAATGGCAAGCTTCACAATGTAACTATATATCACAAAGACAGTTGTCCACTCTTTACTGAAATATCTAAAAAGTCCTCCATGGATAGCGTTAGCTGTTTTGAGTGTTATAGCCAAGATGAAGACAGGAGTCTGCTGTCTGTGTTTGCCTGTATCAGCTGCTGCTAACATGTAGGTTCTGTAGTTAGTAAGCTTTGTTATGATGCTGAAGGATACACATGACAGCGCCCTCTGGCTGCACTTCCTTGGGTTCTTGCCCGTTAACTTGTGCCCGTGCTGTTCTGATCCTAAACAAGTTCACATGTGACACATGCACGTCCTTGGGTCCGGAGCAAGGTTATTAAAGTTAATGAAAACAAAAACTAGGTGCGAAAAAACATTTCAGTTAACTTAAATAACAATAAAAACGATAACTAAAACTGTATTGTATGTTTCCAAAACTAACTAAAATAAACTATCATTATAGAGAAAATGTCTTTAGTTTTAGTCTTTTTCATTTCATACATAAGCCTTGTATTTTGGGTGGATATAAAATCTATCCTCCTTTTTTTTTTTAGCTGTGCCCCTGCGCAGAAGTATCCTGACGTGGTTCAGATGGTTTGTTTCACACGGAGTGAAACAACGTGAGCTCGCGAGATCAGGATAGTCTGACAAGGCTAGTACAGAAGAAAGAAAAACTCAAACTAACACTGAAACTAATAAAAACTAAACTAAAACTAAGCATTTTCAAAAAATAAAAACAAAACTAGCAAACCCCGCTTAATTTGAAAAATAAATAAATCATTAATTAAAACTAAACTGAAATTGAAAACAAAAAGTTAAAATGATATAAAAATAAAAACTAATCAAAACTATTATAACCTTGGTCCGGAGCAATACACCTGCTCAAGTCAACTTCATACAGTGCCCAGTTGTCAGGAAAATCAGGAGACAGACACACATGCAGAGTTCCTCCCTTTATCAGGGAGATGATGTCATTAAACAAAGCTTAGATCTTAATTCTGTACTTGAGCTACAGTACAGCGTCATCATGTACATCATTAAAACATTTAAGGTAATAAATATGTGTGTGTGTGTTAGGTTGTCAACACAGTACCTTAATTCTAGTACTGTGAATGTCAGTAGTGATGCAACATTCATGGTTATACATCATGGTGAATTGTAAGATTAGCTGTCATTCCCAAACGAAGGGAGAGCATCAATATTCCATCACAGCGGATTGCTATCTTCCAAAGGATATTACTCATTTCCTCATTTCTCCCCACAGACAAGGAGGGGGGTTAACTATCCTCAAATATAGATTTCTACAAGTCTGGTCTTATTTAGTCAGAGTGGATCGTCTCCCCTTTTCATTTCAACTCACTATTACCACAGGTTTCGATCACTGGAGCTGAGACACTCTAATAAAACAGGACCTTCAGAGAGCATACATCTATTTTATGTATTTCATGCAATCAGTCTCCGGTAGCGGGAAGCCAGCTGGTTTATGTCATGTCGTTGGAGCTGTCCTGATGGCTTTATGGATCGGTCCGGCCCAGTGTTTAATTCAGAATCACACCTTCACCAGCATATTTCATTCCTTAATTACTTTTCCCTGTTCGCTCCCTGTGGACTAGAAAGACGCAAAGGACACAATTTATTACACCTGTTTACTTCCGTCTGAGGAGGGCTGATCCTTGATTTTACCCATTCCACTTGTTTGAATAAAACATTTTTTTAAACAACAGAAAATGTTAGATGTATTTCTAACATATATCCATCGATACCGCTCATCGATACCACAATAGAATTAAAGTAATGAGAAATCACCACAATGTGATGGTAATGGTATGTGTGTGTGAGGACTTCAGGCTGTGAGAACGACGCCCACACTGCAGTCAAATTGGATGCAAATGAATGAGAAGAGCTTCAGAGCCTGTTGGTGAGGCGCTCAGGGGATGGGAACCATATGTTCTCCACATCACAGCAGCTTGAGGTCAGCAAAGGTCACGGAGAAACGAGTTGGCAGCGAACCACCGAGTCAGCCTCATCCATACACCAGCGCCATCAAGTACCCTCCTGTGTCAACTTGAGCCCCCCAGATACAGAGAGAGAGAGAGAGAGAGAGAGACTTTTGATTGGATTGTTAATATATAGCTTCATGTTTTGTTGTGTATGTTATGTTATGTTTTTATACACAAACACATAATTACTATCGCATAATCACTGATACTCACTCCGCGGGGCTGGGTCTGGATATGGGAGCTGAACTCGCAGCAACCCAGACCCCTCACTGTCGGAGATAACACACCCTCACGCTCACTTTTTATTTATTTATTTATATATAATCTGAATGTTGATTTTTTTGAATGTTGATTTTATGTACTGCTTTGGCAATGTGGGTTCTTTTCACCTATCGTGCCAAAAAGCTAATTTGAATTTGAATTTGAGAGAGAGACGGAGAGAGAGAGAAAGAGAGACAGAGATGAGAGAGAGGGGAGAAGAGAGAGACAGAGAGAGACAGAGAGAGAGAGAAGAGAGAGAGAGAAGAGAGAGAGAAACAGAGAGAGAAACAGAGAGAGAGAAGAGAGAGAGAGAGACAGAGAGAGACAGAGAGAGACAGGAGAGAGAGAGAAAAGAGAGAGAGAGAAGAGAGAGAGAGAAACAGAGAGAGAGAGAAGAGAGAGAGAGAGAGACAGAGAAAAGAGAGAGAGAAAAGAGAGAGAGAGAGAGAGAGAGAGAGAGGAGAGACAGAGAGAGAGAGTGGAAGAGGCCGAGGCAGAGCAGGAAGGACAGGGCAGAGGCTCACGGAGAAGTAAAGACCGACATAGAGTCACCGGTGGTGAAAAGAGAGGGGGGTAAAGTAAGGATGACGTGTGTGAGGGAAAGCAGAAAGCAGCTTACAGTCTACCCCCCCCCCCCCCCCTCCCCCCCAAGGAGCAACATACAGTAACACTCTAATTAACACCCCACCAGGCCCTTCCCTATACACTCTGAAAGGTGTCCAAGGAGTTTTTTTTGTGGTTTTGATACTTGAAAGGAGCCTGAAAGTGGGGCTTCAATCAAAGCCAGATTGGGACCATAGAGGCGCGTTAACTTCTTTCATTCCACGTCTGCCTCCGCTTCCCCGAGAGAAAGACGCCTTCGTGCCCTGAGGCAGCTCTTAATGGCGTTTAATGGACCCACCTGATCACTGAGGCAACGCCATATCACACCGACTGCGTCATGGGTTAATGTCGGGTCAAGAGCGGTCGGCCAGTTAGGCTAACCCGCGCGGGTCTGCCTGTGAGGCAAAGCTGGCTGTCCGCCGCTTGATTCAGACCGGGGGGGGGGGGGGGGGGGGGGGGGGCAGGGGCTGAGGGAAAAAACTCAGAAAGGAAAAGCGCAGAAGTGAAAAAAGCGTTAGCAACACTTATTCCATTTTTAGCAGCCTAGCAACGTGCCAGCTCACTTTCTCGGGGTGGTGATTAGTCCTGAGGGTCTGTCGTCGAGCTTCGTCGGTTTCACAACATTTCCCCGAGTATTCAGAAAGTACACGGTGGCGTGAGTGAAGGGTTGTATAACCTAATCACGCCCAGACGGTCGTCAACGCCTGTTGGACAGCGCTGGTTCAAGTTAATGGCCGAAGAAGACAGCAGGGGTTGCAGCAGAACCAAACCTGGTTGAGACAGAGGGAGTGAGAGAGAGAGGGAGTGAGAGAAAGAGAGAGAGAGAGAGAGACAGAGAGATTTCTCCATTTTTTCTGTCACCTACCGGCCTCTTGCCATTATGTCTGGTCTCAGTGACATTAATGAACACCACCCACATTCCATCACCACTACTTTCCCTTTCCCTTTCTGACTTTGACAGATCGCGCGTGTGTGTGTGCGCGCGCCTGTGTGTGTGTGTGTGTGTGTGTGTGAGCGCGCGTGTGTGTGTGAAAATCTGCTGATACCTCCCTTCCCCAACTCGCCTAAGGCTCTGAGGCCAGCAGAAACACTGACGAGATCTGTCTCCACAATCGCAGGGTGGCAGTGAGGTCTGTGTGTGTGTCTATTGTTGCACATGCTGACACACACACACACACACAAACGCAAACGAACACACGTGTACACACGACACACATGCATACATGGACACACACACAGATATAGAAACACGCATATATGCGCACACACACACACACACACACTCAAAACCAGAGAGACGGAGAGGAAAATAAGTGCAAGACCACACACCCTCTCACCGTAGGCATGCACTGGCATACAAATCCATCACTGAGTCAAGGTTTAGACAAGATTTTGGGAGACCGGAGGTGAATAGCACCTTATCTGACGCCCGCCAGAAGACAGGACATGGTCGCCTGTTAAAGCACTTGGCTCCTAAAACAAGTGGCACGCAGGAGCACTGATTTACACTCTGTCAGATTATCTTAATCCCGGAGGTATTGTTCCCGGCCCCTCTCTCAGTCAGGGTTTATGTTTTCAGAAGGGATCAGTTTAAATCTGTAATGAGATTAGGGGCGGTGAATGTGAATTGAAGATTACGCCTGAATCAGGGGGCTAGCGACACGGAGAGAGAGAGAGAAAGAGAGAGAGAGAGAGAGAGGCGTCGGTGTCTGTTCTCCGTCAATCACGCGACGGCGGACCTTCATCGACTTCACCTTCATCGACTTCCGTCACCCATCGCCGGTGGCGGTATATCAGGATGATTCCCCCCTCTCTCTCCATCTCTCTCTCTCCCTCTCTAAGCTAAAAGAAAAGAAAACAGACCCCCCCCCCCCCCCCCCCCCACAAAAAAAGAAGAAAAACATTGGGGGAGGACGGCCGGTGAGTCAGTGACACCCATCGATCGGCCATTTGTAAGTGATAGAATGTAGAATAGCTTTTATTTTCCATCAGGGTGGAATTGGTTTGAGCCGTGTGTGTGGGAGTGTGTGTGTCATTAGGGGGCTCACTCTTTCTCCTTGCCCGCCCACACGTGTATGGGTTGAGCGCTGAGCGCTGCTTTCATCCCTATGGATGAGGAGGAGAGGGATGGTGGGAGGATGGAGTGGTAGAAAGAGAGAGAGAGAGAAACCAGTGCTCTTGGGTGAGCAGGGAGAGATGTGGTTGTTTGAGGCACAAAGAGAGAGAGAGAGAGAGAGAGAGAGAGAGAGAGAGAGAGAAAGAGAGAGAGAAAGAGAGAAAGAGAGGGGGAGAGAGGAATCAGGTTTCCATAAGCCATGTGAATATGGAGTATAGAGGGTAAGGGTTGAGTTCACCATGTTCATCTGTGTAAAGCACGGTGCGCGTGTGTGTGTGTGTGTGTGTGCGTGCGTGTGTGTACCACTCTCACACGGACAGAGGTTGCAACTCCACCTAAGGCAAAGCGTTTGATCCCGTTCTTCTTGCTACTATGGAAATACTTGTTGAACCTCAGAGTAACAATGGAACAGTAAACAATGTTGAACCTCATGTCAACAAAAAAGATCAGAGATGTTCTTCTCAATTTCTATCGAGCCGTATAACTTCCCAAAACATCTTATGTTATTTTTATTTATTTATCTAGCCTGGCTCCAATCCCTGAATTGAACACCCACTTTTGAAATGCAGTTCAGGATCTTGTCCAGAATGATTTCTAGGTTGGAATCGTGGTCTCAGCTATGTAGGGAAAACATCTAAACCTCTCAAAACCAGGATCTGGGAACACCGGAGCACCATCAGAAACCATGATCAAAAGAGCCCTGTTGCTGTACACTTTTCTCAAATAAAACACACGGTCTCCTCTCTTGTCTATGTTGGTACTGAACATGTGCATCTACCAAGAAGGGGGGGGATATGAATTATCTGTTACTCAAACGGGAACTGTATTGGATTTATACACTGGATACTATGTCACCTAAAGGCTTAAATGAGGAGATGGATATCCGCCCTTATCTGTGACTGTTCTAGTGTCTGCCACACCAGTGTGAGTGTGATATTGGTTGTTTTGAGTACTATTGAGTTGACCTATTGCAGGGTTACCTTTGTCAGAATGGGTGAGATGTTGCAATCCTCGGGGCCCGAGGGCATGGCTCTGCCGTGAGACATCCTGTGCTGTACAGCGTTCATCACCCCCTTTTCCGCAGCTCGCCAACTGCACCCCTTGGCCCTCATACCGTTGACCCCGATCACCACCCTCTGCATTTGCAGTGAGTTGGCCTCGTCCAGAGCCCTCTGCACAGCCACCAACACTGTTTCAGCGTGGTGGTCATGGGGGCACCGCTGGGCTCTATTACAGCGTGAATCACCGTCTGAGAGCGTAGATGGGGAGACCTTATCACCACGACCTTCCTGGTCGTCTCAGGGTCCTGCTGACTTAGGATCCTCTGATCTCGGTCCTCCTTGTATTGCATCGAGGCCCCTTGGTTTATCGCCTTGTTTACCTCCGGTTTGTGTATCTTCAGTAGCCTTGTGGTAGCCACCACTATACCGTCAGCTTGGCAGTCACACACCGTCCCAACCCATCGGTAGACTTGGTTGCCGTACTGGGTTTGTGTCTTATTCACACCTTGCGACATTCTCTCAAGCCTCTCTCGCATGATCTCCCGCAGTTGCTCCGCATACTGCTCCTCGGGGTCCATGTATTGCTTAGTCTTAGCTGTCTTTTTCCTAGGCCCGCCTAACAGCCCAGTATTTACAGTCGTTTCTCTTATATTGCTACTATAGGACCAGAGGCGCCTCTACTTAATATTTTATACTCATATTGTATTTATTTTATTTTCTTATGTGATTGTGTCTATGTACATTGTCATATATTGGTCTGTACACCGACTACCCTAATTTGAGTGTTGATTCACTACACCTGTTTTAGTCATGTGACCGTTTTCAGTGTGCTTATAAGAGTCTCTCAAAACTTGTCACCATGCAGTAGCAAATAAATCAGTGATTTTCCAAGAGTCTGCAGTGTTGCGAGCTTCCTATATTCTTCTTGATATCGTACTCTTAGCTCAGCACCTGCCCTGTCCGGCCGTGGATGTGCGTGCTTCTCTGTCTTCGTTGGAATTCCAACCAGTCCAATCAGTGCCCTTTGAATGTGATGACAGAATTAAACTGTGCGATGTGATTGGTTAGGGGGATGAACTAATCGCTAAGGACGCCCTCTTCGGCGACACCCATCTCGGAAAACGGCTGCAATGGGAGCCTGTTCACTTCTTTTGTGCCGAGAAGCATTAAATTGTTGAACAGCTGTTGATGCCTGTTGCAGTGATGATGATGTTGATGCGATGATGTTGGTGAGGGTGGTGATGACGATGATGGTGGTTGGTGACATTGTGGTGTTGGTGATGGGCGTACATTTTAATGTTTTCTGTATGCTTGATGTGTGCTAAACAAATTCCCCTCTGGGGCAATAAAGGTTTCAATTCAATTCACACTGAATAACGACGTGAAATGACAATTCAGTCTGAGTGTCAGGCTGCTATTCATCTACATTATCATTAAGCCTCCATTTAACTTGAAAGGTTTTGAGGAGACTCTTCAACTCATGTTTGTACAGTAAAAAGGCTCGTTATTTTCTGTCACACGACTCCACAGATTCACACATCTCCACAAAACTCCTGAGCAGGTGTACCTGCACCTCAGAAATACCAGTCAGTATTTTCACCTCACTTCTATTAGAGATAGAAGCCTTGAGAGGGAAAATGCAGCAATTAAAAGGTGAGAATCCTGCAGATGAGTACTGGCTCCACATGCAAAACTCTGGAGACCTCACCCCCGCCCTGAGCACCTGTCCCCTCTGGATGGGTTCTCCCAGAATCAATTTGCACATTGTCCACCCCCCCGACATCCCTTCCACACACATAGACTCACACCCACAGGCACTCACGCACATGTGCACGCGCACACACTCACACTCACACACACAAACACACACTCCCTGACCCGACCCAAATGCTGTCAGGGTGTTTTCCACCTTTCATGTGGTCCTTTTCATTCTCCAATGCTCTCTGTGCTACGGCACACACACACGCACGCACTCACGCACACACGCACATACACACGCACACACACACGTACGCACACACGCATGCACACACACACGCACACACAAGTACGCACACACGCACACACACACACACACACGCTCTCCCACCCACCCACCCTTTGAAGAGCGAAGGCCTCTCTTTCATGCAGATGCTGGTGAAAAACGTTGTGAGCCGCCCCACGGTCACCTGCTTTGATGTTGTTTCACCTTCACCCCCCCCCCCCCCTCCTCCCCCCTCCATCTATCTGTCCGTTCTTCCGTCGTACAACACGTCTGTCGACATAAAAAAAAAAATGTCGACCGACATTTAGCATTATACTTCAGCGAAGTGTCTGATCACCTCCATGGTAACTTGCAGACGCGAGGCTGATTCATCCATGGCAACGAACGCACCTTCTATCTAGCTATCCAATCACAGCTGTGCGACGAAAGTGACGGCGTCAGTGACATTACAAAGTTCGGTAGGCGCAAGACACCCCTGTCTGACACAAAAAAGTGTCGACATTTTCGAAGTGTCGGAATTGGCCTTTAACGGTGGCTTCCGAAGCCCGAGGACTTTGAGGTTGGCCGTGCCGGGGACCAAAGACGAATCAGTGGTTGTGATACTTCTGTCCAAAGTGAGGTCCAACGCCACTAATGTCCCGCCTCTCCCCCACTCCACCCCGATATTTGGACGTAACGCGACAACTTAATAACAGAACAGGAGTTTGAGCTGAATTGAGTCATCGTGTCAGCGTGGAAGAAGTCGGTGCAGGAGAAGCCGAGAATATGGCGAGATCAGGCCTGTGACGTTCAGTAAGGTTAACCATCAGCATCCGGGACGGCCGGTCGTGCCACGCGTCTATCTGAGCGCATCTGAGGCACCAACACATCAGCTGTCTGCTCAACGAGCTTGACATCATCATCATCACATTAACATCTCTGATAGAGGTAGCAAGAGCGGGGAGATCGGGCAGCAACACTTATACAAACAAGTGCCCGTCGTCCCCCACGATGCATGTCATCAGCATGTAAATGGTAAACGGACTGGACTTACTATAGTGCTTTAATCCAAAAAGGGAGGCTTTAAAATGGCCTCTTATTCACCCATTCACTCACACATTCACACACCAATGGCGGCAGCTGCCATGCAAGGTGCTAGCCTGCTCATTAGGAGCAATTCGGGGTTCAGTGTCTTGCCCAAGGACACTTCGACATGCGGACAGGAGGAGCCGGGATTCGAACCGCCGACCCTACGATCATCGGACGACCCGCTCTACCTCCTGAGTCACAGCCGCTCATACAGTTGTTGAAGGAAATGTTAAAAGCAGATTCTCGGCCAATGATCGTGGATCTCCAGAACATCCAGGAGCTACGCAGAGATGGGCTTCAGAACACCCGTACTATTCTGATCCTGGACAAGCCCACATACAGTAGCCAGTCAGTGACCGCAGAAGCTGAGAGATCAGATCTGTATTCTACGACCAAATCCCACTCTCCCCATCTAACGGCATGACTAACTTTGTCAAAGGTTGCGACCATATTCTATCTCTGATCTACAACATGATTACTATTTAAATAGAGTTGTTAGGGCGGCCTTGGTGGAACTTGGACCTACTGTAGGTCTAAAACCTGACTTGTTCGAACAGGTCATACCTTGTACCATGAATAAGAAGAAGAAAAAAATATATATATATATATATATACATGTATAAATATATATATGTATACAATTCACAGCTCTGATGGACCACAGACCGCAACACAATATGCAAAGCACTGTAACCACGGCGCATGAATATAGTTGGCCCCCATCTACCACGTTATCACCTCTCTGCATGAGAAATCAAAACAAAATCAACACTCTCAATATCACCAGAGAATCGCCGTATAATAGTAATAATAAGAAATGTGAAACTCTCCCTCACTTCAATATCACTGTGTTTGCTGAGGCGTTCCGGTATTTCTTCAGGGGCCTTTGCAGAATGATATGAGGTTGGAACTGGAAGCAGAGGATAAGACATCGCCCACAGACTGTTTGCTCTCTTGAGCCTTGCGGCGGATAAAAAACCCAACCACGGCTCCAAGAAACACTACGATGTTAGGCTCGGGAGAGATGGCGACTTAATCCACCGTCTGAGCGGCAGGAGCAACCTCATTGGCTCGGGCCGAGGTTGCCTTGGGAACAGCAAGCACCTGAGAAGGTCCCGTTGAAGAGCAGCAGGGGCTGCTGGGAGAACGGGAGCCTGCGGCGGCCAGGCGGGTCAACAGCCTCTCCACAGGTGCAATATGCGATATGATTGGTCGGACTCTCCTCTCACTGGGAATGATGGGAAGATGTGGAGACAGCATGTTGTGATGTTTTGTTTTCCACGTGCAACTTTCGAACTCTGCGGTTTGGATGAGGTTTTATTATGCTGAAGGGGGGGGCTGCGGTTTGGATGAGGTTTTATTAGACTGAAGGGGGGGGTGGAGTGTTTACTGGGGTGTGTTGGAAGGACGGCCTTCAAACAGAACAGGAAGCCTCTCCTCATTCAGGTAAAGAGGCAGTCAAGAGTGCTTCTCCATGTCCCAACCAGCAGCCCAACATGTCTCCTTCTTCTTCTTCTTTAGACTGTATCCAATAGCTTGGCTGATGATACTGTAGATATATACGTTCTGTTGATGCAGGAAACCATGGAAAAAATTAGACACGAAAAAGTTCCACTGCAGTTTTGTCACTTAATAGGTTTCATGTTGGGATCTTTGTTTTTAGTGAGTGATTTTTCCTTATATTATTGGTTGGACCAAACATTAAAGCCTAACACTCTATCTTGCATAACCAACGGACAGGCCGGTTTATGTAATAACTCTTACACAAACAGGCTGGATAACTGTAAATAGCTGGTCTTAATGTTGGCCTAGAGTAAATCCTACGGAACAGGCAGAGTGAATCATAAAGGGATGAATGTATACTGTGAAAACATCACAACAGATGTTTTTACTGAAGCTACAAAAAGTTTCTACCGAAGCCTTTATAATATCCTACAAGCGCAGGGGTTAAAGCAAAAACATGTTTTTTATATCTAACCTCTTGATTCCACCTCTCTCTCTCTCTCTCTCTCTCTCGCTTTCTTTTCTCTCGCCATCGCCACGGCGCCTACCTCATAAACGCCAGGAGGAGGAGGATTCGGAGGCTGTCAAACACGAGGAGAGAAGGAGAAGAGAGGCAAGTGTGGAGGGAGGCGGGGGGGGGGGGTTGAAACACCAACATCGCCTTCCTCTCTCTCTCTCTCTCTCTCTCTCTCTTTCTCTCTCTCTCTCTTTCTCTCTCTCTTCCCTAGCGATCTGGCGGCTTTGTGCCGGGAGAAGATAAACGATGTGGAGCTGCGTGGGATGTTCTCCCCGTGGAAGCCCTGGCAACAACACCAAGATGCCTTCGGAGGGGTGGTGGTGGTGGAGGAGGAGATGGAGCGAGGGATGACGGAGGTAGAGAGGGTGAGTTGAGGATGGGGGGGGGGGTGGTGGGCGTTGAAGGGATGTGCAGATGAGCCTCGGAGACGCTCGGAGGAAATGGAAAACCGTAAGACCCAGCGGTATACTGGCATCCATTTCCCCCCAGAAGCCCCCCCCCAGAAGCCCCCCCTGCCGCTGCCCCCTCCCCAGCCTGCTGGCCAGGCCCTCTGATACTGTTTGCCATTTTCCCACAACAGCCCCCCGAGACGCCCTCTCACAAATCAATGGCTGGCTTTTTGGCTGGCAAGCCCCCCCCCCCCCCCCCCCACACACACACCTCTCACTAGAGAAATAGAGAAATGGACAGGATAATAAATACTATCAGTAGCAAACATGATTAGGCCAATACAATGGAGGGCCTGCCCCAGTAGAGGAGGTGCAATGAAGGTGTTTTGAAGGTGTGTGTTTGTGGGGGCTTGTGAGTCTGCCTGTGTGTGTGCGTGTGTGTGTGTGTGTGTGTGTGTGTTTGCTGAGGGGAGTGGCACCGCTACCAAGAGCTACTTTAAGGTCCTTTGGCAGTTCTCAACTGCTCCTCAGCCAAGATCAAGCTTATTACACGCTGAAATGGGGATCGATTTCCACGGCTGGACCCGCGGGTGTCTGGGTATAAAGAGGCCGGCGGGCCCTCTGCCCCACGCCTGTGATTTGAAATACCAATGTTTAGCCTTCTAATCCACCAGAGGAGGCCTCTCTCTCTCTCTCTCTCAAACACACACACATCTCTCTTCTTCTCCTGACTTTGTTTCAGATATTGAATAATGCAACTGCGGTTTCATTTTGTACCTTCCCTTGCTAAAACCTATAATTTATTGACAGAAATACTGTATTAGCATGCCGCTGTGAAACACTTATTTTGTTTAGCTGGCACTGCCCCGCAGACACCAGAGAGAAGCTGCTGACTGCTGACGACAACAACCGGGTCTGCATACATCATAAACAAAACCCAGCCAGGAATCAAACAAAACCCAGCCAGGAATCAAATCAAACCCAGCCAGGAATCAAACAAAACCCAGCCAGGAATCAAACAAAACCCAGCCAGGAATCAAACAAAACCCAGCCAGGAATCAAATAAAACCCAGTCAGGAATCAAACAAAACCCAGCCAGGAATCATTAATGGGCGGATCTGATGAAGTTTGACGTCCCTCTCACGCCGAGAGAAGGAAGTCAGGTTACCTGAGGACACTGAGGTTTTGGAGACGAGATCTCTGTGCATTGATTTCTGCTCCGCAGGAATGGAGATGGAACTTGACGAGCTCCTGGTCCAAAGACTTATTCACTCACACACACACACACACACACACACACACACACACCTGGGGGATTGATTGCTCTGACAGGCAAGCGGTGTAGTACGATGATAGCAGGAATGTAGCACTCGTGAAGCATAAGCCGTTGACATTTAAAGTGTGAATGTGAGTGAGGACAAAAAGAATAGGCTTTCAAATCCCCATTGATCTGAGGAAAAAATGTTCCAAGTCCATACAGAAGTACGCATGCAGATCTTGTGCTTTTGTCAGATCCTGGTGAAGATTTATGCCATTTGCTGTCATTTAAATTTTGAAAAGTTCACACAATTTCAGTAATACTTTACAGTAAGGTACACAAAATGACTAGTTACTGAGTAACTAGTAACTAATGAGGAACCAGTGATTAGTTACTAATTAACTGTGAGATTAGTTAATGAGTAGTTACTGATGGGGACAACTTTAGTAGTTACCGAGGACCTAGAGAACCTAGGGTTATTGATTAACTATGAATGACTGTATAGTAGATAATGATGGGTTAGTAGAGAACAGACTGGGGACTATTATAGTAGTTACTGAGGAACCAATGATTAGTTAATGAGTAGTTACTGATTAACTCTGAATCCTAATGATTAACAAATTATTAAGTAATGATGAGGCAATGAAGGACTACATCGTAACTACTCTGTATGATGTCGGACTTTACAATAAGGTACACAAAAGATTAACTAATGATCAAAGGTGTCCTATTATGATCATTTTCAACAATTTAGTCTTTGGGGTCCCCAAAACATGTCTTTGAGTATTTTTTGCTGAAAATACCACTGAAGAATAAGCGTTCTACTGTAGCATGCCTCTCAGGGGTGTCAAACTCAAATACACAGTGGGCCAAAATGTAAAACTTGAACAAAGTCGCGGGCCAACATTGAACAAATGAATATTTTAATATGGACCCAAACAAGTTTTGCTTTAACATTGAATATGGAACAAGCAACGCTTATTACCATACAATATATAACTTAATAGTGCAGACATGCAAAATCGAATTTCAAATAAAAAACACATCAATGTTATTCATTCATAAAATAAAATTTAAATAAAAATCGTATGCCTCTTTTCTATTTGCAGCCTTCTGATTTAAATATCAAAATAATTTTTTTTCACAGGCTATTAAATTTAAAAATAAAATAACAATAATAAATGAATCATGTCCAGGTCCTTGTACTTGTCGTGGTGTTTCGTTTCATAGTGTCGTCTAATGTTGTACTCCTTAGTTATAGCCACGTTGGCTCCACAAACAAGACAAACAGGTCTATCTTTTACATATGTAAACAGATATTCTGCCTCCCACCTGTCCAGAAAGCTTCTGTTTTCTGCCTTTCTTTTCGCCATTTTAAAGAAGGGGTAACACGGTTACAGTTGTAGTATGAGATTGCTGTCACAGAAGAGAGGGCGTTTCTGGGTCCTGTCTTGATTGACGCGCCAAAACCACAGCAGAGCATTATGGGATTTGTAGTATTAGCGGTGAATGCGCTGTATAATACTGGCGGGCCAGCTCTAGTAGGCATTTGGTATTGCCTCGCGGGCCAAATATAATTACACTGCGGGCCAAATTTGGCCCGCGGGCCAGAGTTTGACACCCATGCTCTATACCCCTCCGTTGACCACGAGATCAGATTGAGCGGATTGAGCGCTTTTTCATATGCAAATGAGCTCAGCTAAGAGCAAGTCGGCAGGCTAGAGAACGAGGGTTGTTAACGGCGCTATGCTACCTCAAATATAGCTGGCTAGCCTGGACCATCCACACTCGAGGCCACTGTGACAAATGTCATTGTCCTCTTTCCCTGACTAAACATGATAGTGCCCATATAATTATCTCCACGGTTGCATGCTGTTACCACTAGCTACATTCACTAGCTAGACACCACCAGGCTATATGACCCCACCAGGCTATATGACCCCACCAGGCTATATGACCCCACCAGGCTATATGACCCCACCAGGCTATATGACCCCACCAGGCTATATGACCCCACCAGGCTACAGAGGGGCAAACCAATCACAGGTGGAAAAGGTGACACACATGCAAACCATACATACACTGATCAAACAAATTACCTATTTTGGATTAAAAACAGATATTTTCACCTAAAGGTGACAAGTCTGCACCCCTGAAGCTATGACACCATTCGACTACAAACAATAAAATCTAGATTCTATAGGCTGAGGGGAATCCAATGATGTCCACTTCTTAACATTTGATCATTTTTAATGACCGCTCGATGAACTAAAGTCTACCAATTTCATTCCACTAACGTTACTCTAACATAATTGGTTGGAAAAGGAATTGGGCAAAAGATGGCTAGCACACACTGCCAGTGTTTTGCCAATTTCAGCGGGAACGTTGCCATCAAAAATAAAATGTATCCACTCGGCTCTGCTGTCCTTTGAGCTTGGGAGACAATTTGTGCTGCTTAGTACATCCAAGAACAGAGCAAAGACATTATGCTAGCTAGCGGGGTCCCCGAACGTGACGTAGAGTGACACGGGAGATTTGAACAGCTTGCAGGGACTGTCTTTTTTTCCAATGTTTTCATTTCGGCTGACCACAACAAAATGACTGGGTTGTTTCACTTCATAATGTGTGTGTTAGGAGGCCCATCAAAGACTCAAATGTACGTGCAAAAACAATGAAAAAGTTAGTTTTCAAAACGTGGACCCCTTTAAGTAATGATGAGGTAGTGAAAGACTACATGGTAACTACTCTGTATGATGATAGTTACAAAGTACTCCTTCATTACCTCATCACTACTTAATCATTAATTACTATTTTGTGTACCTTATTGTAAAGTCATACAGTCATACATCATACAGAGTAGTTACTAGGTAGTCCTTCATTACCTAATCATAAGTTAATCATTGGGATTCAGAGTTAATCAGTAACTACTTATTAACTAATCAATCATTGGTTCCTCAGTAGTTACTATAGTAGTCCGCAGTCTGTTCTCTAGAAACCCATCAGTATCTAGTATAAAATGATGGATTGAGAGTTAATCAATAACTACTCATTAACTAATCATTGGTTCCTCAGTAACTACTGTACTATAGTAGTCCTCAGTCTGTTCTCTAGTTCCTCAGTAATTACTATAGTAGTCCCCATCAATAACTACTCATTAACTAATCTCAGAGTTAATAAGTAACTACTCATTAAGTAATCATTGGTTCCTTATTACTCAGTAACTACTCATTTATTGTGTACCTTTTTGTAAAGTGTTAGCATGGTTTCATTCACAGGAAAAAAAACTGTTCAGGGAGAAACATCCCGACTATCAGCAACCCGACAACTGGGTTTGAAGGAGCAAGCAACTGGGTTTGAAGGAGCAAGCAACTGGGTTTGAAGGAGCATGCAACTGGGTTTGAAGGAGCAAGCAACTGGGTTTGAAGGAGCAAGCAACTGGGTTTGAAGGAGCATGCAACTGGGTTTGAAGGAGCAAGCAACTGGGTTTGAAGGAGCATGCAACTGGGTTTGAAGGAGCAAGCAACTGGGTTTGAAGGAGCATGCAACTGGGTTTGAAGGAGCATGCAACTGGGTTTGAAGGAGCATGCAACTGGGTTTGAAGGAGCATGCAACTGGGTTTGAAGGAGCAAGCAACTGGGTTTGAAGGAGCAAGCAACTGGGTTTGAAGGAGCAAGCAACTGGGTTTGAAGGAGTTCGGAACACTCCTGCCTCTCATGGTAGCGGTTGTACTGTATAATAGTTGCATTTCCAAAACCGTTGTATAACAGGAAGCATTTCACTCTACGGTTTCGGTACACATCTAGGTCTATTTTACTGGCGGTGTTGAAACAACAACAACAACAACATAGCATTGCCGATGAGAAGAAGAATCCACACCACCCACTCTGTCCCATCTCTCTCCCCATTCAGGAATCAGTCTAATCCTGTTCAGCTAGCAGGGCGGCACAGACACTAATCTGTGTGTCTGCTTTCCGGAGCGACCAACAAGCAGGAGAACTGCTGAGAGATTTCTGAAGTGAGTGAGACAAGCATGAGGAGTGGGCTGTCAGCAAGGCCTACAATCAAACGGAGGGTTCACGGAAAGGCTGTGCACATCCATTTAGTGCTGACGCAGGACAAAATATAAACAGTTCAAAATAGAAAAGTCTGCACAGCTGCTCCACCAAGTTGTACTGTGCTAAAAACAATGTTTCAACCAGAGTTGGTGTTCGTCAGTTGAGTTACTCAGCCGACGAAGACCAACTCTGGTGGAAACATTATTTTTAGCACAATAAAGTTTGGTGGAGCAGTAGCTGTTGTGTGGACCGTTCTATTTTGAACTAGAACCTTAATTTCTAATCAACAGAGAACCAATAGCATGACGGTCTACAGTAACATTGTCATTTCATTCTATCAGTACCACTGATTACTGATATAGGGGAAGTTAGTCTGCTTATTAACTCAACAGTGCTGCACATCTTGCTAGAAATCTACAGCACAAGACAAACCTACAAAAACAAGTCCTATCAGATATTGAGGGGAAACAGTTTGAAAGGTCTCAAAATCACTTGACATTGAATCTTTATCTCAATGTTACAACCAAGAAGCTTTTAACTTACAGGGTATTATGTATTTAGCCATAATGGAGTGATATCATGAAAGAGTAGCAGGGTACCAGGGGTGTGTGGAGTGATCCAGAACTACATTTACGTCCTCCTCCCAGAAGTCTGTGCAGCGAAGTAGAGTCAGGTTTGATTTATGACAAGCTTATCTGGCTCAAGGGGGGATTGGGGAGAAACGGGGGGTGGGGGGGGAGGGGTAGGAAGTGACAGAGTAGGGAGGGGTACGGTTAAAAGTTTATTTTTAGTGGTGAGAAACTTTGTAAAACTATAGCAGATGCGTTGACTCCTTGCTGCATATTTAAGTGTGCTCTCGAGCTTAACAGGAAATTTCTCTCTAGCATCCTGTCTGTCTGACTTGGTCACATGCCTTGTGTGAAGGGGGAGCAGCCGTCAGTCTCAACCTGCCCAGAAGATGTTTTTATCTGCGTTGTTACCAGCTACCATCAGGGATTACGATTTCAGCCTCTAAACTTTACAGCATATTGTACAGTAATGTTCTAGTATCATGTGCTTCATTTGTAGCTGATAAAATCCATATTCTGATGTGCAGGCTGTATGTCCTTATTTGACAGAAATGCAAGTAGGCCTACTGTACTGTACTGTATGTGTGCACACAAGCTTGTGTGTGTGTACTGTACAGTATGTGAATTTGTGCGCGTTTGTTCATCGCTACCCACACACAACAACCCATGCAAGTGTACTTGTGTGTTTTCCTGTAATACATGAGGAGTCAGGCAAGGTTGGTGGGGGTGGTGGTGTGTGTGTGGGGGGGGGGGGTGCGGGGGGGCCTGGAGAGAAAGTGCCGTTGCCATGGAAACAGAGCGGGAGTGATAAGCCACACTTGGAGTGTTAAAGCGCTTCACAGCCATATTTCTGTTTAAGGAAACGCTACGGGACCAGACTGTGAACAGCTCTCCCGTTGAACAGATCTCATTGTGCCGGGGCGATGACATCTCAAGCTGTCTTCTGGTGCGTGCGGCTACTGTATGTTGCAATTAACAGGGGAGTGAATCTTTCATATAAAATCTTGCATCTTGTGTTTTTTCACTTCTATAGATCACATAGGCCTCAAAACCACCTGTTTTCAATTTTTTCAGGACTGGCAAACACTGAATCCAAGATGGTGGCCATGCAATTGACTAATAATAACCTTCTTTGGACATTTGTAACGGATATAGTTGTCCGGTATATCGTTGTATTACAGGTTTTTTTTGGTCACTGAATTCATTGAATGCTTAATGTAATACATTTGACAAAGAATGTCATGATAATCATGATAATCAACCAATGTTAGGTAGGCTATAAATGGCACAACGTTGAACAGACACCCAGAAATGAACAATAACAAATGTACAGTTTCTTTCACATAAACTACTAATAACTACAGTATAGGGGAGAACGGGGTAAGATGAGCCACCCCTTGTTTCTAGGAAACGATAAACTAAATGATCCATTCCATTCAATCTGTGGTTGGCAGCACATGGCAAATGTGGTAAGAAATGTATGTCTAAAAATATGTTTTTTTGCGCTGAATCCGACAGACTCCTACACCCAAAGAGTGTGAAGGAGCGATACTGCAGGTCTGTCTGCCGCTGTCAGACTGTATAACCAGCGCTGCTCCCCAGTACCTCACACACACACACCGGAACTAAACTGACAGAATGACTGCACTCTAATGTATACAGTATAGAGTGTGAATATGTGTGAAATGTATGGGAATTTTTTATCTTTATTTATGCTATCTTTAAGAAAAAACTACTATCCACTTGCTGCTGTAACATTGCAATTTCCCCTTGTGGGATTAATAAAGGATATTCTTATCTATATTCTAAGCAATTCTTTCACCAACACTCGGTGTCTAGAAATGCAAACCCCCTCAGTCCACCAGAAGATGATGATGCATCTGAAATTAAGTTGGTCTACTTTGTCACCAAGTAATAACCAAATAATGCCAACTGGCCTCGTGAGACCATCCTGATGTCACAAGCTCACATTGTTATTTGCAAATCAGTCTGGATACTCTCGATAGAGAAAGATTTGAGCCCGATCAGAAAACGATCTTGCCAATCAGCGTTGGTTCTGAGGAATTTTAAATACATACAGCTACAGTTACAAGGGAGCACAGCACTTGAAACTTATGTAAATGAGAGGGTCAGAGGAGAAAAGAATATGGCCGACAAAGTGTTGAAGCTGAAGTATTTGACCTGGAAAGATGGATGCAAAAGTATCAATCTTAAGGCGTCATACGAAGTATTCAGCTTGAAAGCAACCAACTCCTCGTTCGTTGCAAAGTCCTCTAGAGAACTGGTTCTGCAGAAAATTGTGGGAACTGTCATAGAAATTGTTATCCTCAGCCTTGTCCTTTGTTTTACAGGTTCACTCTACCTCCCTCAACCTTTCACATGCAAAACCCCTGAACCCCTGGCTGTGCTCACCTCATTAATAACAGGATGGCATCTCCAGGAGGTCGACAGACCACAGACTTTCTGTCTGCACTAGAGTGACTTCCCATTGTCTTCATTGTTCCTACCTGAAACCTATTCAAGATTTACCGCCCTTTCTAAAATCACGTGTCTGAACTCTTGACCACTGCTGATGATGTCTGCCATTTATTATGATTATGTGTAAAGATGGGTTAGCCAATCAGATCTCTAGCAACGTCATATCTGTGTATTGCTTGAATATAAGACCGTGCAACACCACCCTGTGTCACTTTTATCTGAAAGTCCTTTTGCAATCGTATTGTTTTCTTAATAAATCAGACTGAACCTTTTTGAGCGAACCTTGGCAAATCCTTTTTACATTTGATAGCTAGATCAAATTTATTTCCATTACAGAACACATGAATTGGCTGATTACAATGCAAGCCTAATGATGTCTGATGGTTCTCTACTGCCAACTACAGCCAAATCTGCCTTCATCCATGAACTGGAAGGAGTGGTTTCAAGGACATCTTCTGAAGAATCCACAGAAATGCAGAGTAGCCCAATTCAATCAGCATGTGTTGACCAGAATCTTAATAGACGGCATGGCTGTCGTGCAGGAGATGGTTGTGCGCAGAGGTGACATAAAGTGTTTCTGCAATCTGGCAGAATGTTTCATTAGAAGTGCTGACAGTAAGGCGTGAGGCTACATGGACATTTACATTACATTACAGTCATTTAGCTGATGCTTTTATCCAAAGCGACTTACAATAATTGCATTTAATGTAGGAAATGTCAGTTTACTACTACTTGCCAGAACTCACAAGTGCATCTTCTTTCTAAAACAAGTGACTAAGAGCATAATCTAATGCTGAAGGCAAAGTGAAGAATAACAAACTAAAAAAACAATATAGGCTCTTAATAAATAAATAAAATAATCCCTGGTAGTACTTCTTGAAGAGGTGAGTTTTTAGCCTGAAGCGAAAGATGGGCAGCGAGTCTACTGTCCTGACGTCAGTGGGCAGTTCATTCCACCACTGCGGGGCCAGGACAGAGAAGAGCCGTGACCGTGTCAATCGACCGCAGGGGCCTCGGAGTGATGGGGCAACCAGTCGCCCCGAGGTAGCAGAGCGTAGTGGTCAGGAGGGGGTGTACGGTTTGACCATGGCCTGGAGGTAGGAGGGAGCTGTTCTTTTCATTGCCCTGTAGGCTAGTGCCAGTTTTAAACTGAATGCAAGCTGCTATAGGGAGCCAGTGTAGACAATGGAGAAGGGAAGTTGTGTGGAAGAGCTTGGGGTGGTTGAACACCAGGTGAGCAGGAGCTTTCTGGACAAGTTCCAGGGGTTTGATGGCTGAGTTGCGGTAGTCCAGGCTCCATGAAGGACAGAACGAGAATTCTGTACAGCAGGGAGAGCACAAGACCAGGGATAAATATAGAAGATTCCACACCAAAGACTTCAAGGGTTTCCTGGGAACCAAGGAAACCAAAGCCAAATTAGTCTTTTACCTTGCACATACAGTAACGCAGTTGAGTTGTGCAAACTGCCGATCACAGCCCACACACACAATGGTGTCATGTCCACAAACGTGAACTTGGTGAACTTCACGAGTACACAAGAGGAAGCCGACACATTCCAGGTCATGTATGCAGTAGCTGTGAGTGGTTTGGGTAAAACGCCACATTTATACTCATGTGACATTGATGATTGGGTACCAGAACTCAAAACAGAAAGCCTCGTCATCATGGGCTCTGGAGATCTGACTACATGAAGTTAAAACTTAGACCTATCTACATGAAGTTAAAACTTAGACCTATCTACATGAAGTTAAAACTTAGACCTATCTACATGAAGTTAAAACTTAGACCTATCTACATGAAGTTAAAACTTAGACCTTTCTACATGAAGTTAAAACTTAGACCTATCTACATGAAGTTAAAACTTAGACCCATCTACATGAAGTTAAAACTTAGACCTATCTACATGAAGTTAAAACTTAGACCTATCTACATGAAGTTAAAACTTAGACCTATCTACATGAAGTTAAAACTTAGACCTATCTACATGAAGTTAAAACTTAGACCTATCTACATGAAGTTAAAACTTAGACCTATCTACATGAAGTTAAAACTTAGACCTTTCTACATTAAGTTAAAACTTAGACCTATCTACATTAAGTTAAAACTTAGACCCATCTACATGAAGTTAAAACTTAGACCTATCTACATGAAGTTAAAACTTAGACCTATCTACATGAAGTTAAAACTTAGACCTATCTACATTAAGTTAAAACTTAGACCTATCTACATGAAGTTAAAACTTAGACCCATCTACATGAAGTTAAAACTTAGACCTATCTACATGAAGTTAAAACTTAGACCTATCTACATGAAGTTAAAACTTAGACCTATCTACATGAAGTTAAAACTTAGACCTATCTACATGGCCATTGGCCCAGGACGTGCAGCAGCATTGCCAGGATTCCACAGGCTCACCGGTTGTGAGACCACTGGCCATATCCTGTCTAGCTGAGCACCTAACGAAGAACTGATTAGTGCTGATAAGTTACTCTAAGGATGAGTGATGACATGAATTCCAAATGCACAGTATCTGTATTTGTACTTGTTATAAATGGTAAATAAACTTTCTATTCTATTCATATCCATGGGAAGGGAAAATCTACTTGCTTCAGATCCTTCATGAAGGCTGGTGATGATGTAATTCATGAAGGCTGGTGATGATGTAATCCATGCACTGGCTGAGCCTGATGTTGGGAAATGTCAGTCTTCAGAAGTGTTAGCTGGCTGTGAAATGTTTTTGTCAGCTCTTCACACCTGGTTATGAATCAGCTAAAGCATTTCGGTGGCATATGTTCAAACAACTCAAGGCCAATCTGGGTGTAGAAAAACTTTTTCCTACTCAAGGATGCATCACTGAAAACTTTTTGTGAACGCATTAGCAAGCTACAGTAAAATCTGGATGCAGGACATACAGTAATAGCTGTTCCAAAGGTTCCAGATCCATCATCTTCTCCATATCCTATCTATCTAGGATGGAAGCAGTTACAGAAGTTGACGGAATTTGTGTTCCTGTAATGTCGAAAGTTCCACCAGCACCAGAGGCTGTCGTGAATCTCGTAAAGTGTTTGAGTATCGCCAACAAATGCAGAAGACGGTGTTTTTGCAAGACCAATCATCTGCCATGCACAGAGCTTTGTAAGTGTGAAGGCACTGAAGGATCATGCAATAATATTGCAAATGGAGACAAAGAATGATGAGGACGCCAGTGATGAATAGCAGTGTGGCAGTACCTGACTGTGGACTTTTGAACATCGGCATCCGCTATGTTTTCCCAGGTGTTACTGTAATTTAATTCTTCGGTATGTGTGGCTGCCATTTTGGGTTAAGTTCTTGCTTATTAGCATTCTGTTTAACAATGAAGAGAGTTTGTTTCTGAAATATTTAATAGGTAACTTCTCATTATACATGTCTTGATATTTTTTTCCACTATATATTGGACACCATCTTGGATTCTGTCAATCAAGACAAACATTTTGAAAGTGTAGGAATATTATTACTAAAATAAGATCATAAGTATACATCTATGGAATAAAAAAGTTAAAACGTAATGATTTTTAGGTGTATGTTGTCTGCCATCTTGGATTTTGCCATTGGATATAAAAAAAAATGTAAACAGGTTGTTTTGTGTTCAGTGTGATACTAGAAAGTAACAAAACACAAGTTTAAAGATTCTACTGTAAATGAACCGTTCTCCAAATTACACAATGATCTTTACTATTCACATGCTTGCAATGTGCTCTGGCAGAGCAAGAATGAGAGAAAGGGGGCACAAAAAAAGAGAAAAGATAGCAGCACTTGATAAACTGCTGAAAAATAAAGTTGCATAGCTTTTTGTGTTTTGAAGCTTCTAAAGGCAGTGACATGCTGATGTAGATTGAAGATGTAAATATTCTGTATAGTTCCAGAAAAATTCCCACCTTATTTCAGCATTTATAACACGTGCCATTACAGTATATGGGTTGAAATGCTCTATTGTTGCTCACAGTACTTGTCTCTTAACAATCCCTTTATCTAGTCAGGTTATACCATTTATCTCAATTCAAGAAAAATTCATTGCACAGAAAAACATCAGGCAATACTTTTTTTTGCTTTCATCACAGGGCCTGGTAGTAGTGCTGAATGTCTTCAAAATGGAAGATTTCCCATTTCAAGGACTGCTCAGATACTGTAAGTTATGTTGGCCCAAATGATAACTGTACACGAGGGAATACTTCACCTAGCTAAAGGACAGTGGGCATATTAAAGGAACAGAACAGACATTATTATATTGAGTGTGGCTGTAGAATTGACCTCAGTTGAATATTGCATTGCTTTGGTGTGATATTGTACTTTATTATCACCAGCAGGAGCTCAAGTCACACAGCATGAAGCCCTCAAAAACACAAACAATTCAGAAGGCAGAGATGGTATAGTAGTGATTTTAAAATGTTTATTTTTTTTACCCCATGTAACAGTACTAGACTAGGCAACATGTCTGACCAAGACTCATTCAGGACATGTACAGACTTTGGCTGAGCTCCACAGCTGAATCCCATCCTCTCAATCAAATGCTGACAAAGTATAGAAATGCCTGCATTGACTTTCTCAAAACAATTACTTGGTAATTCAACAATTAATAGCACTTTACATTATTCTTCTTAGAAAGGGCACTAACAATACAGGTATGAACTATGATGCCGGTTTTCACTGCTATCTGTAAGGCTACATTTTTTCAATATAGTATAATAATATACTGTATGTAATTGCACTTTGAACCGGGAATCAATTAATTAAGGTGAGGGAAATCAACAGTGATTGCATTTATATGAGTAAGCATCCTATTAAGAAATGCCTTTAATTTGGTAACCACCCACTGCATGTGTACGATGCGAGAGCGACTGTCATGGCATGTGACTGTACTGTATGGGGCTACGGAATACAGCACCAAGAAATGACATGTCTGAACCAATAACAGGATCACGATGGAAAGCCACGTCCAATAAGCAGCTACATGGCAGAGTGAATGGCATGGTATGCTAATTAGCACTCGGACACAGTACTATCACTATATGGGACGGGATGATGTAATGCAAATTTAAAACTTTTTTCAAACATATATAGTTCCCACCACATTTCAGAGACATTCACATGTAGAGCAACTTTTACCGTGATGTTAAACCATAAGTACTCAGTTATGCAGGAAACCACAGGTAAGATATCTCACCACAGGTAAGATATGTTCAAATATGTTCAAGATCAGTTCCAAAGCAGTTACTGTCTATTCTATAATCCAGTCCTAATTTCACTTCCATTAATTATTAATCAACCAGGATTATATGCAAAGTAAACAGGTAAAAAGGTATTCCTCATGACATTAGTTTTACAACAACACAAAGTCAAAAGATCAGATCTAGACATAACTCTTAATCTGGATTCTGAATTAACCATAAATTAAATCACCAAATTGACAGGAAAACGTTACCATTAATTACATCAACTGTGAGGAAAAAATTGGGGCGGAGAACAGCATAGACGGTAGCCTCCAGGAACTGACTACGGTAGTCTGATATGATATGAGCTGCACAGTGTGATGATGTCATAATAAAGGGCCACTACTACACCTCAGATCCTCCTAGGAGCGCTGGAGTCACGTCATGCCCTGAGAAGGGTGGAGCTGTCGCTAAAACTAACCAACCAATCACTGGTCAGTAAAGCGTATAGCTCCACCCACTCTCTGCCTTGATTCACACTACCACGCACGGTCGCCCTTCCAGACCGGCCTGCGTCTCAAAAGAACGAGGTGTCTGAGGAGAAGGCTCCGGCCAATCGGAAGTCTTCCCTCATGAGCACACAGAAGAGACGCTGAGGCAGGGCCTTGGAGTACGGCGCCGGCCTGGGCACGCACGTCCGCAGCAGGATCTCACGCCCTGCCGGGGGAGGGAAGTCCTGCACGCCGCCTCCTCCCATTGACCGCCGGTCGTCAGCTCCGCCCACCCGGCCGGCGTCTTCCTCCGGGGCCAATAGGGCGGCCTGTGAGGAGACGGGAGAGTGAAACGTGGGGTTGGATTGGCTGACTGTCATGTCTGCTCAAAACAGGAGAGGAGGGTGCGGCTTTCTGTCAAAGACCAGCAACATTTGGTAGCTGGATGAGCCTTGGTAATATGGGCCTAGCACATCCCAATGTGAGTGTAACTAAGTTTGACATCTGAGACAGAAGGGGAGGAAGAAAAACATGTCATTCCACGGCACCTGACACTTAAGTGTGGGAAAAAAAACTACCTTGACAGTGATCAGAGCTGGCGAGAGGGAGATTGGCTGGACAGGGCGGCGATGGGGGGGGGGGGAAGCCAGTTAAATTAACACAATCTATTTTTACTGAGGAGAAACAAATTACATAAATTAGCCAGCTGATTAGGAATTAGCAAACGCCTCCACACATCTCTAAAATCTCATCTTAGGTGAGAAGTGACGTCGAACGGATTTGAGCGACGCAGCGTGCGCTTACAGATCAATTAATGCACTTGTTTCAGTAGGGGAATATTACCTTGGAGGGGAGCCAGGACAACAAAGCTACGCTAGGCTAAGAACTGGAGCCAAAAGGGATCAAACGTAGCGCAGCGGCTAGCTAGCTACGGTAGCTCTACCTCCCACCTACAATCAATCAAACCACAGCATAAAGGCTAGCTACTGTACAACACATGGTACCAACCTCCATATCCACCAGAAAGCTCTGGTGAGAGAGAGGATGAGAGCAAACGGACATACAAACGAAAAAGGAACTCATTAGCATTAGGGAGGTTTTGTGTGTGTGTGTGTGTGTGTGTGTGTGTGTGTGTGTGTGTGCGCGCGTGTGCGTGCGTGCGCGTGCAGGAGAGTGGAAAGTCAGGGGGCGGTTCCTAACACCAAGTGGCCTCGCTTTATGGAACCTCTTGTTCATTCTTGTCACGGAAGTCAGGTTGGGGGGTCGGAAGACCGCTCCGTCTACCAACCATTTCCAGACTGAAAATGACTGTAATTGTCTGCATCCCTGCCTCAGCTACACACTCAAGTAGGGGTATGAGAAGAAGTGTGTGTGTGTGTGTGCGTGTTTGTGAGAGAGTAAAAGCGAAAGAGGGGTACAGAGGATCAGTGGGTGGACTAAAAGGTTGTTAATGGTGAGTGTGTGTGTGTGTGTGTGTGTGTGTTGAAAGGGGGAGGGGGAAGGCAGCTACTGCTGTTGTGGTTACCTCGTCACTGGAGTAGTCAGCCAGCTTGACATGGGTGAGAGGCAAGCAGCGTTAGAGGGAGACAAACAAAAAAACACAACGACACATAATAGGACGGCGAGAACGCAACAGAAAAGAAAAACAGACGAGAAAACGACAAAAACCACACGAAGTCCGGCGGTTAAGAGAGGACTCGGGTTCCGTTGGACTTCCATAACATTCCCCACTGCAATGCATGCATAGTCATGCCAGAGCAGGCAGTAGAGTATACACCTTCACAGCTATCACACGCCGTCTAACTACCTACCTACCTAGCAACCTTCTAGTACTGCTTAAGTTGGGCGGCTGTAGCTCAGTTGGTAGAGCGGGTCGTTCAATGATCGAAGGGTCAGTGGTTCGAATCCCAGCTCCAACTGTCCACATGTCGAAGTGTCCTTGAGCAAGACACCTAACCCCAAATTGCTCCCAATGAGCAGGTTAGCACCTTGCATGGCAGCTGCCGCCATTGGTGTGTGAATGTGTGTGTGAATGGGTGAATGAGAGGCCATTGTAAAGCGCTTTGAGTGCCGCTAAGGTGGAAAAGCGCTATATAAGTGTAGTCCATTTACCATTTACTGGTCAGACGCTCCAAGACGAGGACAGGACTTCTCTCCACCCCCCCCCCCCCCACCCCCCCGCTATTCTCCGTCTCTCCCCCTTGTTTCACAGACATTCACATTTCATTCGCTGATTTCACCTGATTTACATATGCTGAGGATAATTACCAGCTTTCTATTTAGAGCTTGGCAAACACACAGGCTATAATTTAGCACTCAGACACTTCTTGCAGTACATACAAGAAGTGTGATGGAGGGAGAGAATCACTCCAACTCTTTATCACATTGTTCTAAACAGGCAAGATGAGAGACGCCAAGTATTGATTATTTTTCTTTTTTTTTCCCACACAGGCAATTATTCTAAGGAGTGACTGGGTCCAGGGCCAGGGAAGGAATCTGGTAATGAGCATGTGTCTCTGAATGTCGCATTCATCAAAGTAACTCAGTTAGTACTTACATTTCTGATGAACTCAAATGCTTCGGATGCATCAGACACTCTCAAATCAACATATGCAGTATATTCAAGGGCATCAAATCCAAGCAATTTGCATAGCATACTTAAAAAGAAAAAAAACAGTGCTCTCGTACTGATCTTTGCAAACTAACTGGTTGATTTGCATAATCAATAAGGCAGGCACGCAGACATGTACGGACACTTAATCCAGCAGGAGTCTGTTTTGTCTGCTAAATGAAGCGGACATCTGTTCTACGGTTCTACTGTTCTATATATACAGGCCTATGGGCTTCTGTTGATCAGAACAGATACTGCTGAAAACACACTCCCTTCTGGTGCTGTGTGTGTCGAGTTCTTTATTAAAGTGAGTTCTGTGAGAGTTTTACTGTAGCTGGCGACACCCCTTCAATTTGATGACTTGGATTGAATCACGTCAAATGCATTATTGAAACCAGGAGGCCAGTAACTGTCCTCAGTGGCCAAACGCAAACACGGTTAGTATTGATATATAAACAGAGAAAGGGGCTCGCTCTAACCCACTTGAGGAGACGCTGACAATTCTGCAGCGTGCTTGTTTCGGTGCTCAAGCTGTGTGTGTGTGTGTGTGTGTGTGTGTGTGTGACAGAGAGAGCCCCTCAGGGCGAAGGCGATCGGTTGTGGGGAACATTTCTCTCGCTGCGGCTGTGAGGAGGACGGCAGGTGAGCTGGATGCCAGGTGTGACGTCCCGCCATGAAACGTTTACGCGAGCCCTCTGTGGCAGACGGGGTGGTGGTGATGGTGTAGGTGACAGTGTTTGGGTGTGAGAGATGGGGAGGGGTGTGTGTGTGTGTGTGTGTGTGTGTGTGTCTTACCCTCTGAGCACTGACAAACAGTTTGTGTATGATGCTGCCGGCCGGACCTCGCCCTGCTCCCAGCACGGTCACCTCTGGGTCCTCCAGTAAGGAGCTTACAAACCTGGGGGAGAGAGGGAGGGGGGGAGAGAGGGAGGGAGGGAGGGAGAGAGAGAGAGAGAGAGGGAGGGAAAGAGAGAGAAAGAGAGGGAGAGAGAGGGAGGGAGGGAGAGAGAGAGAGAGAGAGAGGGAGGGAGAGAGGGAGGGAGAGAGAGAGGGAGAGAATGAGAGAGAGAGAGGGAGGGAGAGAGAGAGAAAGATAGAGAGGGAAGGTGAGAGAAAGAGAGAGAGGGAGGAAGAGAGAGAGGGAGGGAGAGAGAGAGAGAGGGAGAGAGAGAGAGGGAGGGAGAGAGAGGGAGAGAGAGAGAGGGAGAGAGAGAGAGAGGGAGAGAATGAGAGAGAGAGAGGAAGAGAGAGGGAGGGAGAGAGAGAGAGAAAGATAGAGAGGGAAGGTGAGAGAGAGAGAGAGGGAGGGAGAGAGAGAGAGAGAGAGAGAGAGGGAGGGAGAGAGAGAGAGAGAGAGAGGGAGAGAGAGAGAAAGATAGAGAGGGAAGGTGAGAGAGAGAGAGAGAGGGAGGGAGAGAGAGAGAAAGATAGAGAGGGAAGGTGAGAGAGAGAGAGAGAGGGAGGGAGAGAGAGAGAGAAAGATAGAGAGGGAAGGTGAGAGAGAGAGAGAGGGAGGGAGAGAGAGAGAGAAAGATAGAGAGGGAAGGTAAGAGAGAGAGAGAGGGAGGGAGAGAGAGAGAGAAAGATAGAGAGGGAAGGTGAGAGAGAGAGAGAGAGAGGGAGGGAGGGAGAGAGAGAGAGAAAGATAGAGAGGGAAGGTGAGAGAGAGAGAGAGAGAGAGAGAGAGAGAGAGAAAGGGGGTCAAATTAGGTGAGCTACTGTAACATCACCAGGTAGGCAGGCAGGTATGGAAGTTTTTTGGTCTGTATTCAAATGGAAATGCATTTTTTAATTGGCAATTAAATTTGTCATGCAATTTGAAAATGCAAATTGGGATTGCATTTTCATTTTCAACTTCTGCGTGCATTATTTCACTCAATATCAAAATTAAAATGCAATCGTGTGATTTGCAATTCCATTTTAATGTACCAGTTATGTATGGAAGTTTGAAATGTAATAAGGGATTACATTTTCATTCTCATAAATTCTCACCCGATCCTGAAAATGAAAATGCAATCCCAATTTGCATTTTCAAATTGCATGACAAAATAGAACATTGAATTGCCAATTGAAAAATGCATTGCCATTTGAATAAAGACACTAAAAAACTTCCATAGGCAGGCACCTGTGCATTAAACTGGGGCGGCTGTAGCTCAGTTGGTAGAGCAGGTCGTTCAATGATCGAAGGGTCAATGGTTCGAATCCCAGCTCCGACTGTCCACATGTCGAAGTGTCCTTGAGCAAGACACCTAACCACAAATTGCTCCCAATGAGCAGGTTAGCATCTTGCATGGCAGCTACCGCCATCGGTGTGTGAGTGTGTGTGTGAATGGGTGAATGAGAGGCCATTGTAAAGCGCTTTGAGTGCCGCTAAGGTGGAAAAGCGCCTAGCCCTATGAAGCATTCTTTTTTCTAAATGTTTTACTTACTATCTGTAGCACTTTGAGATTGTTAATTCGATGTAAAGTGCACTTACAAATAACATTTATTATTAGTAGTAGTAGTACATTTCAAACTCCAGCCACCGCATTGAACCAAGATGACAAAGCAGCTCCAGAAGTACAACACCAAACAAAGACAACGGGCACACCTATCACTCTTCCCTGATACCCCATCAATCAATAAACCAATCAGCTTTACTTAAAGTACTGAATCACCCTGCAGCATGGTCCCAATACACTTAAGTGAGGTAATTAAAAAGAATACACAGCACACAATATACAGCAAGCAAATACTACTAATTAAAAGTAAGGTATAATAAGTATACTAAGGTATAATAAGTATAAGACGGTCAACTATAAGACAGCGGTTTTAGAAAGGTCAAAAGAGGAGAAAGAGAGAGTATACCTGAGTGAGAGAGAGATGGACAGAGAGAAACTGACACAGACAGATAGAGGAAGTGAGTGAGATACTGTAGGGAGTGAGAGACAAGTAGACAGATAGATCGAGAGAGAGAGAGAGAGAGGGAGAGAGGGAGAGAGAGAGAGAGAGAGAGAGAGAGAGAGAGAGAGGGAGGGAGACGGAGAGGAGGCCAGGTGCTCCGGGGCCAGCCCTAGGTGTCCTCTTAATGAGGCTGGCACTGGGGGCTGTGATGGGGGCTGGTCTGATGTCTCTAGGGCCCCTGGGAGTAATGAACACTGAGGGCCCCGCTTGGACAGACAGGCCGACACAGCGACACACACACACAGGTACCAGGCTGTCACTGACAGGCTGTTGCCGTCTGCCTGCCTGCCAGGCTGCGCCTGAGAACCGGACTGTAGGCTACAATGCAGCCGGACCATGTGATACGCATGTATCCGCTCACACAGACGGCTTCTCTACATGCCACAAACACACATACACACACACACGCACGCACACACACACACACACACACACACACACGCGCGCGCACACACACACACACACACACACATCCCCTCCTGAAGAGAGCAGAGTTGGTGATGTGCTGGTTTTAATATTGAGAGCTACACAGTGACAGACAGGAGAAGTGTGTGTGTGCTTGAATGTATGCGTGTGTATGTGTGTGTGTGCGCACGTGTGTGTGTGTGTGTGTGCGTGTGCACGTGTGGGTAGCAAGTTAGAGGAGCAGCTCCATCACCCTACAGCAGTCCATTCAAATGACTTCTTCTCTGTGTGTGTTTGCCCAACATATATTAGCATTCCCACTCATACCCCCCAAAGGAGAGCATGTGATCAAATGAGAGGGATGGTGGTATTAATAAACAGAGAGAGAGAGAGAGAGAGAGAGAGAGAGGTGATGAAGGTACACAGGAGAGGAGGCAGATGAACAACAGAAGGATGGGAGGAGGAGGAGGAGGAGTGGAAGGATGAACAATACTGTATGCGTGCCAGAAGTACAGTGCTTCTGAAAAGCTCACGCATCTTCACTTTTTCCACATTTTGCTGTTACAGCTTTATGCAAAAACGGATAAAATATTTTTTTCCCCTCATCAATTTACACACAATATCACATAATGACAAAGTGCAAAACGTTTGTAGATTTCTTTGCAAATGTATTTTATATTTATCACATGTACATAGGTATTCACACCCTATACTCAGTACTTTGTTGAGGCACATTTGGCAGCGATTACAGCCTCAAGCCTTGTTGGGTATGACGCTACCAGCTTGGCACACCTGGATTTGGGGTGTTTCTCCCATTCTTCTCTGCAGATCCTCTCAAGCTCTGTCAGGTTAGATGGGGAGCGTTGCTGCACAGCTATTTTCCGGTCTTTCCAGAGATGTTCAATCGGGTTCAAGTCTGGGCTCTGGCTGGGCCGCTCAAAGGACATTCACTGACTGGTCCCAAAGCCACTTCTTTGTTCTCTTGTCTGTGTGCTTAGGGTCGTTGTCCTGTGGGAAGGTGAACCTTCACCCCAGTCTGAGGTCCAGAGTGCTCTGGAGCAGGTTTTCATCAAGGATCTCTCGGTACTCTGCTCTGTTCATCTTTCCCTCGATCCTGACTGTTCTCCCAGTTCCTGCCGCTGAAAAACATCCCCACAGCATGATGCTGCCACCACCATGCTTCACCGTAGGGATGGTGTTGACCAGGTGATGATACCACCATGCTTCACCGTAGGGATGGTGTTGGCCAGGTGATGAGTGGTGCCTGGTTTCCTGTAGGGATGGTGTTGACCAGGTGATGAGCGGTGCCTGGTTTCCTGTAGGGATGGTGTTGACCAGGTGATGAGCGGTGCCTGGTTTCCTGTAGGGATGGTGTTGACCAGGTGATGAGCGGTGCCTGGTTTCCTCCAGACATGACGCTTGGCATTCAGGCCAAAGAGTTCAATCCTGGTTTAATCAGACCAGAGAATCTAGTTTCTCATGTTCTGAGAGTCCTTTAAACTCCAAGCGGGCTGTCATGGGCCTTTCACTGAGGAGAGGCTTCCGTCTGACCACTCTACCATGAAGGCCTGATTGGTGGAGCGCTGCAGAGATGGTTGTTCTCTGTAAAGCGCATTGTGTTGCCTCTGGGTATGAAATGGGCTATATAAATAAAGCTTTGATTGATTGATTGATTGATTGATCTTCTGGAAGGTTCTCCCATCTCCACAGAGGAACGCTGGAGCTCTGTCAGAGTGACCATCAGGTTCTTGGTCACCTCCCTGACCAAGGCCCTTCTCCCCCGATTACTCGTAAGTTTGGCTAGGCGGCCATTTCTAGGAAAGATCCTGGTGGTTCCAAGCTTCTTCCATTTAAGAATGGTAGAAACTGTGTCACTGTGTTCTTCGAGAACATCAATGCTGCTGATTTTTTTTGTAAGTAAGTAAGTAAGTAAGCTTTATTTATACAGCGCTCTTCACAGCATGGATGCACAGAGTGCTTTACAGTAATAAATTAAAATGGCAATACAACACGAGACAAAATTAAAACGACACTGGTACTCTGGTACTCTTTCCCAGATGTCTCGGAGGTCTACGGACAATTTCCTCGACGTCATGGCTTGGTTTTGACTCTCACATGCACTGTCAACTGTGGGTTATTACTACTTTACATACAGTACAGTAGACAGGTGTGTCCCTTTCCAAATCATGTCCAATCAATTACATTTACCACCGGTGGACTCCAATCAACTAATCACTAATCTAATCACTGCCAAAGGTGCCTCAACAAAGTAGTGAGTAAAGGGTGTGAATACCTATGTACCTGTGATATTTCCGTTTTTTTTAATTTTTAATACATTTGCAAAAAGAAATCTACTTAAAACTTTTTTCACTTTGTCATTATGGGGTACTGCTCAAATCATAGGAAAACAACATCTTTTTAATAAGAAGGTAAAACCCTGGCTCATGGAAAACTCATAGAAAAATCATAGAAATGCCAGCCTGTAATTCTCCTAATGTTGTTGTGGTTGTTGTTGTTTGCTTATACTCTTGTTGTATTGGGATATTGTAGAAGGATGTTTAGTTTAGAGGATGTTTTATTGGTCACTATCCCGGCTGCCCTTGGGGGAAGGAGGTCGGGATGGGTTAAGCGCAGAGAAACATTTCATCTCCACATCTGTGCTGTACGACAAATAAAAAGATTCTTCTACATTCTATTGTTGTTGGATGCTTCCTATCCGTGCTCCTCCGCAACCTGTCATCACATCAAGGCCCACAATGGAAAATAATATTTACTGTGTTATCCATGGCAATGTATTTTTAAGATATTGCTATAAATCACTGTGCTTTTAATTTCTTTTGAATAAACTAAACTAAATACTGTGCATAGATTGATGGGGGGGGAAAGGAATTTTGGAATTTGGAATAAGGCTGTAACATAACAAAATGTGGAAAACGTGAAGAAGAGAGAATGCTTTCCAGATGCACTGTGGGTACTCACATCCATCCATGAGGATAGCTATCACTATATTTGCAGCATTGTCAACATACGATACCTGATCCCAAAAAACGGCACAATAGAAAATGTATTCAAACATATTTAGCCGTAGTTGC
This sequence comes from Borostomias antarcticus, assembly GCF_949987555.1. NCBI lineage: Eukaryota > Metazoa > Chordata > Actinopteri > Stomiiformes > Stomiidae > Borostomias > Borostomias antarcticus. Next base: position 24,182,890 of record NC_140250.1, on the reverse strand, counting down.
TTCCTGCACATCTGTTCAGTTGTTCGGTGAGGCTGTACTCAACAGAATTCTCAAAAAAACACAGAGTCGGAGTCGTGTGCAGTGCACAGCAGGGGGGCAGCTTCTCAAAGATAATAATAATACATCTTATTCTATTCACGTATCACGTATAGTACCACTTTACCAAGAGGATCAGAATGTCTAGTGTACATAACCACATGCAATGCAAGATGTCAATACACCCCCTGCCTCCCCACAAATTTGTAATTTGTAAATTGATTATAGGAGTTTATCTGTATTGAGCGTAATCTTGGAATCGGCAGCAACATTTCAGTGTAACTGTACACCATACATTACTTGTACAAAGAAAGGAATCTTGAACCTCTTATTTGAGCGCCCTTCATACAAACTCAGCTCAAAGTGCTCCTCCTCCTCCTCAAAGCTGCTGCTGATGGAAGTTTACTAAAGTAACATTTGTTGATAAAGCAGCTGCGTGTGGTTCTGTGTGTGGTTGTGTGTGTGGTTGTGTGTGTGGTTCTGCGTGTGGTTTTGTGTGTGGTTCTGTGTGTGGTTCTGCGTGTGGTTCTGCGTGTGGTTCTGCGTGTGGTTCTGCGTGTGGTTCTGCGTGTGGTTCTGCGTGTGGTTCTGCGTGTGGTTTTGCGTGTGTTTTTGCGTGTGGTTCTGCGTGTGGTTCTGCGTGCCCCTACCTCTCCAGGTCCTCCTCGTCCTCTCTGTTCTCGCCCTTCCCGATGCCAAACTTGGCCTTGAGCGAGCGGGCGCGGGCGATGACCGCTTCCACCGCCATCAGCTGGTTGATCACATCCTATCGACAGAGGAGGGCACAGCAGGGAGGGTGAGACTCCGTGGGGGTAAGACCCCGTGGGGGTGAGACACCGTGGCGGGGAGGGTGAGACACCGTGGCGGGGGAGGGTGAGACACTGTGGGGGTGGCAGCAGTGCTGAGACTGAGAGGTGTAGGTGAGGGTCCCCTGTCTGCCCCACCCTGACTAGGTGGCATATGGTACGGTTGGCACGGCAGGCAGGGGGTCAGAGGAACAGCAGTGGTAGGCTGGGTGTTAGAAGCGATGAGTAGCAGAGGGCAAACGGAAGAGTTTGAACACTGCCCTGGGCAGCGGGTCAGGAGCACTGGACTACAGGGAGGCGGCACAGGGTATTGTGGGTAAGATAAGGGTGGCGGATGCGGTTGTAGGAGGGATACACAGCATCAAGACCGGCAGTGGACCGAAGACAGTGAGTGGGGAGTGAGAGAGAGAAAGAGAGAGACAGAGAGTGTGTGTGTGTGAGAGAGGGAGAGAGAGAGAGAGAGAGAGAGAGAGAGAGGGAGAGGGGAGGGGCGGGGCGGGGGGTAGAGTTGCAAAATCCGGGAATATTCACAAACTTCCTCCCATGGGAATGAACAGGAATTTATGGGAATTAATGGGAATTAACAGGAACGAACTGGAAACCAGAATTTAATTTTCTATTAATTCCCATAAATCTCCAGTTTATTCCCGTTAATTCCCATTCATTTCCATAAATTCCCAATGGTATTTTTCCTGAGATTTTGCAGCCCCGGGGGGTGGGGGGTCAAATTAGATGAGCTGACATCACCAGGCCGGCACGTAGGAACCTGTGCATTAAACGTCCAGGGAATGTTGCAACGCCCAGACATACACTGACCCAAACAACACTCTCTCTCTTCCAACACCCCCCTGCCATTCTCTCCATCAACATCACATCCCTCTCAGAAGACAGAGAGAGAGAGAAAGAGAGAGAGAGAGAGAGAGGATGGTGGGATGGAGAGGGGTCTTTGGCTGTGCTCACCTCTAGCTTCTTGTAGTCGGGGTTTGGGTGGCGCAGCAGCTTGCTGGCGTGAGAGGTGGCCTGCTGGATGGCCTTCTTCACTGACCGGATGTCCTCCATTGACTCTGACACAGAGAGAGAGAGAGAGAGAGAGAGAGAGAGAGAGAGAGAGGGAGAGAGAGAGAGAGAGAGAGAGAGAGAGAAGGGGAGTGAATGAAAGAGAGGGAGAGAAAGAGAGCAAAGAGAGCAAGCGAGCGAGCGAGAGAAGACAGGATGATTGAGATGAGGGGGGAGAGAGAGATAAGAGGATGAGAGAGAAAAGAGACAGCTGTTTTGCCTTAAGCACCGTCTTTACTCTGAAGTTGTGACACAACCCACAAAGCAACAGTCTCTCCGGACGACAGCCGAGGAGACGTCTGCACCTCCACGAAAGCGTCATCCGCACGCGGTGACACCAACAGTCCCGCCCCCCCCCCCCCCCACTTACAACCTCCTCGCCAGCTGACGTCGGGTGGCGTTAAGGTTGGCGCGGGCGGGAGAGACTCACCCTCCTCCTTCTCCTTGAGGATGGCGGCGTGGAGGACGCAGGGCAGCAGGTGGCGGGTCAGGTCCGCGGGCTTCTGGACGGCCAGGTAGTGCAGCACCTGAGGGACGCACGGCCAGAGACGGGTCAGAGACGGGTCAGAGACGGGTCAGAGACGGGTCAGCGGCGTCCGGCGCCCTCTCTGCTCACGCTGCCCCGTCGCTCTCTCTCACACGACCTCGCCCTCTCTGTTTTCCCTTTTTTTATAAACCTGACCCCCTGCTCTCTCTCGTCATCCCTCCATCTCTCTCGCTCTCCCCTCATCCGTCTTTGTCTCTCTCTCTCGTTCTTTCTCTCTCTGTCTGTCTCTCTGTCTCTCTCTCTCTGCTCTTTGTCTGTCTGCTCCCCGTCTCTCTCTCTGTATTTCTCTCTCTCTGTCTGTCTCTCTCTCTGTCTCTCTCTCTGTCTCTCTCTCTGTCTCTCTCTCTGTCTGTCTCTCTGTCTCTCTCTCTGTCTCTCTCTCTGTCTCTCTCTCTGTCTCTCGCCCTCTGTCTGTCTCTCTCTCTCTGTCTCTCTCTGTCTCTCTCTCTCCCTCTGTCTGTCTCTGTCTCTCTCTGTCTCTCTCTGTCTCTCTCTCTCTCTCCCTCTGTCTGTCTCTGTCTCTCTCTCTCTCTCGGTCTCTCTCTCTGTCTCTCTCTCTCCCTCTGTCTCTCTCTCTTTCTCACAACTGCGGAGGTTGTCATGAACTCTGGGCTGGGTACTTGACATTTCAAAAAGGCGTTGTCCTCCGAGCGAGCGGCTCGTTGTCCGGGTTATTTTCTGTGAGTTATGGGGCGGGCTCGGGCTAAACGCAATTGTCGGCACGCGGCCGAGTCGCATTCTAACGCCGTCACTCTCCATACAACCGACGGGGAGGTGGGGGGGTCATCCGTTATGTTGGGGTGCGAGATGAGATTTCAGGAAAGGAGGGGTGGGGGCGGAGGAGGGGGGGGGGGGTGCGATTTGATTTGCCGTCCCTAATAAAAGCCGAGGCTTCGGGCGTTTTCCTGCGCGAGGCTCTCGAGCTGAGCTGGAACACCAGGTGACCTTCCCCCTCCCCCTCCTCCTTTTTCCAACTGCAATGAACTTGACTGCAATCAGAGGACTGTGAATATTATAAGCACTTCTGTCATCTCCGTGGAGGCGAGGAGAGGAGGACAACTTACTGGAGCACAGAGATGGAGGGAGGAGGGGGGAGGGGAAGAAATTAAATCTGCAAATTAATTCCAAACTAAATCCTGCACCTGGAGTTTTCCCCCTAAAGAGACGGTCGGCTGTCGCAGGCAGCTATCAAGGACGCTCGCCCTCTCGCGCCGTGTAGCGAGGGATGGACGACCTTCAAGGTTGGGCAAGGTTCCCCTGAACTCAGCTTAAACTCTTGGGTGGGGGGGGGGGTTGGGAGGAAGAGATGGGACGCGTGACAGGGACACCTTGTGTTCTGACCCACTTCCCGGAGCCTTCCCCCTACTCCCCTCCTGCGTTGTGATTGGCTGCGGCGCGGCCGAGAGCCAGGCCGGATTGCAGAGTGCACCACCTGGCTACTACAGGGCGTCGTCGTACGGCTCTCTCTCTCTCTCTCGGGCTACAGGTTGGAACTGCGGGCTTCTGGGACTCGTCGCCTCATTCCGACGGAGGCTCGGTTTTGGCGGTCGAAAAGGAGTTTTGCGCGACCTGAGAAAGTCTCTTTCAACGCCTTTTTCATTCCGACAACTTTGCCAACGCAGCTGAGAGAGCATTAAAGTATGTTGGTTTTTACAAGGTGAGTTAACAAAGGCTTAGGCCTCGCAAAATACAGTACCTCACTGTCACAAGTGAGGTACTGTATTTCCAAGTCGGCAAACACTAGACCATCAATGAACTGGATTCACACCTTGCTTCCAGAGGCTTTCTAGTCCATGCGGCACATCCTATAATGTGTGACGGACTTCCTTTTCACTCTGCGTTGTTGTTTTCTGTGTCACTCGTCACCTTGCGCTCGCAAGTCGGATGTGCTAGCAACTACGCCGAGAGAGATATCCCTATCGACAGGGTCGTTAGCACATCCTTTCTACTAGGGGAGTGAGTTTCACTATTCGCCGACGACTCTACTTCCTCCTCGTTCCACGTGCCGGGGGCGTTACCCGGAGCTCCGGCCCCGCCTACCTTCTCGGCCTCCTTGGTGTCGTCGAAGAGCCTCCTCTGGCGGCGAGCGGGCGTGGTCTTGGCTGTCTCCCAGGCCTCCGCCCACATGTTGCCGGGGATCTTCATCCTGGCGCTGAGGTCTCCGCGCACCTCCGCGATGCCGCGCTCGTCCACCACCTCCTCCTCCACGTAGTCCCTGGGGGAGTACCAGCGCACGAAGTCCTCCAGGACACAGCCCGGGTTGGCCGCCTGGGAGGTGGGAGGGGGGGTTGGAAGGTCAGGGGTGGGGTCAAGTCCATCATTGCAAGTCGGAGCGGTTCTGCTGTTGCTGATTGATAGCTACTGTAGCTAATGATTAATGCAAGTCATGGTACAGTCAATCGTAACATGTGAAGGTGAAGAAGGAGAACCGTCTTCTCTCACACCAGGGTCTCTACCTTCTAAGCCTGCACACACTTCCTCAAGAGCAAATCAAACACACACACATGAATCAACACAACTCGTGGAACCTAAAATGATATGTTATCCTCTCCCATCTCTGGAATAGGTTGAGAACCCCAGCCTGATTTAGCACCTATTCACAGCCGTAAGAGTACAGCTGGAACACGCAGAGCGCCGTGTCAACGTTCCCCGCTCGGCACCTCAACCTTCAAAGCCTTCCTGTCTGCCAGCTCCTCTCCGAGCGCGGGCGCCGCCAGCTCCCGGGCCGACTCCCAGCGTGCGTCTAAGCCGCCCGTCTGTCGGCGGCTCGGGCAGAATGACTCCGCGGCGTCCCTGTTTGTGAGTGAACAAACTCCGCCGACTGCACCGCCACCGGCGGAACTTTTCTCGCGGCGTGCGCGTGACCTTTCGGCGGCGCGGTGTGCGTTTCGCCTAGTTTCTCTCCCCTACGTTCTGAGAGGATAATTAATGAGGAGTCTGTCTGGAAGGAGACCTGAAGGATTGCAGTCTTGGTGGGGAGAGACAGTGTGGGGTGAGGGGGGGGGCGGGGGGCGGGGGGGGGGTAACCCAGAATCCTGGAGATAGGAGTTTCTCACCGCAGCCCCGGGACTAGGAAGCTGAGGCTGTCCCCTTCAGGAAGATGAGATGAGGGGGGTGTGTGTGTGTGTGTGCTGTGCTGATCCATGAGAGTGTGTGTGTGTGTGTGTGTTGTGCAGATCCATGAGAGTGTGTGTGTGTTGTGCAGATCCATGAGAGTGCGTGTGTTTGTGTGTGTGTGCGTGTGTATGTACAGTATATGCATCTGTGCATCCCCATGTGAGTGAATGAGTGATAGTGTGTGTGTGTGTGTGTATCAAGGAAGAACAGGCAGATAGGAGGATGATCCAGGATGGCTAGGTCTAGGCCAGGGGCTTGTCATATTCCTAAGTCACACCATTCATCACAGTCGTCCGTGTCCGCTCCTCGCCCCCGGAGGGGGACGGTAATTAAAGCCAAAATGCCAGATTATGCTTGGCTAAGCACAATTACAGACACGGCCTCGCGCTAAATTTAGAGGCCATTCTCCCGGCTTAGGGGGACCATTTACTGCAACACCTGAGTACACAAGATTCTCTCCCTCGGTCTCTTTCCTTCCAACTCTCATGTCAGCCGTTGTTGAAGAACTCTGAGCTAAATAAAATCAAAAAAACGAGGAGGAGGAAATAATCTAAAGTAGAGCATTTAGTGGGGCAGCTAAAAACAGAGCGCTGGATTGTGGGAAAACAAAGTTGCGTCGTCGTAACCCCCTGACGGGCGTGGGGCAGGGACGATTTGTCAACGCTTGCCGGGGAAACAGCGGAGGCGGAGTCTGAAGTCCCCACAGAGCAGCGCGCGGGGCGTGAGGTAGCAGGTCGGCTAGCGCCGTAGCTGGCAGAACATGTAGAGTTCACTCAACACTAGATGCTCGTGACGGTACTGTGGAGGAATAACAACGATCTTTGAGGCCAGTTTCCATCACTATTTAATAGCTGCCATCTTGACTAAATACCTCCCGGCCAATGTTTTGACCGCGAAAAATAAAATAGGAAATAAAGCATTTTTGACATTGAGACAACTCCATGTGATGGAATACTGTTGTCATGGAATTGTATTGGTAGAAGTGATTTTCAGAGTAGTACTGTATATGCAAGGACATGAGTCATACCGTGGTCGTTAGTGTCTTACATTACGTGTTTATAATGGAATGTATCGGGAATGTATGAGTTTCAATGAGTTTTATGGTTTAGTGCTTTTGTACTTTGAAGCCTGCCTGTGTAGACCATCGCTGTAACAGATGAGGACCGCGATGGAAATAAGTCTTGGACTTTACCGTCCAATTCCTCAACAATGTGATACGTGATGAAACATGAAGCCAAAAAGGCTTTTTAAACCCGTGCATTTCCAAATTCATGGAGAGGCCCGACATGACCCCCCAAATATTTGGTGTTATTTGTTAGTGTCCATATAAAGTACTTATGGCCAAACATCTGCTGCCGGTATTTCAATAATTCAACACAGCATGGGTTTATTGGCCCCGTAATACATTCAATACTAGGAACAGTGCTGGAAGAGTACAATCCTCCACCCATGAATGCATTCTGTGGCTCTGTAAGATAAGATGAACTTTAATAATGGGGTGGATTTGGGGTGGATTTGGGCGTTACGAACGTGCGCGCGTGCATGTGTGCGAGCAAGACGTTGGGTATTGCTGCTTCGAGAGCTTTATGCCATGACTGTCCCACGTCAAGATATGGCCATTTCAATCCCCCCCATTGACAATGAATGGGGGGAATTTGTCGTTCAAGTCCAAAAAATGAATGGAGGTGAATGGGTGGCCGCGTTTGGGCGTCTCTGTGGCGACCGCCTCGGGTCAAAGCCGGCGGGGGGTGGTTCGATGCGCTCCGGGCTCTCCCCCCGCACCCCTCGGTCCAAACCTCGTGTCTCTAGTGACCCCACGCGGAAAGCTGCTTCGCTCTAAGTTTTGTTTTCGTTCATGGATCCGCCCCGTGATCCGGATCCGGTCCAAAATGTCGTTGTTTCCTGGCCCGTCCCACCCCTCCACAGAGGCTCATTACTGGCCCAGGCTGCACCCCTTCACAGTTTCATTACTGGCCCATGATACAGCCCTCCATAGAGTTTCGTGAAAATTGCTCTGGTAGTTCTGGCGTGAAAACAGACTTACTGACAAACAGACAAGCAAACAGAATCACCCCTGAGACCGGAAATATTGACTGAAACTTCTCAAAGAACAGCACGTTTCTCAGGGGTCCAAATGCACTCACGTCATACTCTCTTGATAGAAAACTAGCCGTTCATTGATAATGCAATTAGTCTGACTCCCCCTGTGCCGCCGTGCCAGTCAGAGGAGGTGGACTGTGAGAATCTAATCAAACGCCCCCCAGGCTGACACATTGACGGAGAGGCCTGAGAGCCCTAATAGGCTCCTGTGCCGGTCAGCCTGCCTGTGTGTGTGTGTGTGTGTGTGTGTGTGTGTGTGTGTGTGTTAGGCTGTATGTATGCGGCTGTTTGTCTGTGTGTGTGTGTGTGTGTGGTAGGCTGTATGTAGTGTATGTGTCTATTTTTCTGTTTGTGTGTGTGTGTGTCCGTCTGCGTGCATACTGTATGTGTGTGTGTGTGTGTGTGTGTGTGTGTGTGTGTGTGTGTTGCTTCTGTGTGGCGTGGTGCGTCTCACCTTAAAAGACTCCATGTCGGAGAGCAGGCAGGCGCTCTGCATGCGGGCGCGGAGGTGAGCTCCCTCGGCCGACGTTCCCAGCTTGGCTAAAACCTCTGAGTGCTCCTCCAGCAGGTCCTCTGTCATAGGCGCTGGCTCCTGGGGAGGGACAGACAAGAGGGACTTCATCTGAGTTATTGTTTGGGACAATGTGTGTGTGTGTGTGTGTAGGGGTGCATGCATGCGTGTGTTGAGTCAATTAATCAATCAGGATTCAATAACATTCACTTAACGATGATTCAGATAAATAGAAACTCCATTCATACATTTAAATTGTGTGTGATAATAAGTGAAGTAGAACAGTAGTTGGCTTCTAATGAGATGTGTGTGTTTTAGAGTGTTTGTTTTTAGCGTTAACCTCATAAATGATGTGCGTTTGACTGTTTTCAGCATCGTCCCCATGAACCGCATAATATCCGTGTGTCTTGTTGGCCTCAGTAGAATGAACAGAGCAGAAACACAAACATGTCCGCTGCCACCAGATCGGACTCTGCCACACGCCCAGCGTTGCTCTGAGGGAACTGACAGCTCCTCAACTTGATCAAATGTGTCTCCTTGCCTCCCCTCGAAGCACCTGTGCCAGAAAGCCCATCAACCTCTGCTAATGAACACTGCTACCTATCTGGTAGTCATGGCTGCAGCGCCCTGCTTACTCCAAAGCCAAGAAAACTTCACACACAAACACACTTACCCACACACACACACACACACACAACCACACACTCTGTTAAAAGAACTATTCTATGCCAGTAATTGGCAGGTGGCAGTTTGTTTTGTATCAACAAAAACACGACTAAACAATATGAAGGAAGCCGTTTTTGACTGAACTATGATGACGCCGATGGGCTTTAGCTTAGCGGGCTAACACATCCTCCGAACTAACAGTGGACCAAGAGCAGCGCCCTGGGGCACTTTAAACCAAGGTAGTCACAGTGGGATTATGGGAATCTACTAAATCTACCTCTCCACATAAAGAACACACCCATCTCGATATGAAACCGCCTACCCCCCAACACACACACACACATACACACACTACAACGGTGAATCACTACAACGGTGAATAGAGAACAGAGTTGCCGACATGACACAAATAGGCTTTTTAAGTTTGTGCCTTTCTTAAGCATTTGAAGCCTTTTAATGCGCCCCCCCCTGCCGCTGGCTAATGCGCAGCTCCGTCTGGCGCGGAAAATAAATAAATAACTACGAGTTCCCCTTCGGAGCGAGTTCTAATGAAACAAAGAATCACCTGAGTCAGAGGAGCCATTAGGCGAAGCTCTTGAGAGAATGAGATGAGAGAGTGTAAATAGGACGCTAGCAGGGAGGGAGGGAGGTGGCGGACGTGCTAGAAACAACACTGGTACCGCAGACTAATTAAACTCAGGGAAGGTGAGACTCGCCGTCCGCCTCGTTACAAACGAGGCGGCGACGCCATGAATCTAAAATAATCCCCCCGTCTCCGGCGCGACACGCGCACGTACGTACGCATGCACACACACGCACACCACACACCACACACACACACGCCCGTAAGCCACACACACAACCTCCTCCCTCACCCAATCTTCCCTGTGTTGGAGACAGGAGGTAGGAGAGAGACGATAGGGTTAGAGTAGAAGATAGGAGATAGAGTAGAAGATAGGAGAGAAAGACAGACAGAGAGAGAGAGAGAGAAGGGAGAGAGAGAGGGGAGAGAGAGGGCATGGATGACAGGCGAGCGGAGATGGAGAGAACAGATCCAGGCAGAGACAGAGTACCACTGATGAACAAACAGACGTAGAGACAGAATCAATGGAGATGCGGGCGGAGGGAGGGAGAGAAGGACAGACTAGGAAGAGAGGAGGAAAACGAGTGGAAGAGTGGAGGAGAGTGATACATGAGATGAAGAGGGGGACGAGAGGAGAAAGAAGGAGAAGTTTGGAGAAGCGTGTGAGTGAGGTAGACGGAGATAGCCAGAGACGGAGTTATTCCTTTGAGGAAAACAAACCCGGCATGAAACCCGGAGATAGTGGGAGGCTGTGTTTTTATGGGTGTCCCATTTGTGTGCGCGTGCGTGTGTGTGTGTGTGTGTGTGCGCAAAAGTGCGGGTGTGTGTCATATAGAGAAGGCACAAAGCATGTGCGCGCACACACACACACACACACACACACACACACACACACACACACACACACACACACAGACAGCAGCAACCACAGAGCCCCTGTGTGAAGCCGTCTGGTCGGCAAAAGAAATGCTGACACTCGTTTCTTTCATACTCACACACCATCCCTCCATCCCTCCCTCCATCCCTCCCTCCCTCCCCCCTCCCAACACCAGGTCCGTTCCGCTCTCTTAACTCCGGGCCTCACTTCGACACATCTGCAGTGTGTGTCTGTGTGTGTGTGTATGTGTGATTAGGAGTGTGAGTCAGTGAGTGTGTGTGTGTGTGTGGATGAGAGTACTGTATGTGTGCATGAGAGCATATATGTGCGTGTGTTTGTGTGCGTGCGTGTGTGTGTGCGTGTGTGTGTGTGTGTGTGTGCACATAGTGATACAGAGTCTTGGTCTGGCCCCCTCTCCCCTCTCCTCACCTCTCCCGGTGTTAATTATTGAACAGGGTCAGCCTTTTTGCATTAATTAGCCCCCACTACTCAGCCGCCTTCTATAATTGATGAGGTGGAGAGGAGCCACAAATCTCCCCAGGCTAGCCTCAGAGGCTAACCGCGGAAGAGCGGGCCTAGCGCTAGCTAGCTAGCCCCAGACACACAGCCACCCGCAGCCCTATCACTTTTAGGAGCGCTCCGGGATCCTCTGTCGCTGTCTGGGCTTCAGACGGTGTTGCTCTCAAAAATGCCCCATGGTTAAGAAACACTTGAGAGTGGCACTGCGAAGGAGGACAGGCTACTTGGTAATGGTGGGGAGGTTTAAGCTAATTAGCGGTGTGTATCGTAATGATTCATTGCTGCGCCGTGTGAGATGATGAATTGGTCAATACCGCGAATGTACTGGGCAAAGGTAATGTTATGCGATGATGCATGGCTACACTGTAATGTGTGTGTGTGTTTGTGTAGAGTGTGTGTGCGTGTGTAGGGGCATGTGTCTTCTTGGTGTGTGTGTGTGTGTGTGTGTGTGTGTGTGTGTGTGTGTGTGTGTGCGTGCAGGCGTGCGTGTAGGGGCACATGTGTCTTCTTGGTTAGCAGTGTTATAATGATGTATGATACGTGCTATAATGGCATAAAGCATAGTTAGATATATAGTGATAATGAGCAGGTCAATGTGTGTGAGAGCAGAACATAAAGAACACAGGATCCTAATGAGCCTCTAGACCTTCTGTCCAGTGTAGATCAGACAATAATGGAGATAGGTATTAGCAATACAGCGGCGTACTCCACCTGGCCCTTTGATGGTCTAGGGAACGTTTTTAAACCGGTGCTTACTGCCTACAGTATGCCCTCCCTTCAGATCTACACAAATGTCTACGGGTCGGGGCGTGTGTGTCTTTAAATTGGCCCGGTCAGGCGGTAAGCGGCGATATGCGCTGGCCGATCGCCAGTTTCGTCTGTCGTGAGCGGAATATTTCCCACCTCTGTGATGAGCGATGAAGTCGTTTGCGTGACTGTGGGTTGGCCAGCGTCACAGGTGGTGTGACGACGCAACACAGGTGGCGCTATGCAAGTTTGTTGGCAGATAATGAGTTTGCGTTAACCAACTAGACCTTAGCGCAAAACGCTGGTGCTCTGTGCAAATAATAGTAATATTAATAATAATGGTAATATTAATAATAAAACTCAAAGTCGCTTTACACAGGGGGGGGGGGGGGGGGGTTGGTGAAGTGAGCGAGCGACAATCGTAGCACAAAGACGGCAAAACAACACAAACACACAGGAATGTGTAGAGGAGGGATAGGAGAAGGCAGCAGAGGAGAGGAAGGTGTTGGAGGCGGTTTTGGAATATTGAGAGCAACTCTGAGTCCAAACAAATGGTGACTGTTTTTTTTGCTTCCCTCTGGAATATGTAGGGGTGGGACCTTTGCCCACCCCCCCATTGCTCTCTGTAAAGCGCATTGTGTTGGCCCTGTGAATGAAATGTGCTATACAAATAAAGTTTGATTTGATTTGTGTGTGTGTGTGTGTGTGTGTGTGTGTCTGACCTGTGTAACAGGAATGTAGAGGGCCTCTGGAGAGTTGAGCAGGGTCATCTTGCCGTGTGGGTGGGACCGACCCTCTGGCTTGGACCTGCCGGCCTCCCTGGCCCCGCCCTTCTCGCCGTCCGCGGGCGCCGGCTCCTTCAGCTCGTCCGTGTCGCTCAGGCACTCGAAGAACTCGTCCTCGCTGTCGCTCCAGGAGTCCCACGACTTCCCAGGAGACACCTCTCTGGCCCCTTCCGCCCCCGCGGCGGCGGCGCTCTCTGGGCCGAGGCGCCCGTTCTCCCAGCCGCTCCCCTCCGCCTTCCTGTCCCGCCCCCCCTCCGCCGCCTTCCGGCCGTCATCCCGCGCTCTCTTCCTCTCGATGCAGCAGTTCAGCATCTGGAGAGACATGGAGACAGCCGTGAGGGATGAGCGCTGGGATGAGTGCTGGGACGCCGCAGAGCTATGGGCCGCCTTCTGGGAGTGTGTGTGTGTGTGTGTG